>NW_026944057.1:0-336026 GCF_033296635.1 Dichotomopilus funicola
AGCAGTACGACAGCCTCTTTGACCTGGCCGTTGGCCTGGTAGGCTCCTGCAAGCGCGTGCTGCGAGGCAAGCCGGTTGGGGTGGTCTTCGGCGAGGACTTGCTTATGAATAGCAACGACCTGCTCGAGCAGTACGACAGCCTCTTTGACCTGGCCGTTGGCCTGGTAGGCTCCTGCGAGCGCGTGCTGCGAGGCAAGCCGGTTGGGGTGGTCTTCGGCGAGGACTTGCTTACGAATAGCAACGACCTGCTCGAGCAGTACGACAGCCTCTTTGACCTGGCCGTTGGCCTGGTAGGCTCCTGCAAGCGCGTGCTGCGAGGCGAGCCGGGAGGGGTGGTCTTCGGCAAAATGACGATTCCTCCATTGGCAAGCCTCTTCCAAACTCTTAATAGCTTCCTTGATCCGTCCATCCATTCTCAAACACCGTCCCATCCAGAACAACAAATCGGACTTCTCCTCTATATCAAGCTCTTTGCTATACTGTAATACCCTGAAAGCATGCGGAAGGTACTCTCTCCAAACGTTGCGATTCGTGTAATCGTCAGATGGGAAAACTGCTGCAAGATGTCGAGTCGCCTTTTCATCCGTCGTTGCCGTCAGGCCTTCTCGCTGAACCCAGATTCGCGTTGCCAAGTGCACCAGACTATGCATATCGAAGACCCTACTATCCCCACGCCTGGTCAGGAAGGCGTATCCACACAGTGTGCCAACCGCATGCACCATCTGCTCTTCTAACTCAAAGCGCGGCAGGATCGACTGCGGAATTTCCTTCGGTTCGATGCACGATAGGAACGCTAGTAGGTCGGCCGCGGCGCCGTCGGATTTGCGAATCTGGTCGAAAGACACAAGCCATGTTGCCGCTACAGCGTTCTGTGAGCCCCTGTACCGAGTGCCATCGTAGAACTCTCGGCTCATTAAACTAGCCGCCTCCCGGTCCGCCCCTCGTAGTAGTCTCAGATACTCTGCAATTGGCACTCGGATCGTGTTCAGGTACGCCGCCGCCTGTGTGATCGCCAATGGAAGGTAGCTGAGCTCCTTTAGCAGTTCGGCCGCCCCTGTTTTACTGCCCCCAATCAGCAGCTTCTCCAGGTAGTCCGCCGCCTCCAGCGGGTCCATCGCGTGCAGCTCGATCACATCGCTGCCGGTAGCCGACACGGCTACTTCTCGAGATCGTGTCGTGAACAGGGTGATGCCGTCGTCGCTTTCCGGAAGGTACTCGCTGATGCCGCCTGGCATATCTGCAGATCCAAAGAGAACATCTCCGTCGTCCGCGTTGTCCACTACGAGAAGCCACGGCCCGGCTGCCCCGGAGCTTAGGTACCGCCGCAGAGACTCTTTGACATCATCGTCCTTGCTGCCACTCTGGATAGGGAGCTCCCTAGCCATCGTGGTGAAGGCTTGTTCAAAGGTCGCCTTGCTCAACGCCGGTACCCAGAAGATGGAGAACTCGGGCCGGTTTTTCTTTGTCCAGTATGCCAACTGCAGGGCGATCTGGGTCTTACCGATACCGCCTAGGCCGACAATGGCGGCTTTCCGCCACTCCTTGCGCACGAACAGCATCTCTTTGAGGGTGTCGAGCATCTTGTCCCGTCCGACGAAGCGCCGGTTCTCAGGGAGCGGAATATAGTGGCAAGGCCGGGCGGTACGATCTATAGCAGGTTCAGCAGTTGCTAGCAGTTATAATAGAGCTCTCCTATACTAACTCGTCAATGCCCTGTCCATCCCGCCTCCCGTTTCTACTACACTGGCCTCAACTCCAGACGCCATCGCCGGCATTTCCTGGAGCCCGGTTCCATTTCCATCAAGCACCATACGACGTATGAACTGCTGAAGTACGCCGACGATGGCCCGGTACTGTGGATCTATCCTATCACCACATCTGGCCATCTGTATATGGTTTGCGTCAATACTCTCGACAGTCTCGAGGGAGCGCGGCAGATCGAGCCTCGAGGAGAAATCGTCTACAACCTGCCGTGAAATTTACGATTAGGACTCGACAGGACGTTTAAGATGTGCTGGCAACGTACCTTGCTGTGTATGCCCTTCACGCCCGATATTCCCCGTGCCTCCTGGAACGAGTGGATCTGAATTCGGGACTTGTCCGCAATAGTCTTAAACTCCTCATGGATGTTGTCCAAGACCTCGCTGTTCACCTCTAGCGCCTTGACGATCTTCTTGTTCGAGTCTTGCAGTGCTAGAAGAGCGAGATTCGACGCGATGTCGCCCCATCCTGTATACGTACTTCCTCGATGAGGCGTGCCAAGGAAGATGACTAGTTTCGTTCGCGCGCGACACGTATACGATCGGCGTATCCCCTGTTACTCAACATAAGCATCTGGTATTGTATTAAGCAGTCCAGACGTACATCTTTGACGATAACGCCGCCGAGGCTGTGCGCCACGAATATAATTGGGTCCTGTTATCATCAGCTCGAGCCTCCTACCCAGTCATTGAAGCGTAGGCACCTGGTTTCCGATCTCCCGCTCGACGCGCACTGCAAAGTCTTGGCCGTGCTGCGACACGCTGTTCTTGTTGTTCGCCTCGAAGAGCCCGCCGATTGCGTCTGCATTATAACCATATGTCCATACTCTCGCCTCGGGAATGTCCTGTGTAAGATATTCATCGGGCCAGAACAGCTTGTTGGGGCGCTCTTCGCTCGTTACATTGTCGGCAATTGGGGTCGTGGTCGAAGTCGACGCTGAGGACGATGGCTTGGACTTTAAGAGGGCCGCCAAGATGTCTCGTTTGCGTGGCGTCGCCGTTCCCGCGTCCTTATTGCCCCTGTTCACTCCGCCCCTGTCCCGGCTGTCCTCCCATGTGTGTTGTGGATGCCCTCGCAAGCCGTGCACAAAGATGATGCTGCTATACGTCAGTCACGGCTACTCGCATCGGCATCGATCGCATACTTGACTCGGAAAGGTCCGTCCCTAGCGCCCTGACTACCAGAAAGCTCTGTGAAGCCGATCCGGTGCACGGACATGTCTACTAGACGTTTGGTGTGGAGCCGAGTCGGTTGTTTGAGCGTGAAACGAGGGACCGATGTTCCCATGCGGATGCGGGGTTAGAAGCTAAGAGCCTCCGCCGCTTGAGCCGCAAAGCCGTTTTATTTTTAGCCTTCCTCTCCAGCCACATCGCCACCACATTCTCTGCGCCATCTTGATTGGCTTCGAACCTCCAAAAAGTGATTGACGTTTTCATCATCAGCAGGCCATGAATCGCACTCCAAAGAATCTGTCGTTTAGCCAAGACAATGCTAGCTTGCCTTTCGATTTGGCCGAATTAGCTGGTTAAAAAACGCGATCGATGTTCGAAGCGAGTGCCTTTTCACCGTATGCTCTCAGCAGTGCCCGTTTGACGTTGCTTGCGGGGTTAGCGCTGTTGGGTGAGGTTGCAGGGGGCCCACAGCTGCTAGTCATTTTCCGACCGCCAAATATGGGTCCTCAATTAATGATGCTGTTGGCAACGAGCAACACATCGGATAAGGAAAAGGTTATTTTCCGGGGGCCGATTCAGTTTAGACAAGCTCTAAAATTAGCGAACTCAAGACCAATATAGAAGCCCATAGAATTCCGTAGAAAGCCAGAGAAACTCCGCGAGGCAGCCATATGAACGCCTTTGTCGCCAGCGGTAAGAGAGGCGGCAATGTGGCAACGATCTTGCCTCGACGGTTTTCGATTCAGAAGGCATTTGTCATGGAGAACTTGGATTTTGAGTGGCCGGACGGGCTCCGAGAGACTTTTGGAAGGTCAGCTTCCAGGCCTGACTTGAAGCCCTTTTGAAAGACGATCAGAAATTTCCGGGCGATAAATACACGTGCGAAGAAACGACCATCTATATATCCATTGAGAAAAGCCGTCAGCACGATCTAAAGAAACGCATCAAATACATAGAGATCGATTGGAAGATGGTAGACAGTCATATAGAAAGCCTTAGTAGCTTGTTTAGTAAGAGGAGGAAGATAACCTTCAGTATAGAGTTCATCTTTAAGGAAGTCACAAGTGACTCTACAATAGTAAAGGTGAAGAAAATGAAGTAGAGCGCAACTAGCAGTCGTTTCTTGGCAGGACGAGGGGCAGTGCACGGACCGCATGACCTCATCGAAGTATCAGGACCCTTCTTTTCTCCCTCCTACAACAGCTTCTCATAGGAAGTATAGACAACATGGCCGGCCGGCTCGACAGCATGGCCCGAGCCAGGATACCAGCGAACCTCCCGGATTTAGTGAGCAAGGCCTTCCACAGCGCGCGAGACACCGGCGACGTGCACTTCTTCCCGACGCAGGTGACGCTGGTTAACGTCAACTCCCTACCGGTAAGCTTTGGGACGCGGAAACCGTTCTTACGTCCCATGCCTAATATACTCCCTTGACAGTTCCAACTCCGCTTCTCTCCCTCCCTCGCCAACAAACCACGCAACCCGCAACCTGTACGCACCCCAGGACAGCCAAAAGAACCCAACGATGCGAGCAACCCCCCAAAGAAACCCTTCTTCGACCCCTTCGACAACCCCCAGTCCCCAATGCTAATCACCGCCATACCCCCCTCACACAACCTCGTCCTAAACAAATTCGCCATCGTCCCCGAGCACTTCATCCTCGCCACACAAGCCTACAGGGAACAAACCGATTTGCTGGAACGGGCCGATTTGGAAGTGGCATACGGTTGTATCGAGGCTTATCACGAGCACAAACAGGCCACAACCACCCAAGAGGGCGGAGATAAGGACAAAGGCAGCGAATTATTCGTCTTCTACAACTCGGGCGCGGAGTCCGGCTCAAGCCAGCCACATCGTCACTTGCAATTGCTGCCGGTTGAGAGGATGCGGGAGGGGTTGGAAGGGAAGGATTACCGCGCGTGGGATGTGCTAGCGGCGTCGCTGCTGGATGAGGATGTTCGGAAACAAGTCCCGTTTGCGACGTTTGCGGAGCGGATCGGGCCAGGGACGGATTTGTGGGGGGTGTATTTGCGGTTGTATCAGGAAGCGTGTCACGCTGTTTTGGGGGACAGCGCCAAGTCTGGGGTCGTGGAAATGAGCGGGCCTGCTAAGATCCAGTACAACCTCGCGATGACGCGGGACGTGATGGTCGTCGCGCCGCGGGTCGCTGAGAGCAGGGCCGTGTCGCGGGTTTCAGCGGATGGGCGGAGAGAAGAGGTTGGGCGGCTGGCGCTGAATGGGACTGTGCTGGCGGGCACGGCGTTGGTGAAGACGCAGGAGGAGTGGGATGCGTTGAGGGCGAAGCCGGAGCAGCTGAAGAGGGTGTTGCAGGGGATAGGGGTTGCTTTGTAGGTCGAGGTGGGCAAACTATGGTTCTCGAGTTGACTACCTACCTGCCTTGGTTCGTTCTCAGGATACCAATTCCCACTGTGTTGTTGCGGCCTGGCCTGCGCAAGTGGACCCGTCAAGCCACATTACACTCCTTCCTTCCCAGAGTATATATACAACATCCAACGACCTCCTGACCCCCCAGCAACACCCACAACTGGTTGCGTAGCGCAGTTGGCTGGCGGGGGGCGGCCCAGGGGCTGCCTCACCCTGCGACAACCGATCGAGAGGCTCCAGTTCAATCCGGAGAAAAACCGACCGCGGTTTTCGTAACCAAGCACCCTTCTTCAGCCGGTGGAGAGGGTCGGCTGGTGAGCTTTTTGGTCCCCATTTCTTGAGCAACCTTTTTGCTGGGTTTAGATTTATCTTGCAATGCATACTTTCAATATTACATGCTATCTGTACAATCCTTATTCCGACATGTTTCCAACTAATTATACTATTACCCTTCCCCCGAATAATTTTGCGCACTAACGTTCATCCAGATCCCAGAAAGAAAACAACGACAGCCAACCCAACCCAACACCAACCAACCTCAATAACCCAAGAACCCCTCCTCTCCCTCAAACTCCTCATACCCATTCTCCTCATCACCCTCACCCCCAAGCCCCGGAGAAGCAGTAGAAAACGACGAAGCACTTGAAGACGGAGAAGGCGAAGTGTGATCAAAAAAAGGCCGACGCACACTCTTCCCCAACGCCGTCTGCTCTCTCACCAATTCGTCCCATCGTTTCCGGCAGGTCGAGTTGCCGAAGTGGTAGGAAGCGCCGTGCGCGACCATGTGCTCGGCGACTTTTTTCCAGGGGATTTTGGAGGATTGGGTGGGGGGGGCTCCTGTTCCTGTTGCGGGGGAGTGCGAGGTGTAGGAGGGCTGGTGGTGGTATGTGGAGTAAGGGTTGTGGTGGTGAGAGGGGGAAGGGGTGTAGACGTCGGGGGGGCAGGATAGGGCGCGGACGGCGGCGTCTAGGAGGCGGAGCTGGTTGGGTTGGGTTAGTCTACGAGGGTTTATGATTGCGTTGGTGTTGATGTGAGGAGTCAGGGGTAATTATGAGGCACACCATAGGACTAGGGTTAGGGTTTGGCTAGGGGTATGTATGTACCCCCGAGAAAAGCACTTACATCCTTCTCAGACCACTCCGGCTTCCGCACCCTCGCCTCGCGACTCTTAGTCAACGTCCGATACCGTCCCCTTAGCGTCGACTCTGCCTCGGTGAACCCCCCCATCCGTCGGATCTCTTTGTATGTCAGACCTGCCTGCTTCTGTTTAACGAGGAAGTCGTCTTTGGATGCTCGATCAGGCAACTCCATTGGCTCGCGGGACTTTGGGGGGCCTCGGCCTAGGGTGGAGGATGAGGTTGTTGAGGTGGAGGTGGAGCTCGCATGATGGGGGAGAGTTAAGGTTGGTGCGGAGGGGGTAGTTTGACTCTGGCCCGAACCTAAGGTCGTGGTCGTGGTCCGACGCGACTGAGGGCGAAGACGCGTTAGTTTGCTGTTGTGAGAAGAGGACGACGTGGTTGTCTGCGTCCTGGGCTCGGCTTGGGCCTGGGTCAGCTCGGCGGAGCGTTGACGCCGGGTCATTTCGTTGGCCGGTAGTAACGGGCGGTGGGCTGTGGTGGTGCGGTCGGGGAGCGTCTTGCGGGGTCTTTTAGCCGCTGGTTCCGCGGTAGCATTGGTTGACTCAGGTGTTTGGTTGTGAGCAACCTCGACTGCGGCCGTCGCCGTGGCTGTGGATGAGGCGGCAGGCGTACCAGTGGCCAACGGCGTGTTGGCATCCAGGGTAAACCGCGCGTGCATCGACTCACACGACGTCGACGGCGTCGGGGTCTGGCGAATTCGTAGCATCCGAGGCGAGACAGTATCCTTGTCGCCCGCGTGGTCTACCCAGCTGCTGCTGGTGACATCAGACCCGGACAGCTCCATGCCCTGCGGGTCATCATACCTGGCATGACCATCCGGCGATGCATCGGTGCCCCAGACTCCCGAACCCGTCTCCTCATCGAGAACCATCCCGTCGAGCACACGTGAAGGGGTGTACTCCCGTTTCAGGTCAGGGTTAGGGTTGGTGTCCTTGGTGTTGTTCGCCATCGACGGCAGTGAAAGGCCTTGGAGTCCATGGTTGGCCGAGTTGAAGACATTCTGCGGGATGGCGCTGGTGTGGACGTTGACGGAGTAGCCGTAGTAGAGTTCCGCGGGGTTGACGAGACCGTGGTTCGCGTGGTGCTCCCAGGCTTGGTGCTGTGTGTGCGTGCCCGCTGCAAACGGGAGCGAAGTCCAATACGACGGGCCCGCTGACACATCTGTACCCGTGGATGACGGGTAGCGCGAGACGGAGGAACCGGAGGTGCCTGAGGAGCGGGATGAGTGTGAGGACCGGTTGGTGTTGTTGTTATTGTTGTTGTTGGTATTTGTCAGGGGTTGGTCATCGGTCGACTATGCCGCGAATTTCGTTGTTAGTCATAATGCTTTTCAATTGTGAAGTGCCAGAAGGAAATTTCACTAAAAGGCTGTACATACCATAGAAGTTCCAGGGTTCTGTGTTTCATAATACCCATCGTAAACCTGCATGCCATGCTCGGGCAGCCCTTGTCCGGCAGTCTGAGAGTGAGACCAGCCGGCCTTCAGAGACATGGGGTTGAAAGAAGCCATCTTGTCCAGCTGCTCCTGTTGGATCTGGTCCTGGTGGTGGCGGAGAAAGAGTGACGTGTTGACGTGACGATTCAGATGATTCAAGTGATTCAGTTGGAGGAGCCACGGGGCCACAAAGTCGGCTGCTGCAAAGCTGAAGACATTGTCCCGAAGTGAGACCATGTCCACCACCGGGGGCTTGTCGGGACTGATAAACATCTGGGTTGGGCCGCGAGCTTGTGGGGTCTACCCAGACTCTACGTCAGACCAGTCTCGTTTCTATTGACCCCTCAAGCGCCGCGCAAAACCTCACTTCCGCTGCCTCTCTACCTGCTTGTCCGAGGGTTTTCGGATGTGTCCTCCACCGCTGGCTGCTCTATAGAGCTCACCGCCGCTTGTTGATGACCCAATATGATGCTCGGGCAGAGGTAAAGCACCACTTGATGGTAGTGAGGCCGGAAGTCGTGAGGGGAAGCTTCGGGCCGCAGCGTTAGGCGGTCAGAGGGGATAGGTTCTGGTTCTGGTTCGTGTGTATGCAGGCCGGTGTGGCTTCCCGAAAGGAACGCCTGGAGACTCGCTGGCTGCCGTGTGTAGAGAACGAGCGGTGGGACGGGAGTGAAAGGATCGTAGCGTCACAGAGGTAAGAGCTCGCGAAAAGAATTACACTGGCGCTGTTGAGATAAAGCTGCAATGTGAATCAGACGAGATCAGAAAGAATGTTTCGGGTAGGCTGGTGGCTGTCGAGTCCTCGGGATGGTATGAAAGAATGACGGCGAGGACAAAGAGGAAACAAAACGGGGGAAAGACACGGCAACTTGGCCGAATATCAACAAGACATCAAGTCGGCCTCCAATGTGACCATGGATGAAGCCCCTGTCCACAAAGTGGCAACAGGTTGTCCTCGGCATGCCAGGGCTGCTACGAGGGTTACACCTCACTGCTCTAACTAGGTAGGATCTTGCCCCACGGTAGATCATCTGCGCTGCTCTGTCAGTTTTCCCAACCCTCCGCGCCGTCTAAGCTGTGGGCGTCTTTCTCGATACGGACAGCAGATGACCAAAAGCGGAACAGCGCTCAAGGATATCTGCTGCACGGGGCCAGTTCCGAGCTTCCACGCCCTGGATAACCCCCTTCGTCTCTTCCTGCGACCCGTCTGCAAACCGTCGGGCCGCATCTCAATGCTCGCTTTTCTGTGGCCTCGCCGTTCCTGTCAGGTCATGTTGTGTACCCTCTGCAACTGGGGGCAGGGCAGTATGACTATGCGGAAAGATGAGTGTAAACGCAACCTTCCCGCGGTAGCCGACTGACAGCAGACTGCAGCATTTCCGCTCTCAGTCGGACATCCCCTTGCAGCCAGGGTCGTAGTGCCGAGTTAGGGTTCATACACTTGAGGTCTCAATGCTTGAAGCGTCATGAGGCAGAGGTTGTAGCGGGTACGTACAGATCAACCCCGGGAACTGTCTCGGCAGTCACCACAAAACCCGTCTGTGTGGGTGGCCAATGATTTTGAAGTCGGACTGGGCTAGTTGGCCAGGCAAGAAAGCATGCATCTGCAAGGCCGGCGCACCAATGCACCAATGCAAGGGCGATTGGCCGTTCGTTGGACCCAGTCAGATTTTGTTGTCTTCTCTTTTTTTTCTTGCGCTCTGCCCCGCTACGTTTCTGCAGTCAGAGCAAGGCGGGGCAATGAGGGGGGGTCAAAGAAAAAATCAACAAGGGGCGGTATGCAATGCAAACGTCACGGCGTTCGGTCCAAATCTTCGAGATCTGATCGAAGTCGGCGATCTCCCCATCTCATAAATGTCCAGATGATATCGCAGGAAAGAAAGCAACAATCGAGGGGAAAATACCACCAAACCAACAACCGCATCTTTCTTGGCAGTTTAGTTAAAAACTCAAAAAAACGATCGGGCGACTAACGGCGGTGATTGGGGCCCCGGCGGTGTGGGATGATGCTTTTCTGCAGGAAGTCTGCGGTGGCCACTCATAAGCCGGCCGCCGCTACTGCATGAGCACCCTAGCTACATACATGTACATACATGTGCCTACCGTAGTCCATTGAAGGTTATGTACCTACTATACTGTGCCTACATACCCACCGACATACAACCTGCCGGCCGCAGTACCTAGCCAGCCAGCGGATCTCGAAATGCAGGATACCTGCGAACGTCAGAATGCTATCATTATTCCTGCTGCTGCTGGGGTGCTGGGAACTCGGCAGCGAGAACAAACAGTGAGGAATCACATTCACCATCCGTTCCCATAAGGAACTAGCGGCAAAGGAGGAAAAGATGCAAGACGGCAGCTCCGGCCCGTCCAGGACCTTTTTGCCACATTCCTGCTTTAGGAGCTTCTTGCATATGGGTCCCGCCGGATGGATTCGTTCGTTCGTTCGTTTCAGTCTACCGTAAAACAGGAAGAACTCCTCCGGTCGTGTAAGCACCTTACTTCTATCATTTTGCATTCTCCACGGCACCAACCTCTGCGGATCGTCCCCGGCTGGGATCCCGGCGGACGGGAATCGCGGGAGTCCACATACTCAAACGGTGAGAGTATGACCATGGATGGGTTCCAAAGGTCGGTGGCGTGCGGTGACTCAGATTGGGTGGACAGCCATTTGGGGGATGAATGGGGGTCAAGCGCACGAGGTGGTGTGAAGACGGGGTTGTTGTAAATCATGTTCGCTACGATGGCCATCATTTTGGGTAACAAGAGGTGGATATAGCACTTCACTCCTCTGTCTGTGGCCGTGTCTATGTCGTAACACCAGTAGTTCACACATTTGGGCCTCTCAGAACGGGTAACTCGTGTTGGGCAGACTGATCGTTTGCAAACGGGAAGGGATTGGGTGGCCAGCTCGTGACTAGTTGATCAACTCGCCTTTCTTCTGGTTTCTCGGAGTAGACTCATGGCTGTAGGCCTCATCCACGCCAGGTTGTTTGCGCCGCGGGATGTGTTCCGAAGCCGAGGAGAGAGAGTTTGGAGCACACCACATGAGCAAGGCAGATTGGTCTCGACGAACTATGGCCAGGGAGCTAAACATCAATGGACGCCAGAAGTTGCGAATCGAATTCCTTAGAAGAGAGGTTGTATCGTTCCGAGCCGCTGGAATTTGAGTGTTCAATCCCCGGCTGTTGTTTGGATTCAGCGGCTGCTGGGCAGTTCTCGGACTCACCGCCCTGGTCAAGTGCCCTTGCGCCGTTTGTCGGTGGCAACTCACCTGAAAATCATCGGCTCGTTGATGGTGGGTCGTCTCTCCTGGAGAGGCGGACGTTAGAACAAACGCATGATACTTGGGCTGGGCTGGGCTAATTATCAAACGGAAGACTCGTGGCAACATTAGAATCATGTCGTCAGATTGTTCGGAGATCTCAAAGCACCCAAGTTTGCTCTTTTGACGCTTTGTATTCGAGGAGGGTTTCTGGTTAACTTTGAGCCGACGTTGGTTATGACGTGACTTCAGTTAGTCCCGCGCATCAAAGACTCTGTGAAACGCCCAGCGCAACCGCAATGAACCCATTTTCTCTATGTTGAGCAAGTAGCTCTGGTTTATTTTACGAAGTACAATCTAACTAATCAAAATGGTGGCTTGGAGAACCCCTTACTCGGAGTTTGTTTACCGACTTTGCCCCCTTTCCTTTGACAACATGCACTTGGTTCTATCTCTTCCAATTTGTAAGCTCACAATCTGATCTTTATTTCCATACCAAAAGCTTTTATGAGAAGAGTCACTCCGAGATACTTGCCACCATATTCCGTCGGCTAATTGCCTATTTCGGGTTGTCACCCTTGGCTTCACCATCCCAAGGAACAGCCTGGTTCAAATCGGCCCATTTTTTCTCCGCCGCACTTCCAACTAACATTCCATCAAGATCAGCGCCCGATCATCTACCCATCATAACAAACACACCTTATAACGAAGGCCGTAACTTACAAGGCGGCGGCGGCAGCCCATTAATAGCCCACAGCCCCCTCGGCGTCTCATCGACATGCACCTCCCAATCATACCCCTTCTCCTTGATATGCGGTTGCAGCGCGCCATTAATTCGGTCCATCATCCGCTGCGAGCGGGTGGCATCCTCGCGGATGTGCACGGCGATGTGTTCCGCAACTAGTCGGATGAAGGGTTTGGCTTCGGTTGGGTTTTTACCGCCGACGAATGTGTTGGTTAGGGGGAGGGGGATGAAGTTGACGACGACGTAGAAGGCGGGAAGGCCACCGGCGGTGTAGAGAGCTGTGATGTCGGCTGCGAGTTGTTGTTTGGATTCGGGGGTGGTGAAGGTGGAGGGGGGGTGGTAGATGGACCAGAGAGGCATGGTGGCTTTGGTGTGGGTGGGCTTTTGGGGATTGGTGTGGGGTTTGAGGAGGATTGTAGAGAGTTGGAGTATGTGAATTAGGGTGTCTGGAGATGCTGTTTTATGGTTAGCTCTTACTGTACAGAACCCAAGGGGTGGTTCCACAGTTTACCGGGACACGTTTCTTGAATAGTAATCAAGAAAGTCTGGGGATATTTTCAGGAGGCAATGATTCCAAGCACATGGAATGATTAGTTATCATAGCTAGGTGTCGCTTAAATAACCTCCCCACATGACACTTTAAGCAGGGAAGGGACGTAATCAAGTACAGGATCATTGGAGAGAGTCGGGCTTGTGAAGGTGTTCCACTTCCGAGTTCGGATGAAAGACTAATGGTCCCGACAACAAATGACTCTTGAATAACACAGGAAAAACGGGGATTGACCGCTACCTAACCTCGGTGTATTACGCTAGCCGGCATATCTCTCACCACATTGTGCAAACGAGGTTGAGCCGAAGAAATCGCAAGGCAGATGTTGAGATGGTCAACAACGCAAAAAAACAACCCGATGCTTCACTGGCTAAGAATTAATTGATCACCACAACCAGCTGCGGCCTAGTTTGTGGAACTGACCATTAAAAATCTAATCATGATTTCAAAGCACCAACGTAATTAGCCGTTTAGGTTCACGTTGTAAGCAACCCGTCGCTGAATCGTTCTGGTCATCCATGATCTTGTTCATTTTAGATGGACATCACCGAACCTGAGGGAGTCGAAAACCACAGGCACATCATGTCTGGGGCACGTTGGTGTGGAACATGCTTTATTGAGTTCATTACCCGTGCCATGAGATGGTTGACAATAATGCTTGGGTTACTGTTACCAGCACCACCAGGTGCCATCTGAGTAGAAAAGCGAGTTGCTCGAATGTTATGTTGTCCGGTGGTGTTGCCATAGGTAAACAATATTGCATAATGATGTTCGACAACGCCGGCAAGGTTGCAGTGGTCGACTTCACGCCGAATTCCTTTGCAGATCTCCGTAAAAGACAAAATGACTTGAAATAACCAAGTAACCAAGAAAGAAATAACAGGAGGGAAAGGAACATAGAGGTAGGAAGAAGAACCCCAAAAATACCAAAAAAAAAAAAAAAAAAGCTCACCCCGAGCGTTATCCCCATCCGGAAGGATAACGGTCGGTGGTTACGAAAATCTTTCCGGTGAAGGATTTTCCTCCGTTGGCCCAGGGAATCGAACCCGGGGCCACTTCGATTTACGACGGTAGTGGCGTGACCCTCCTCCCAATGCCGCTGCGCTAAACAGGTGTTTGGCGTTAATTGGGAGGAGATGGTGATTGAACGAGGGCGGAAGGGGGTTATATAGAGGTGGGAGGGAAGGTGCATGGAGTTGGGCGCCTGGGAGTATCTGTCGGTCTCAGTGTATGGCAACTGAACCCTAACCCTAACATAACAATCGGAGAAAACGCCAAGACAAATCTTCATTCCATGGATTCATCAGTTTCACAGCTCATGATCTTCCACTTGTTCACCGGTTGCCCCCTTGACACCGGACACCAAACAACGATCGCGAAAGCTGGTCGCTCGGACGGAGAGGAACGACTCTGCGAAGGAAAGAAAATAGAAAGGAGGAAAAAGGGTAGTTCCAGAACAGGTCCAGGTGCAGAAGCGGCCTAATTCACGTGATCTACTGCCGAAAGCAGCATGACCTCGCGTCAGCTCTTGGCGGCTCGTGGTTCACCTCGCAGCCTCATGGATCTCAACCCGTCAACCTTCCTTAAAGTTCCCGATAACGTTCTCCCGTCATCACCCGAGTCTACAGCAGTTCTCAACCCGAAATCACATCATGGACTTCCTCCGCCAAGCCCTCCGCGGCAAACTCTCCTTCCACCGCGGCCATGCCCACAACGAACAAAACCACGACGACAACGAAGACCAACAAAACCAACCTTATTCCCGTCCCCACGCCCTCGACACTCTCCCCAGCCTCCCGTTCCCCCGTCGCCCTTTAACCCCCTTCCCCCCAAACCACAACCCCTCTCCCGTCATACCTCTAGACACACCCGACCATATTAATAAACCCAAACCCAACACCTTCCCCTTCCTCCTCCTCCCCCCCGAACTCCGCAACACAATCTACCGCCTCGTCCTCACCCACCCCCGCGCGCACCCTTCCGACCACGGCCGCGAAATCCACATCGACATGGCTTACTCCGCCGCCGAAACCTCCACGCCTCATTCCACGGCGGGTGCCCGGCTGCATGGTAACCGCAGATGGATCTGGCGTGCTTCGTCGTGTCATCGACATCCGGATTATCCGGAGCTGGTGGATCGGTGCGCTATTGGGGGTGGGGGGCCCAGGGCGTGTGCGTTGTTTATTGGGGGACGAGGGCAGGGCGGGGATGGTATGGATGGAGATGGGAGTGGGAATGGGTTGGGCGGTACGTGTGGAGTGGGAAAGGAGGTGTTGGGGTTGATGATGAGTTGTCGCACGGTGTATCGGGAGGTGGTGGATATCGTGTACGCGGAGAATACGTTTCATATTGGGACGGGCGCGTTGGTGCTGTACACGGAGAAGTTGCTTGTTCGGGAACGGGCCGCGGCGGTGAGGAGTTTGGTTGTTCGGCTGACGCTGAAGACGGTGTGGGACTATGCAGATGAGCATTTGGGGATTGATCTGGGGTTGTTGGCTTATGAGAAGTTGATAGGTAGGATACCGGATGGGTTTCCAGGGCTGAGGAGACTAGTGGTGTGCGTCGAGGGGAAGTTGGAAAGGGGGTCAGTGGTGTTGCGAGGGTCGTATGTCACGAGGGCAGAGCTGGATCCGGAGACTACCCGGGACTACTTACTAGGGTCCATGGACGGGGTGGTGAAGCGATACGGGGTTCAGTTGGGAGAATGTGTGCTGATGATGGGAGAGGACGGGTTTGACCGGGTTATGGGCGGCGAGAGGGAAAAAGCGGAAAAGGTTGAGTCGGAGGGAGATACGATTCAATTCTGGAGTCCGGTCAGCGTGACTGATGGGAAAGACAGCGTTCAACAAGGGTACTGGGTAAGGCGGGTGTCGACCAACACCCAGTGGGAAGCAACACCCGAGTTGGACATGCATTTACTAGAGCAGTCATAAGTCACGATGGACGGGAACGGTGAGTAATGCTGGTATCATCACAAAGTCTGGACTCTTGCGTTTCAACATGATGACAGCTCCTACACTATTCGCTAACTGTCACATTTGAGCTACGGAACGCAGCACAACACAACAGAACAAAGAATCCTCAGTCCATAACAACAGCGGCCCACAACACTACACCAACACGGTTACCGTTGCACCATCTACACCGTCGGGGTGAGCTGGCCGGGAATGGCATCGAGCCCTAAGGTCACATGGTCAGCTTGGGGCACAAATCCCCTCCAAGGGCCGCTAAGCACTTACACGTATCCGTGCCAATATCCTCCTTCGCCTGTTGCTCCTTGGTGCACGCAATGGCCTGGGCATCCGTCTGGCGCTGCAACGGCGCACACCTATCACCCGAGCACTTTCCGTCCATAGCCTTCTGCAGCGCGTCGCCCTTCCAGCCAAAGACATAGTCACCATGGATACCATAGCCCGTGTTATCACCATGGCTCCAGTAGAACGGCTGACTACCATCCGCCGGCCAGTCGGCCTTGTTGTTGAACTGCCGCGTGTCATACATGATCTCGTACATCACCTGCGGGATCTTGACGGGGTGGGTGGACGGGCACGCGCCGCCGCTCTCGAAAGTGCCCGACGCCGGGTACGTAACGTGGCTCTTGTGGTCCGGGGTATCGGTGTTTTTGCCGTCCCAGCAGGAGGGGAAGGTGACGGTCACACGCCAGCCGCCGCCGCAGGTGCCCTTGGGGAAGGCTTTGGTGTCGGAGCCCGTGCAGGGCGCGCCGCCGAAGGGGTTCTGCTGGAGGTTTTCCTCGCAGCGGAAGCAGAGGCCGGAGGGTACGCGGGAGGCGTCCCGGTTGCTGGGGTCGCCGACTAGCATGCGGAAGCCCTGTGTTGAGTCATCAGCATGAGGTATCAATGGATGTTGTGTCAGTGGAAACTTACCGGCTTGAAGGCAGTGACAGTGGCACTGGCCTGGTATCCTCGGATACTACACCACGTCAGTTAGTTTTGACGCACGCATAGGGTTATACTGTTAGCAGGCCATCACGTACTAGTACACCGTCATACCCGCCTGGACACCAAGCCCGAGGTTGGTCATCTGCGGCACGCGCTTGTAGCTACCATTCCGCGCCTTGTAGTACACATTGGCGGTCCAATAGTTGGAAAAGTCCTCCGAGTACGTGCAGCTGGTGCAGGTCGACAACGACGGCAGGTCGTGGTCCTCGGGAGACATCGACACGTTCAACGAGTTGCCGCCGATGAGTTGATGCACGTGCGGCGAGGGCAGGCTGCCCGGGTTGACGAGGGGGTCGATGCGGTCGATGGTCAGCTGGGAGCACCCGAACCGCATGAGTTCTTGGGCCATAGCCAGCTGGGCCGCGGCCACGGCGGTGACGGCCGCCTTTAGGAGCATGTTGTGGACTGATATCAAGCGATGATATGAGGCAAGAAGTTCAGTTGCAGCGGGTTCACAGTGATAGACAGCTCAGTGCCGGAAAAGGAGACAAGAAATCGAAGAACCCAGATGATCAGAAACAACCTTGCACGCGGTCCTACTTATACACACCACAACCCACCAGCAACAGCAAGCTTTACTCGCTGCTCAATCTCCCCGTCGATCCTCAAACCCCTGCAATTCCCACATCCCATCCAACAAACGAACGACCACTGCCGAGCCACAAACCCGAACGCACCACCAAGCCAAGATCCTCCCCCCATCACCCAAACCCCAATAACAACCCACAACGAAGAGAAACTCACCACCCCACGGCCCAAAACTGCCGAGAAACACGAATTAATATACGCCCCCTTCCACGCCTGCCAACTCTGGGGCATGTCAGTGGGGCCTCCAAGTGCCGTCATTCGATGGCAGGTCCGCAACGGGAGAATACCCGTTAACAAACCCGATTGGGCCAGTCGGGGGGTAGGCTTTGGGATGGATGGGGTTCCGTGTTTGGATAATTGCGGTGCGACCCAATGATGGGCCATTCGGAGTTTTTTTGGGTTCTTGTCTTGGTCGCGGAAAGAGGGGCGATGGATGTCTGGCGTCGGGCCTTTTTTTCTGGTTCTCATGTTTTTTGGGCTGGGTGGTGGCAGGGGGTGATAACTGGATTAGGCACGGCATAGCAACATTGGAGACGATGGATGCGGTCATATGAGACACTGACCTGGCCCATGAAGAGTACAGGGGGGCAGGTTAGAGATATTAATACCACGGCTTCGCCGAAAATGAACGATGCGGACTGATACCCGGCAGTTCATCCCAAAAGCGTTCGCTGATATCTCTCGCCCCTGCCTCATTTCGACTCCCACGGCAGTATCAAGAACAGTCCACCACGGCGTTCGCCACCAACCAGATTGTCATAGGTATCATCGATACCACCAACTCGCAAATGCTTCCATCTCGGAAAGACCTCCAGCCGAAAATAGAACCCCTCCACGCTCTTATCCCTTCTGGTGATCATGATCCGCGAGCCGATCCCGACACAACGCTACGTGTCAGTCAGGCTCCATTCCCGTCGATGATTCCCATCCTGGGTGTCCACGGCTCGGATTTCGGCACTGGGCAGCGTTTCATGTTTCGTCCCAGGAAAAGGTCAAGTAGCATTCTTGGGGGTTTTTCTTCCGGCGTCACTAGCCAACGCGACCGTAGGTACTCTCATTCTCGAGAGAAGTCCAGTCAGATAGTCGACAAGCCACACACCAAGCTCATTATTTTACCCTCATCCTTAAACTTCCATCATCCTTCTCAGGTAACTGCTCCCTCTTCTTCCAGCCCACCACCGGCATACCCACCTTACAAGACGCGAGTGACCCCCAAGCCACTAATTACTCTTTCCTCTATGCTTGTCCCCATCAATCCACCGCTCATACTTCTTATAATCCTCATTCACCAACTCCTCCTTTCCCGTCCCCATATCCCGCGGCTCATACCTTCTCACTTCCTCCCCAACCATGTAATCTCGTCCCGCCTCCCATATATACCATGATCCGGCTAGCATGATGCCTAGCGCGATAGTTGACATCCTATGTTATCATGTATCAATATTAGCGGCAGTCCCGGTTTCTTTATTTCTCCTGGCGGGGATTGTTCATTGTGGAAGTTGCTAGATACAGAAACGAAACGTACGAACTGGGTCCCCAAATAGACACTGGCCGCGCGACAAAATTGGTATTGGTCTTGTTGACCCTCTGTTGTTGTCCTGCACGTGTGAGGATCAGGGGTCGACTGGTTCGACCCAGGACGAAGGTGATGGAGCGAGAGGGGACGGTGGTTGGGCCGGTGTGTTGGACGGCGCGGTGGCCTGGACGGAGATGGGGAAGGAGGCGTAGCATTGTTTATGTGCTTGTGTAGGTATTTTGTTGTATTATTGCTGTAATTATTGATGTTGATGTCTGCGGATGTATGATGGGGGTGACAATGCTGCGTCCGGCTGCGGTTGACGCCGTCGTTGACATCATCAGGGGCCATGAGCTGCCAGAGGTCATAGCGGTCGTCTGAACTCAACCGTAACTCCCTAACTACCTCGGTACTTAAGTAACCCGCCTGATATATCCTTGTAACCTCCATAAATGGCACATCCAGTGTGACAGAAAAAGACCCGTACTCCTCATCTAGAAGTATCCTTACCCAATAGAAACACGATACCTACCTATATCCACCCGCCCAATGTACTCCCGCCCAATGCACTCTAATGTAAATCATCTATCCTTCGGAATATGCACCAGCTTGGTAATGGTTGTCCCATCCTCCAAAACATCAGTCACTTCATCGAGCCGGTACCCGCCCCACCGAGGCAAAAAGATGGTCAATACTGCCCAGTACAACACGCCAAACAAAAGCCTATCACCATGTCAGTGATCCCACCCGCAACACATACTAAGGGTTAGGGTTAGTGGAGACTTACACGGAAATGCCCACCAGCGCATAGCTGACCCTTGCCAGATGCGACCCCCAGTCCTCATTGTCCAGCGGAATGAAAGGTGCGAGAATCAAGGAGGTGGACAAAAACAAGCCAAACCAAGCAGCCAGTATGAAGGCCTTGTAGGGGCGGTGCAGGTCCGGGCGGGTCCACCGCAGTCGGATGAGGCCGAGGGAAATGAAGAAGGTAAAGAACTGTCCGGGGTAGCCCTCTACTTCGAGAATGAAGGAGTAAATGTTCTTGAATGGGATGGCGATGACAATGACAGAGGGGATGTAATGCAGGATGACGCCACCGAGGGGTGATCCAAACGGCCGGGAGGAGGAAAGAAATTCGCCAAAGGGAAGAAGGCCCTGGCGCGCGATCTCTTGGTTAACGCGTGCCTAACCAAAATGTCAGTTTTCGCCAAGAAACTCAAATATTTATGATGGTGGTTGTATTGGAGGCGCCGGGACTTACCAAAGCAAAGGTCACAACCATCACGCTCCCAGCCGCCGATACCGCCACGGCCAAAGGGAGAAATAACTTCCCGAACGACTGCCCAAATACCCGCTCAAAAAACAAGGCGGCCACCAGCTCACCGCTCTTCTTGATCTCATCCAGTGGCAGTACTAAGAAGTATGCCACGTTGACGAGAAGATAGAGCAAACACGTCGTCACCAAAGCCGTAGGCGCAGCCGACCGAAGTGTCCTCACAGGATCCCGAACCTCGTTCATCACGTTGTTGACGCTTGTCAGTCCGGAATAGCTGTAGAACACTTTGAACAGCGCTGGGCTGATGACGCCCCAGTTCCAAACGGAACCCTCCCAGATCCCATCCCACGCTCCAGGAACAACAACAGTCGGGCCGGTAGCAGACGCGGTGTCCAACCCGAACAACCCCGTCCCGGTCTCATCCCCCGAGCCCCCAGACCGAACATACCTCGACACCACAACCACCCCGGCTGACACCGTCGTAAACACCACCAACCCAATCTTGACCCACCCCAACACATTCTGCACCAAAATCCCCGTCTTCATAAACCCCGCATGCAGCACCGTGATCCCCGTCATCAACGCCACCGCCAACACCCGCACCAACACCGGGTTCTCCCCGGGAGACCAACCCAGCGCAAACAACACATACTCCCCAAACACAATACAATTACTCGCCGTAAACCCCATCACCACCGCATGCACGGCCACCAGCGTCGACGCAAAAAACCGCGGCCACCGGTACGTAAACTCCAAGTACACCTTCTGCCCGCCGCTGCGCGGCAACATGCAGCCGTACTCCAGCGCGACCATCAACCCAGCCCAGCTGATCACCGCGCCGGCAACCCATAGCAGCAGGCTCAGCCCGATACTACCGACGGAACTGACGATGGCCCCTGGTGTGGCAAAGATGCCGCTACCGATGACGCGGGAGATGATGAGGATGTAGGCGCTGCTCCAGCCGAGGTTGCGGCCGAGCACGGCGGTTTCGGGGAGGGTATCGTCTTCAACGGTGCGTGGGGCAAGGAGGGGCGCGGCGGTTTCGGAGGAGGAGGAAGAGTTGGAGGAGCGGTGGTGGAGGGGCTTTTTGGTACTAGAGGAGGTTGAGGAGGAGGATGGGCTGGACCGATGGACTTCTTGGTGTTCGCGGGGTCCGGGGTTGGTGTTGTAAAGGAGTGGTGTTTCGACGTCGGGTTCGGACATGATGGGCGGTGGTTGACGGCGAAAGAAGTCGCCTAATTATTACTAGTTAACGACGCTTGCCTTTGGAGTAATATGTCAATAAATCATCAACTTGGCCGACAAGAAACCAGACGGTGATGCGCAACGACAGAATTTGAAAGAGGCAACGCCAAGTGCCAGCACGACTAGATAAGAACAATAATTCCAACTTCTCTGGAAGGAGGGATCACGGATCATCCGGAAGGCGCGAAGGTGTCCCATTTGTCAGACGTCATGGCGTTTGCGTCTGTCCAGCACTCTCTGAAACGAGAAAGAGCGCCTGAACGCCCAATCTACGCGTGTTGCACGTGGCGTATCTAAGACGCGAGATTGCGTGCTTAAGACCAGCAACACAACGGCTGGCTTGCGCCACACACACATGGTCCGCACCAGGAAACCACGGGTCTTAGTTTTCGGATGGCTGCACAAAGTCGACCTTCCTGTTGTGGAATTATCATTGCCGTTGGAGTCGTCGCTTGCCCCCACAATGCTCACAACATAGTTTCTAGAAGTAATTCGCGGCAACAAGTGGGGTCACTGTACTTACGGCTTGCTGCTACGTATGTATCTACATACTCGTACAGTGTTATCATATATTAATACAATCACCTCCCACAAAAAAACATGGGCAACTAATAACTACCTGAACCTTAAGCTCGACACCAGACTCGCTTCCACTTTGCCCAGCCTGGAATTCCAAGAACTTAACCTAATTCATAATTGCCATTCGCGACTCCCCCGATAAGGAATGGCGCCCTCAGGGGGATCACCTCCCCATTGCCTTAGCTTTACGCCTTTATGCAAAGCACACTGAACATCAGTGAAAATTCATACAAAGCGTCGCATAAAGGTGTCGGTTCCTCAACTTCCCCGGCGTCGGTATCCCATTCCTCCCACCATTTCAGTGGGTCCTTGCCCAGCGCGGACGTGCCGTCGCGGGACGTAAATTTACAAGTCACCGTGGGATGCTGTTTCGGGTGTGGTTGATCTACCTGGTAACTGTACACTGAGCCACCGTGGAAAACGTCCCAAACCCAATAAGGGGTCTTTCGGTCCAGGTGCATGTCGAGGCTGTCAGCGTCCGAGGAAGGGGAAACGGGGCGAGGCGGCGGCTCAGACGCAGGCGCCCAGGGCTTGACTATCTCGTGAGGCAACGTGGACAACCTTGGTTTATCGTTTTGGAGCTCGAATCGCAGGTTCTCCTCGCAGTTGCTATGACAAGCTGTGCAAATCCCATCGTCCTCGCCATAGGACTCGTGACATTGACGACAACTGCCAATGTCACCCCTCCTTGCTCTCTTTGCCGTGGCGTCCAAGAATAAGGGACAAGGGCGATCGTGATCGTCTCCGTTAATGTAGCAGACAAGAGCATATGGGCAAACTTCGGTCGGGTTTTCGGAGTGAACAATCGATATAGTACGCAAGCCGAACTGTTGTGGCTAGTCCTCAGCGCTTTGATGACCCGGGCGCAGAGAGTGACCTCGTCGAAAGCAAGATGCTGCAACGAATTGGCGTGGAACTCGAGGAGTCGGGTGAGGTCGGCGCGATCCATTTTTACCGCAGTTAGGGCCAGGGATCGCAAGAACGAGACATTCGGCGGGTTACCAAGACATTGTGCCAAAAGGATCTCCACGACGGCCTCCCTGAATGGGACGATTATCCCATGGTCCAAACACAGCTGTAAATGTCGAAGAGTGGGGGCAGCGTGAGAATGCGCCTCCTCGAAATGCCGCATATGCTTTGTCGCACCGCCGATTCGAGTAAAGCAAAGCTCAATCGATTCCAAGTGCGTAAAGGCTGATGGAGAAAATGTGCGAAAAGCGCTGAAGCCCGGAAATTCGTCGGCCCATCGCAGGCGGGTGACAGTCGACCCAACTCGGTCCATCGCGGGAAAAAGAAATGAAAAAAGACCATCATTGGTTTGGATGCGGCCAGTCTATCCATCCTCCTTCCCGTTAACCCACTCCTGGAACCGCTGGAACATTCTCGCCTCCACCGGGTATTCCGACTCTGGGTCATTGATAACCCGTGTTGTGTTCATAGGCCCCGAAACGAATGTATGTAGGTTCGGGAGGAGGTCGATGGCGGCCTCGAAATTATCCTTGAACGCGGCAACAGCCTGGTGTCGTTCTTTTTCCAAGTCCTCAAAATGATTCGCGTCCTCGATCACGTCACCGAAACGTGGTCTCGGCGGCGCATTTCGCATCCAAAATGCGGCTTCAGCCTCGCCCCGTAGGTATGTCGAGACACGCGTAACAAGCTCTTCGTCGCCGTCGCATTCGATGATGTTGCATGAGCTAGGCAGGCAAAGGGGTGCCGAAGTGCGGTCGAACAACTCGGTATCCCAAGAAATCTCCTGCCACTCTACCTCATGGACGTGAAAAGCTAACCGAGGAATCTGACAAATCGACAAAAAACTCTCCCGATCCCGGTTCAGCTTAGATATGCGAATGCGGTAGAAGAGTCGACTCGAGGCGGGACCGAGAAGCGCTCGGCAGGACAGTCGAAGGGCGGCGACATCCTCTTGATCGAGTTCCTCATCCCATACGATCTGGCGAAGGGTCTCAAAGGGGAGCGCAGTAAGCCTTGGTCGATGAGATTCGATAGGGACTGATACTTGGCGGGGTCCTTCGGCGAGCACCTCCATGTTGTTGTGTCGGAGGAGTTTGTCGTTGCCGATGACTGTGGATGTGTTGCGAGGCTTGATGATTGGGGCAACCAGTGGGCAGGGAATGGGCTTTAAATATGCAGCACCAAAACATCTCCTCAAGAGAGAAACTTGCCCTGTACAACCATGTTGATCAAGTCCGTGGTCCAGGAACTTGTCACTGCTCCAGGCAGCATTGGGCATTGACCACCTCTTACCGACATGGATAGGTGGTTCAGTGTTCAAGCAGGGACTTCCCCACCAAGAAAAACCTCAAGTTCCAGGGAAGGATGATGTCCCAAAATCTATGATAATAGTTGGGCTAGCCCACGACCTAGACACACCAAAGCTGATCACGCGTTCGCAAAGTTAGGTTTTATTGTAACGTCCAATCGCCGCCAATATTCCGTCTCTTAATTATAAAGAGATATACTTCACGAGATATGCCAATAAGCTGTCTAACTCTGTCGGAATATCAGCCCAACCGGCAATGTCCAAATCGTTCCCCATCTCCTTTGCATGCCCCTTGTGAGTTATTATCGAACTCTTGGACCTGGAAGAACTTTCAGTCACTCCTTAATTATTTATTTCTACCTTCATCGACGTTGTCCAAAGCGTGTGGATGTCTACCACCTCCCCTGTTCGACCGTCTCGGCAATCTCTCAGCTGCGAAACCACATTCCTCTACTAATTAGCCCTCAGGGGCTGCTTCATCGGGACGATGTAAGGTTGTTGTTAGAAACAAGCACGAGACATAATTAAATGGAACTGATTGTTCCATATACAAGGACGTCTGGCAGCGTGAAGTGATCTACAAGCGGTGCGGAAATTCTGGAGGTCGTTGGATTGCGCGGACAAACGTGAGAACCCTAGATATTGGAAGGTTAAATTATCACCAGATCATTCTGCGAGAGGGGCAAACATAAAAGAGTGTCATCACAGCCGATCGGAAATTTGGAGTCATGTTCACGACAATTGTATTTGTATTTCACTCTGTTAAATCTGCTGAGCTACCAAATTTCAGATTTCCTCTTTTCCTATATTCATTTCACCCACTTTGCACCTCAATTAGCCATCGTGGAGACAAGATCTACTCTTTAATTCGCGAGCTAAGCCTGATCACATTATCACACAGCTGATGATTGAACTATAGGTCCCTAGTTACCGAACTGGACCCTTAAAATAGTTACTTGCCCTTTCCTACTAATCGGGGACCAAAACGCCAAGCTGACAGCTGCAGAACTGTGGCACTGCAATCCCGATCAACGCCGAATTGGTGACCCGCTCCGAATGTTCGGTGATTTTTTTATCACTCGCGTGCTGTCAGCGGAAGCCAAATTTGGGGCTTGTGGTGAGCTGGATTCTTCTAAACTGTCTTTCAATGGCGTCGCGATTCTCCTCGTTTATACTTTTTCCTCACGTTACATCGTTAAACCACCTCGATTGTTGTTATTTGAGTGTCAAGTCCTGAAGTCCAATAGTTGCAGTAACTCTGCAGTGACACCTACCTCGAAGTTACACGATCTATATTGCCATATTACCACCATCGCCAACCCTAAACGATAGACGATCTTTGTTTACCAGCCAGCAATGTCCCAACCAAAGATTCTCTTCCTCCACGGGTCTGGTACCAACCCAGATATTTACCGTCTGCGTACGCCCCCCACCTCCTAATTAGTTCCAACCACATTATACCTCCTTAATCAACCCCATTCTCACCGTTTCCCCTTAATTATAGAAACCCGCAAACTCGCCGAGCACCTCCGCCCGCACTTCACCCTCCTCTACCCAGCAGCACCCATCCCCCGCGACGCCGGCCCGGGCGTCCTCCCCATCTTTGCAGGCTGCGACCCCTTCCTCACCTGGCTCGACGACACCTCCACCACAACGGAGCGCGCATTCTGGGGGGGCGCACGGGCTGATGGTGATACTGTCGATAGCAGTGACAGCGACGAGGATGACGCCAACACGGGTGGTTTCCAACGGCTCGTGGACGAGGTGAAAAGTTACGGCAAGGGGGTGGTAGCACTGGTAGGGTTTTCCATGGGCGCCAAGGTCGGGATGGAAGTAGTCCGGCGGTTAGAGGCCGAAGGGATAAGCGAGATCAAGATTATGGTGTCAGTGTGCGGGACTGTGCCCTACCAAGGTGGGGGGCGGAAATGGGTTGGTCAGGAGGAGTCCGAGGCCGGGGAAAGGGGTTATCAGGAGAGGATAGGGATGGGGGTGGTCAAGGCGCAGAGTGTGCATTTGATTGGGGAGCGGGATCCGTGGCGGAGTGAGAGTGAGCAGTTGGTGGATTTTTTTGAGGAGACGAGGAGGACGGTGGTTGTGTTTCGAGGGGGACATCATATGCCGGTGGAGGATGCGTTGAATGGGAAGGTGGCGAGGATGATTATGACGGCGTGTTGGAGGAAATGATTGTTGGCGTGTTGGGGAGTGTAGATTAGGTCAAATGAACCATTGTTACTCGTTATGATGCGAGGCAGACCCGGCGGACGATGATTCGCAGGGGACATGCCGTGAGTTTGGGGCTTCGAATAGGTGTTATTTGAGAACGATCATGTGGTTGTGTTGATTCAGGAGGCTTGGTGACCGAACGGTGAGGAAACCAACGGCGATTAAAGGCAGCAAGGGGTTTTCAAGTATTGGCGGAAAGGCATGTTCGCATTACAACGGACTACACGGGAATTGACACACTAATTATATATTTTACAATGTAGTTACATCCAGGGATCGGTAATTACCTTCTCGCCTCCAGTAATTACTGCCCTTCCGCCGCTGATGAGCCGCTCCCTTTTAGCGCGACCAGAATCCAACGAGCTGATCAAAATCACGCTCGGTCAGATCTTCCGCTGTACGATGATCCTGCGGTCGTAATCTCTTGAAGATTTGGTACGCCTCCTCAAACCGCTTACTTGCCGCACCGTGTTGGCCCATCAATTTCAGGACAACCCCCTTTTTATACGCGGTTCTGGCGTATTCGTTGATCAAATACGATCTCGCACTGAAGATCTTGAGCGCCATATTGAGGGTTTGGTTAAGAAGGTGGAAGTGTTAGCGCGGAATACAAGTCCGATGGGTGTAGGACATACCCTGCTTCTAGTTACAGCTGCTGACGGATGTAATGGCCGGCCATTCGGTGAGAAATGTCGCCCACCCGAGGATGATAAGCCCCAAGCACCTGTTTGAACTGCCACAGGCACCGACCATGGAAATTGAATGCTTTTGAAAACCGTCCCTGGGCTTCTAGCACGTTCCCGATGCCGTAGAGAATTTTACCGGTCCTAGATAAATTGATAATGTTAGCCAACGGGCCGGTATGCTCGTAGAGGAGGAGTGCGCAGTCTTGTAGACCACCGTTCGTATGTCGACTTACTTGAAAGACTTGGTATCGTCGACACCCCACGCAGTGGCATGTATGTCCAAGATCTCCATGAGAACCTTCTCAGCCTCCGGCAACTCTCCTTGCATCCAGTAGATAAACCCCAAGTTCGGCTGGGGCCACCCCAGCATGGTATCCTCATAATCATCCAGCCCCTGGAAAATCCTCATCGACCGCCGAAACGCATCGGCCGCCTCCTCCAGCATACCATTGTTTCCATACGCCACACCAATCTCATTGTACGCGTACCCAAGCTCATAGTTCTCAACTGGACCCCCCTCTGGAGACCTCCGCTCCTCCAGCATGGCCAACCATTTCTTCTTACACGCCATGCTGAGGGCATGCTCGTTCGTCTCGGCAAGCACAATCCCTATGAACGAATGGCTCTCCCGCACCGAATCCACGGCAGCCTCCTTGAGCTCCCCACCCCTCAACGCCAAGCGCTCCCCAATCAAGAGCCCCAAGTTGAAGAATGGCTTCGCCTTCTCCATCAATCCACGCTCGAACATGTACCACCCTGCATGATTGAACAATCTCGCCCAGCTGATATCCAACGGGAAATCGTCAGACCCCTGCACCAACGGCTCAAGCCCATTCTTGAGCCGTAGCACGCTGGGGAAGAGAGCCTTACAGGCGGTGAACCGCGCGACCGAGTGATGGTCCTTCATGTTCTGGAAAGGCCAGGAGGCAATTATGAGCGCGCCCGCTGCGTGGAAGGCCGCAACGAGCTCGTCGGGAGTCATGCGGGCTTTGGCGGTGTCTTGGATCAGGCGGTGCAGGGAGATCTTGTTGGTGCTGTGGAAGCTGTCCGGGGTAATATCTTGCTGCTCCCAGTGATTGATCAGAGAGGGGGAGATTAGTTCGGACTGGGCCTTGTAGTACTCATCCCGGGTAGTAGGGTAATTGGGAATTTTGACGGCGGCGGTCTTATCGATGAGTAGTTCTTCGGAGATCTCGTCCGGGTCGAGCAGGCAGATGACTTGGAGGAGGGCTTTGGTTCCTGGGGACAAGCGGTCCAATGCCCAGACAGTGGCGAGTGAGCGGATGGCGGAGGCGTTGTCGGCTGTGGCAACAGGCGTGGTTCCGCTGGGCTCGCTGCCATGGACCCCCTATCCTCGGCTTGCTTTTGGAAGAGAGATTCGATGCCTTCCTCCTGATAGTATTTGAGGAAGTCGACGTAGGACAGTCCCAGTTGTCGAAACACCCCGGATATCTGGTTGATAGCTAGAGGGAACCCATCGAGTGCGTCTGCGATGGTCGAGAGCGCATTCTGGTTGGCCTGGTCGGCCTTGACGTGCGTCAAGCGCTGCATCATGGCTTCGGTCTCGCGCTCTGTCAGTTTGGGCAGGTTGATGCTATGCCCCACGCCAAGGTTGTGCTTGACAAACGGGTCGCGGCTTGTGATGAGCACTGCACCGCGGCCAAACTTGGGCCAGTAGTCGGAAAGTACATCGAGATTATCGACGTTGTCAAAAATCAGGAGCCAGTTAATCGAGTTCTCAGGCGTATCTGGCTCTGAGGCTTTCCTCAGCGGCCGTGAGAGCCATGCCATGACGATATCCCTGGCTGCGGTCGAGTCCGACACGTCATCTTCCAGTCCCAACTTCTGCGCGATCTGTGCAAAGTTTGATGCCAGGAGATTGGCATCATCCGCACCGAGCCAGAAGACTGCATCAAACTTGTCTTTGCGCGAGTAAGCGTACTCAGTCACCAGTTCGGTTTTTCCAATGCCACCCAGGCCGCAAATAGCAAAGGAGCGCAGCGGGCCATCCGTAGTCTCCTTCAGATCCAATCCTGACGGCTCTTGGGGGAGGAGAACATCGTCCATCTGCATGAGAGTAACTTGTTGTCCAAAACATTGGTTCAGTCTCTGGCGTGTGCCAAGCGAGAAGCACGGGAGAGTTGGGTCCCTGGTCTTTTCCTCTAAGAGAGGCTCACCGGGCTGTCTCGCTTCGGCAAGTCTACGCGGCGCATCGCGCATGACCTCCTCAAAGAACTTTTCGACCACCTGGTAGGCTTTGGAGTTGACCGAGACCTTGCAGATGTCGAGGTGATCTGCATCGCTTCCAACAACGGTTTCATGACTCGCTTTGAGGGTACCTATGCCTGAGGTATCCTCACTCTCGACCACTGAAACGAGACATACCGCAAGGTTGAGACGCTCAAAGCTCTTGCAAATCTCCAAGACGCTTTCGACATCAGTATCATCCGACTCGGACCCAGTGCAATCACCGTTGTATTGGCCCCTGAGCAGAAGGTCGGTCACCAGTTTGGCTTGTTGTTTGTCGCCAACGAGATGGGGTGAGCCCAGAAAGATTGCCCCAGACACAAGCTCGATGACGGGGCGATACTCGGAGAATGGCTGTTGGCAAATGTGCAAGGCCTTTATGATGTGTCAGAGCAAGTTTACTGGCTGAAGGGCAAAACAATGGCACAGGGTGGAGGTAAACTGACCTTTTTCCAACACGAAGCCGCCTGTTCCGTGGCAGATGAAGACGAGCGGTGGTTTGACTATCTAATTACGTATTCATAGTGAGCCTTTTTATTCACCGCTGTAATGATTCACGTTATCATTTGAATTCGAACTTACAGTGCCTTCAGAGTTAACACGTGCGTAAAGATCGAAGATGGTACGAAGCAGAATATCCGCTTCGGCTGCAATCCCACTCGCGAGTGAGGTCGGCCGGTCCTGGCTGTAGACATGCTCCCAGGCAACGGTGTCGGGCACGATGTCCTCAACGAGCTTTTGAAGCCATGAGGAGCTAGGAGGGTCTGAGGGATGCTTCCAGTCGAACGCGCGGCTTAGTCCGAGGGCTGGGATGACGATTATACTACCGGGTCACTGTTAGCATCAAGTCGTCGCCACGGTCACCCTGGGGAGTTCGGGATAGTGACGATTTTAAAAACATTGTTGGGACTCACTGGAGAGCACAGGCCTCGCTCTCCAGCGAGCCGGACTTGAATAACTGGAGACGCATGCTTCCTGGCGTTGTGAAGTATCTCGGTAAGGTGTGTTTCTGCGAGATGATGGGAAAGAGAGAACACCCCGAGATCCCAAGCGCCAACAGCCTCGTTTTAAATGCCTCCAGAAACTCGGAGGGCCAGACCGTATTTCTCGCACGGTGGTATGCTTTTCATTACCCCACCCTCAAAACCGGTGAGGCGACAACGTGACAAGGCAACATCCTCCAGCAGACAGCCCAGTGCATCTTTCAAGAATGGAATAATAAGGTCTTGCCAACACAACCTGAAGATGGCTCCCGATAAGCCGCAGCAAGCTGGCATGGACCAACCTTCTCGTGCAGTACTGAGGTCCACAGTTGAACAAGCACGATGTTCATGGACCCAATATGGTACAAAAGTACCATGTTCCATGTCTCGATTTTAACACCGGTACTTGTATAAGTGTCCAGAGAATGTTACTCTTGTCCATGCCTCGTGAAGTGTTTCCACTTCCGTAGGAAACTCGTATATGGGAGGCCGGAGAGTAACAGGTAGTCCGGCCCATTGGGCGCAAGCCGCGGAGCCATCTTGTGACCCCTCCAGTGAGCACATTATAGTAAGTATCTACGGCGCGAAACTGTGTACAGCGCACACTCGTGGCATCACATGCCCTCCGCTGTCTTTGAAGAGGGAGAAGTTAGGCACTGAGGCAGGGCCGTGACGTCCGCGTCTCCCCAGCCAATTCTCGAAGCGAGGGGAGGGTCATCAAAGTCCCTCCTTTACCCCACACTTCGCTTTAAGTCTTCCTAATCTCTTACTGTAGCCAAACACATCCCCATCAACTTCCCCTGTTAGCAACCGCTCCGCTAATTAGTAGGTAGGTTTCCTTCAAAGGCTTCAATGTAGGGTTCGTCCAAATTCTGCAGGCTCCCACCAACTCGAACCCTTGTCCGGCCATCCTCTCGGGTTGTCTGTATTATGACACGCCAAAAGTCAACATCTTTTAAGTATGGGGTTGATATTGTTTTCACGGTGTCCGGGTCGCGTTTCCGTTTCCCAAGGCGGGTAATTCGGATGTCATTCGATGTGCACGTGACCTGTCCCGTACATAACCCCAACCCTGACAGTTGCTCACCAGTATCTCCAAAGGCACAGATGGAGGTGCCGTCTCATCCTTCAGAGTAGAGTCGCGGGTGCGGAAGAGACCCGGGGCCCTAGCCCTGACGTATGGAAGGGGCGTTTCAGCGAAGCAGAGACCCAACCCTATATCTAAAGCTTTCTGCCTATTGGATCAGTTTCTTTTCTTTCTTTCCTTCTTTGGGAGGAGGGCGGTTCCTCGCTGGGCCGTCTTGGTGAGACGGGTGAAGTTGTATACCGTTGTTTGGATAATCGTGGAACGAGAGACATGACGACTGGCCAGGCGCTCTGCAAGTCGTTCGCGACTCCCTCACTTCATGATGGAGACTCACTTCATGATGGAGACTCCGGTTAGGAATAAGAACGTTCTCGGCACACAGGGCGTCTTGGCGCATCTATCCGACATAAAATGAGGCCGATTTATAACTGAAATACCGAAATTCGACCTTGTTTCTTCGTGCGCGGCCGAGATCTGGGTCCGATTCGATTCCAGCCGGGGGACGTGATCATATTTATATCGGTATTGAATGCCTTGCCGCCCTCACTGGCGAGCCAATGATGATTTAGGCGATTCCCCCGAACAGGTCCCCAGAGAGATGCTTCCACTCAGCCGACATCTTGCACGAGTTTGAGCACGTCCTAGGCTCCATCTATGAGCACCAATCGCTGAGCTCCCCGATCCCATGAGACAAGCCGGCGGGGTACGAGTACTCCAAGAAAACGATGGGCTGCACTCATGTCGAAGTGGATATCAGCTTGCGGGGCCGGAATGGCCCGTCTGTTGACATCATGCACTCCGACTTCGACCCAAACTCGATCATGATCTAGCCCATCACCCCATCACCCCATCACCCCATCACCCCATCACCCCATCACCCCATTCACGGCCAATTCACCGAGGGGTAGTCCTGTGCAGACAATCCATCACCACAGCAGTGAAGCTGCAAGATACCAGATCGGGAAATCAACAAGATCGGTTCTTGAGATCGAAGTGGTTGAATAGGTACTTAAGATGGCACACCTTCCTCTGGACCTCCTGTCGGAAGCTTTCCCCTTTGCTGAAGTTGACAAGTTCCACTGTTGACTCAAGCTCAGATAGTCTCAGGCGCCGACGACAACCCTGTTCTTCATTGTTATTCACTTTCATTACTACCTACCTTACTCAGTTCAAACCCTGGGCCACGTTCCCCGACTCTCAACGACACCATGGGCTCTCTAATCAACCCGATGGAGGACTCCAACGTCAAAGCGCTCAAGCCGCAAGACTAGGAATATGAGCACGCGGTGACGACCGGGAACCTCATGTTCCGCGACGCGCGGCCGGCATGCGTGGTGTAGCCGTCCAACATTAGCCAGGTCTAGGCCCTCATTCGGGAGGCCAAAGCCCACAACCGACCTGTCACCATCAAGAACGGCGGCTACTCGTTCGGCGGTTTTTCGACCACCAACGGCGGCATCCTGCTAAACCTGTCCAGGATGAACAAGGTCACGCTCGACATGACACCCGGTTCGGAGGCAGTCACGCTGCAGGGCGGCGCTCGCTGGGGTCATGCCTACAAGGCCTTGGTTGACGGTGGCCACAACGGCTGGTTCATTAACGGAGGGCGCTGCCCTATAGTGGGCGTGAGTGGGTTCGTCCTCGGGGGCGACCTGAGCCCGTTCACGCGCAGCTTCGGCATGGGATGCGACACGCTCCAAGAGGCCACCATTGTGACGGCCAATGGACAGATAGTGAAGGTCACCGACAAGGACGACAAGACCTCGGACGAGGGCAAGCTGTTTTGGGCCCTGTGTGGGGCGGGCGGGGGCAACTTTGGCGTCGTGGTGGAGATGAAGATGAAGGTGCAGAAACTGGAGGGTAAAAGTGTGGTCGCCGGCCTGTTCGTCTGGGCGCCGAAGCCCGGGAACATGGACAGCTTCATGGCAACCATGGTCGACTTTTACACGGCAGAGTGGCCGAACCAGACCACGATCGACAGCTCCTGGCTGTGCGACTTGAACGACCCTCCGACAACGGAACTCAAAGTCCGCTTCCCGATCCCTCACAACGGCAACAAGGCCAATTTCGATGCCACGGCCGACGAAAATATCAAGAACCAGGAGCTGGCCAAGCCGCTCAAGCGGCGCACCCTAGAGGAGCTGTCGACGCGATTCCTGTTTGAGACGCTCGTGTCACAATGGTCTTTTGAGAACCAGAGCACGCTCTCGTCGGCAACAGGAAAATATCGCATCTACACGTCGGTCGTCCTCACCAACGACAAGCCAACCATCACGGGGGTCACCGCCTTCATTCGAAAGCAGATGAAGGACTTTCGCGACCTCTTCGCAGGGGAGGAGGGTCTGCTCCAGGTCACATGGATCCACACCGGCGGAGAAGCGAGCCGGGAGAAAACGACGAGCACCACGGCCTACCCGTGGCGTTCCTCCGTCTACCATACCTACGTGATGCTTGAGCGGAAGGAGAAATGGCTGACCAGAGACATGAAGGACTTTCTCAAGACGATGAGCAATGACCTGAGGAAGTTTTCGGTCAAGGGCCACGCTGCCTTTGTCAACTTCCCCGATAGCCAGCTCAAGGCGCACGAGGAAGCGTATTTTGGACCCAACCTGCAGGCGTTGCGCGAAGTAAAAAAGAGGTGGGATCCCGACCACTTCTTTGAGTGGCACCAGGGGGTCAAGCTCCCGCAGCAGACCCAGACGATGGCGACGAGAGGAGCATCCCGTGGTGCATCGAGTACGGAGGAGACTTTCGAGTCTGTGGTGGACGAAGATGTCGAGGAGGAAGACGAATCATATGATGAGTTCGTGGGTAAGGCCCCAACCGTGTTCGCGGCGAGGAACGGGTACGAAGGCATTGGGGCCTTGTCCTTGGCCGACCTGGGGTTCTAAGTGTACTTATTAACTCCATTGTCCAAATTGATGAGCCCTGATTTCCTGAGTCCATTTTACAGCTCCGGTCCCTCTTTTCCAATCCGGCTAGTGTACTGTGTACTCCTCGATATTAGCTCGTACCACGGTGAGGATACGATCGTCAGACAATTAAGGGCTGTATCGGCATGGTGTCAAAGTGGACAAGGAGCCTCGTCGTCGAATCTGTATGTACTTTATCTAATCAAGCAAAAACTAAATCGAAAAATACAAAACAAAAACGTACCCGGAGGTTACAGGGGTGTGATCCCATTGTGGCACGAAGTAATTACTGAGTTTGTTGTAAGACATGTTGTAACTATTGTTGTACAGTAGTGTAATTATATTAGACAGACAACCGTCAATAACGCACTGCAGTCCGGAATTATCTAATCCGTGATTCCTACATTTTTTACTGGACATGGTAACGTTAATCACCTGCCAATTTCCAGGTTCTCTCAACCACAATTCCAACGCCAAGACGATGCAATAAGACAATGCAATATTACCTAAATCTGACCCATGTGTTAAGAATCCGTGCCCTAGGTGATGGCATGCTTAGTACGAAATTCTCTGTATCGCGGCGTTGTGTCAAATCGACATGGAATGTTGAAGCGGTTCCTCAAGGCCAGATGTGATTTACGGATTTTTGACGTAACCCTCGAACAACCCTCGAACAACGCAATCGTGCCGAGTTGTGCAGGCCCCACCGCCCAAAAAGGTATTTTACTCGGCGGGGCTGCCAGCCCATAAGTTTTGCAGCTCCAACTTCAATTCCGCATTCTCAGCTGCAGTCATCCCCTGTTCAGTCAACAAAACAGCCATCACAACAACGAACGCCATCACCGCAAGAACCCTTACTTCCTGATCAACGGCTGGCGACAATAACTATTCACTGGATCCCGCTGCGCAACCCACACACCTTGTTTCCGAGGGAGAGCCGATTTGAAGACGTTCTCCTGGACGTGGAATTCCCCACTTCCGAGACCCAGGGGTCTGGTGCTCCCAGCAAACCGAGCTCAACCAACAGCAACTTTTGCGAACAATACATCTCACCAGAGGGGGGGCTTCATCGGTTCACGACGCCGCCATGGCCGACTTCCACGGCCCCGCGCGCGTCCTGGCCGCGATGCCGCCCGAGATCATCTCATCAATCTTGGAATGTCTGATCCCGCAGCCTCCGGAAATTGGCGAGACTAAGCCCGTCTCTTACAACCAGATGATCGCGGACGAACCTTGGTTCAACTTCACAAGATGCCACCGTGGTTTGAGGAGCCTCTGCCTTGTCTCGCGCCGGCTTTCCCAGACGGCATTTCCGTTACTGTACCGAACCGTCGCAGTATGGGATGAGAAATCGATGCTGCTCTTCTTCCGGACTTTGTGCAACAACCCCAGTTATGGGACCTGGACCCGCTACTTCTCCTGCCACCTCACGTTGACGTCGAATACGGTGATTCGGGAGTTCAGGGACTTGATCCCACGGTATCTCACCACGTTCTCCGCTGCCGAGGGGGTCGAGCCGATGGTCATGGCCACGGGGCGGCTGCTCGTTCTGCTGCATGGCTCCGTCAGGGACCTCGTCGCCGGTCGTGGGGGGGAACGGTTGCCACAGATCTTCCTCACCTTCATACTAGCATATCTTTCGAAAGTCGAAACGGTACTTATCCAAGTCCCCGTTAGCGACGACCAAGAGGAGTACCAAGTTCTCTGTGAGCAAATCGCAGGTATCAGCCATTATGACGCGATGGCCCCAGAGAGTGCGTCTTCGCCGCGTCCCTTTCATTCCATCCGTACGCTCGCGATTCAAGGGGATCCGGAACTGCTAGCCGAGTTCGAGAAGGAGGACTGCGAGTGCGAGCACGACCACTCCGACGTCTGGGGCGCTCAACCACGCAAGTACGCTTCACTCTTCGCCAGTCTCCCCAACCTCACGACGCTCGAAGTCAGCAGCGATGACGGGGTGTGGTCTATGATGCCCGACGACGAGACGTGGCCTTTAATGCCTGACGGCACCAACCCTGACCCCTTCAACTTTGACAAACCTTTCCTGCCCAACCTCCGCCACGTTTTCCTCCACGACAGCATCGCCTACCCCGGCGACTTGCACTACCTCCTACTCCAAGCCCCCAAACTCGAAACGCTCTACATGGCCCCGCGAGGGGACTACGCCCTCAAGGCCTCCGTCGACGACAACGGGCTCGCCGAGCACCCAGACTCCCTCAACAACGGACTCATCAACCACGGCAAGAACCTCCGCACCCTAGACGTCAGCTGGGAGGACATCTCCGGCTTCGTAAGCCTCGTCGGCCCAGACGGCCGCCTCAACGCCCTCCCACAACTCCCGTCTCTCCGAAGCCTATGCATACAACTCGCCATGCTCTACGGCACCCCGCAAGCCGTGCTCGAGACCCCACTAGTCGACCTCCTCCCCCCCAACCTCACCGAACTCACCCTCATCGACTGGTGGTGGCACCACGTCGAGCTGATCGACACCATCCCCGATTGGAAAGTCGAAGACAAAGTCCGCTACTACCAGTCCCAGCACCACTACCGCGTACAGGCGCTGCGGACCCTAACCGAGTTTGCGCGCGAGGTGGTGGCGCGGCTGCCGCAACTGAAGAAAGTCGTGTTCCTGGTCCAGATTCCGTGGACATGGATTCTCGAAGGCGCGGTGCCGTTGGAGTTCCACTTCGAGGTCCTTAAGGGCGTGTTTCAGGAGGAAGGGATCGCGTTCTTCGTGGAGTCGGATGAGTTAGCTGACGTTTGCCTGACGCGGTTACCGAATTCCGGCAATGGGAACGGGGGTGCGATTGGGAGTTCGAATGAGAGTGCTAATGGGACATCAAATGGGACTAGTGACGAGACGGCCGGGGCGGTGGCAGTGGGGAGAGATAATACCTCGCGAACGACCGGGAATACCGGCGATAATGGAGGGGAAAAATAATACCGCTTCTTGTCCCGCTGCTGCTGCTGCGGCCACACCGGTGGACATTGATGTGATGAAGGACGCGTAACGCCAGCCAGACGAACCGGCGTAGCTGCTGTTTGCAGGCGTACCCGGTTGCCGGGCTATTTTCGGGGCGTAAGGGAAGCCGGGAGATGTGTGTGTTGAGTAATTGTTTAGATACTCTGTTGGAGGGCACCACAAAAAGCCACTTTGTTCCTTTTTTTTTTTTATAGAAGATCTTGTTAAAGGAAAGAAATGCAGCAAGCCGCATGGCAAGACCGTGAGGTATTATAAGTGTCAAGTTGTAATGCATGAATAATACCTCCCAAACAGGCAGTGTGCCTTCAGTTCAGCCTCGCAAGATCATCAATCCACCCAGTCTGATCAGCCCAACACTTATTTCACCCGCTTCCTTTCCCGGTTCCCTTGCCGGAACGATCCTCCCCGCGCGGATCCCGCCAAACTTGCTTGACCCGGGTTTCCGGGAGGACCCAACATGAAAAAACTAATTTTGGATACTTGCCTGCGACCCGTTGGTCTGGCCCCCAAAGAATCAGAAGTAAAATTGTAGGTCCGGACCTATACGAGTTATTAGCAGAGAGGACCATATTTTTACTGTGTGGTTGACCGTGCTGCGTAAACCCGGCACTCCGGGAGTTTCGAGGTCCGATGGGTGACGCAACCTTTAATTTTAGCGTTCCACGACGCGACGACGACGCGTTAGTATCCGCACTTGACATCGGCATTTTCGGATCTTGCATTGACTATCCGTGCACCGGCCAAGATTGGATTTGTCTTCGAGAGTGCCACCGTCCCTCTCTGGCACAACTCTGCGGGCCGGTAGGTAGCGAGCCCGCACATAATTCCCTTGTCCCTAAGCGACTATGGAACACACGTGGAGTCACGACGGTGATTGTGTATCGTCTTTCTCTTCCCCATGAGGATGGTCCGGCACTTGAGCCTTGTTGAGAAACCCCCCGAATCCACTGTGGGTTGGGTGAGAGGAACCTTGAAGGCCGTTTTGTTCCACCTTGCCTGACATGGCAGGAGGTCACGCACGGCACGTTCCTAGGAAACGCCCGATAACTCGTTGTCGCCGCCATCTTTGTTGGATCCAAACTTCTGAGATTGTTTATCTCGCGAGAGTAATTATACCAGCATGGCTATGGCTGGAGAAATAGGGAATATTTTCTCTCAACCGAGTCGCGCGTCGATCATTGCGAGGCAACAGTGCCAAGACGGCTGTGGAAAAAATTTCCACCTGCCTACAAGACACGTTGAAACTGCACATCCCATCTTCACATGCGAAGCGACACAAAAAACGGCCAACGATCGACAACGTGGGCCGGCGACGGGAAGAGGAAATCGGCACCTTTCTTCCCGAATCGGTCTCGCTTTCGCCGACCGCCGCTCTTTCAACGATGTCGGAGATCCCGCAACAGTTGAAAGCCGAGAGGGGGGGTGGAGTGGGGGTTCAAGGGTGTTTCGAGAACGGACCACTTGACGAGGAAAACCTCCCGAGGAGCAAACGAATGGGACGTGATTGGAGGAACAAGACCGGGCCGATAACGTGGCAGAGAGCTTCCCAATACGAGGCCGAAGACGACCTCGTCCACTGTTCACATTCTGAGAAGGACAACTTGTCCAGACAACGCCGGAAAACGACCTGCCTTGTACAATGTCCATCACCAGAGCTTCAAAGATTTGAGGTTGATCATCGCCAAACTGTTGGTTAAACCCAGCGTCGCTCCCACCCTAGAATCTCTTGGAAGGGATAGCGAAGGCAGCCGCATTCAGGGTCGTCCACAGCTCATCTCGGTGAGAAAAAGACAGGCCCCACACAGCCTTAACGTTACCAGGTTCTCCCGTTGATGAACCGACCTTGCTCGGCTAGTCTAGTTTCATCCTCCTCTCGTTCAGGCCGTGGGTTTTCATTTCCATCTGTTCTAATCTTCGACCGGCGGAGGTTCTCTGGCTGAGCACGCCATCCAACGCGTTATCAGGCCATGGCGGAATGAAGTAGTATCAATGGCCCGGCTCCGCGAAGAGCCGCTGCCCCGCTTAACGCCGAGCCATCTCTCGCAGGTTGATATAGTGTCCAATGGCACCTTTCATCTATAGCATTTTCTGTCAACCAAGCCGGCAGTCGTGGAAAAAAGCTTCGCGGGGTTAAAATAAACAAGGGGGGAGGCTCGCGAGTTCTTAGCCGGGAACCGGGATAGAGCCGTCGAAAAGGTCCTCGTCCCGGGGTTTCAGGAAACTCTGCGGTCTCGCAACGTGACGTGAACCCGAGCCCAAGGTTGCACTGCGCCTCTTGTCCGGGTGTGTGGATCCTCTTAACGGGGCATCGGGCCCGGCGTTTGCGGCGAGGGTAAGCGAGCGTTTTTTTTTCTTCGGATGACCCCGGACGAAGGATGTCAAATGTTGTTTATGACGTGCTAAACGCCGCTCGCTCTCGGGGTAGGATACGGTGAGGGGACGAAGCTTGATACGAAGTTCTCGAGGTGTCCTGACCGCCGCTTGTGATTTATCAATTCCCCGCCCCTCCATGTTGCGAAATGCCGTGTGGGCGGGCACGGGCGAATCGTCGAGGATCCCGAGTTGGGATGGGGGTGTGGGCGTCCGCGGGTTGGTGGGAGATCAAATGCAGGACGAGATGGATGTCAGTGGGTTCCATTGTCTTGCGACGTTCGGCTGGGTGGGCTGCCGGGATGTGAGAAGGACTCAAGGAGCAAGCGCCAAGCCTGTAATCGCAGAAAATTCATGCAACCAGGCAGTTTTAAACCCATTCGGGACAGCCACGCTCCCAAAAAAGGTGAGGTCTATCCGTATTGAACAAAACCGAGTTTTGAAGCCAGCCTTGTCCCAGACTCCGTGTTCGAAACCTCAAGCAGGGAAAAGAAGGAGGCATGACTTGTGAAGGAATGTCAGTGGCAAACTGGAGGAATCCACGAAGCCCCAACCCACCTCGCAACTCTGGAGATGGATGGACCCTGATCCTGTGACAGCAACCCACATTGCCGCATTGCCCACCGGGACAAGGCGAAAAGGGGCGGCTCGGGTCTGAGAACCACGGACAACGGACCGGCGGCTGCGAGAACGCATGGATTGATTGCTGAAATTTGGCCAAGACAACAAAATGCAAAAACTGCGTGTCCACTGATTCCGAGATTTCCTAATCCACGCGCCCTGTCGGTGCCGCCATCAACTCGGATTCCATCGCAGTCAATGAAAATTCCCACTAGTAGATTTCTTTGGGGACATTACGCTGCAGGCCGACGGGACCGCCAAGCGAAAGAAATGCCACGGGCCCGCAGCCGTTTGTTTCAGCGGAGCGCGATGTGCGGCCGCAGAGGCTCTCAACGCTCGGTTGTCACTCCGCTCCGGTTACAAGCCACGATATACCGGTTTTTCGACTTGCACTGATGGCCATACGACCACTGTCAGCTCCTTCCTTAGGAAGGCGAGGTCGAGGAACAGCGGAAATCAGGCAGGACAGGCAGGACCAACAGCCAAGGGAAGCTTCGACCTGGTCATGCATCCCCACAGCCCCTGAGCATTCTCCCCCCGCCGAGGCATATTGGCTGGCTTGGCATGCTTACTGGCGTACCAATCAACGACAGCGGCTGTTGGGAAGCACTCTTGGCGGGCGGGCGTGACCCAGAATCGAAAAATCCATTTCCTCAACCCGGCGCCACCAAAACCGCCCAAACCCTCCTCCAAATGGGTGCTGCCAACTTCCTGCCTGCCGTCGCTCGCTCACCACCCACCCTCCGCCATCCAGGCTGAACTTCGCTCGCTTTTTTTCCTTTTCCCATCCGTCAACCGCCTTGGGGGTCTTCGAACGGAACGACTGCAGTGAAAGGGAACGGCGATAGACGGGAAAGGATTCCTGGTAAAAGGCGGACCCACGAGCACCACGCCAAGAATTGTTGCGTGTCAACATTTCGTCCCTCATAAAGTCACTCCGACAGCTTGTGCAGCCGTCCGATGCGTTCCTCCTAACGACGACAGCGACGACAATCGTCTACCAGACGCCGCCCTTTCAAACGACACACATCGACCAACACATCGAGACACGTTGAGCTTCTCCTACGCTCAGCCGCCGCCGAGGCCGACGTTCGCTGTCTCGTCTCGGATCTGATTTCGGAAGGGTCCCAGTGCCATCCCGGCAGCATCGGGCGCGCTCCACAATCTTCAGATACACCCCTGGATCGGTGGAGAAGGCTTATCCAGCTGTCACCGTCATCTCGTCTCGCTAAATTTTGTTCCTTCCTCCGTCCTTTGTCCTCCATTCCTGAACAATTGTCGACGTTTGGCATTCGACATCAGGCACAATGAGCGCGAGGCCAAACCAACGGAACATCAAGTGGGTTGAGGTGCGTCCCATTCCCTCCTCCTTCGCTCCTCCTGACACCTCCCTCCTCGACTAACGTGCCGTCGTATTCTCCAGGGCCTTCGAGGTATCACCTCCGTCCTCGTCATCGTCACCCACATTTCCCGAGCGTACGATTTCCCTCTTTTCTGGCCCGCCGACCAGAAAGATGGCACACCGAGATTGTTGCAGCTCCCATATCTGCGGCTGCCCTGGCAGGGCCGTATCGGCGTGCCCATCTTCGCCTTCCTGACAGGCTTTGTGTGCGCATATAAACCGATCAAGCTGGCGTACATCCAAAACAATGCCCCGGCATCCCTCAAATCTGTCGCTCGCAGCGCCTTCCGCCGTCCGCCACGGCTCGTTTTGCCCGCCCTAATCGCCACTTTCATTAGCTTCTGCATGTCAATTCTAGGTGGTTACAAGTCCGCCAACCACTGTGATAGCTACTGGGTGCGCTTTGATGCGCCTGACCCACTGCCCTTCTGGGATAACGTGAGACGGCTTTTCAGGAGCTCGCTGACAACCTGGACAAACACGGAGAACCTCTACGACCGGCACCAGTGGGCAATGCGTCCGCTACTAGTTGGTGCTTTCCAGGTCTACATCGTGCTAGCTGCAACCATCGGCATGCGGTTCAAGTACCGTGTGCTCGTGCATGTCATGTTGATTCTGTACTGGCTGATGAACCACAACGCTTTGACAGGTACGCCTTTGCTTGCATGCAGCCGCCAACCGGCCCGCCCCACCCCGCTCTGCATCGTTCAATGCTAACAATCCTGCAGAGACCTTCGGTGCCATGCTTGCGCTGGGGACCCTGCTTGCCGAACTGTCGCAGCACCGCCCGACCCAAAACCTGCTCTCGAAGTACCAGCGGCTTTGCACCTACGTCCTCGCCCCACTCATCTTCCTCATCGGTGGCTATGTTGGCTCTCACCCCGCTGAGCACGAGGATTGGGCTCCCTGGTCGCTGCGCCTTCACAAATTCCTTGTCAACCCCGTCGATGGTCACCGCACCGGCAGCCTCATTGTCCCCAAGGGCACTGATCTCAACCGCCGCACGTCCTCGTTTTTCATTATGTGCACCGCCATCTCACTCTTCCTTTCTCCGCTTTTCCAACAACTGCTGTCCCACCGGGTTCTGATCTGGCTTGGTCACCACTCGTTCGCCGTCTACCTCACGCATGGCACCATCCTGCGTACTGTCGGCATGTGGATTGTGTATGGCACAAGCGGTGAGCCTTTCACGCCCGGCGGGAAGAACGAGGATGGGTCCAACAGGGATCCAATCTGGGTTAAGCCCAAGGGCCGGCCGTACAAGATGGTAGCCATTGTGGTGTTCACTGTCTTGACGTACACTGCCGCATGGGCCTGGATGAGGTGGGTAGACACCGCCTGCGCGCGAGCTACCCAGTGGCTAGAGAAGAAGGTCTTTGAGGACGAGGACACGGAGGGCAAGGCAGGCTTGGCGGAGAAAGGCTACGCCAATGGGCACACCCGCGGCGTGTCTAATGGCCATGCTCGCGGAATGTCCAACGGCGGCTTGCTAGCTCCAAGAAGCCATCACGAGGGCGAACGGCCGTTACCTCCTCCCTAGTCGACCTTCGCCTTTATGGTAAACAGGGTAAAAAGGGAGGCTCGTCAACACGGACGCCAGCATATTCTTACGTCGACTCTTGGGATCGGCACGAAACGACTCTAATCTGTTCAACATCTCTTTCCCTTTGGTCGCGACAGGTCCACGCGCGGCGTAGATAACGGACTTTGCTACAAATCGGCCGGGGGCATATCGGGCATTGCGTGCGACAATTTGGCTTTATACAACGCGGGACTCTTTTTTTTCTTCTATCCCGCTTGTCGTCTTTCAACCTTCGTTGGGGCTCCTCGCAGAGCGGAAACCCCGGTTCCCACCATTTCAAAAAATATTCTTTTCCCCGGTTCTTGTTAACGATAACCATGTGGCTGGTAGTAAGAGAGGAGTGGAAACGGAAGTTGGCTGGGAGTTCCTGGGGGGCAAAGAGATATAATTCACGATCTGACTCCGACCGACCGACTGGTCGTGTCTTTGGTTGGCGTTAATATGGGGGGTGAACGGTGCCTTATTTTGTCTGCGGGGGGGCTAGAAAGGTGGCTGCGGAAACAAGCAGAGTGGACTCATGGTTCCAATGTTAGTGGGAAGCTTTTCGAATTAGGGGTGGATGAACAATCCTGGCTTAGGGTGGCACGGTTCGGGAGGATGCCGCGGTTGTTCTATTATGTAAATACCTTTTCTTTGCCATTTTTTGGAGTATATACGGACCAGATGCAATGATTTTTCGAAGAGCCTTTTGTCCTTTTCTGGTCTCCTGGCGTTTGAACCAAGGCTAACAATCCAAACGCTGTATTCCCTGTTCATTCCTCACCATCATTGAACACTACTTGGAGATCGACTACCCTGGTGTTGAAGTGATTTGTGTTGCCACTTCGTCAAAGATTTTTGCTTTCTTGATTTCAACGTTCATTCTGTACACCTGTAGAAGCTTGATACTTATAAGCATTGTCAACAACTCAACGCCGAGGGCATGATTTCTAGGAGAAAAAGATTAAGGGGCTCAGGCTCTAAATCAACACCTAGACAAAAAGGATCTTTGCTATTGGTTTTGCCACATCTTGTGTGAAGCTCCTTAGGAGCATGCCTACCACGAGCAAAATGTAGTTAGCTTGAAAGCTTTTTTCATTGTCCCCAATAGTTTTCAAAGATGGTATACCGGTATCTTGTTTCTTCAGAGCCAGTAACGTCATTAACAACCATCACGTTGGCCCAACAAACCTGATGATGCCTTTGAGTTTATGAAGGAGATTTCTGTGCTGTGAAATTCTAATAGGTCTCACGCTCTATTAAGACTCTAAGCCTTGAAACCCCCAAAACGAGACCACCATCACGAACAAGTCAATCCCGGTTTCATCTTATCCTCTATGACACCATGTGGCCTCCCTCAACAAGGAAGATTCGCCAGTTCAGGTGTTGAATAGTGCCAAGGTGGTCAACAATAGCAAAACAAAGAACAGTAGCCCAGTTCATGTAGTTGCTGTTCAGGGCTCGAGGTTTCTATCACAACCTCTTCTCGGCGGCCAACAACTATAAAAGGCCGGCTCCCACCCTCCCCATCGCCAGGTTCTCAACTAAATATTCCCATCATCACCCAACCGAGTATCCAGCCACTGCACTACATCGACCTTGCTCTCTTCCACCCTAAGCAGCAGTACACCCACCCACAAGCAATACTTTCTAATAACAAACAGTACTGCACTCACAAGCCGTATTCTCCAACAAGAAACATGATGCCCCCTCTTGACCCCCGTCAAAATCGATGCGTAGTCTGTCGCTTCTACGGTTTCCATGGTCCGGTCTATATAGCGTGTGCAGCTACCTACTCTCTACTAGCCCAACTTGCTACCGATGAAGAGATTGCGGCAGCCCAGTATGCAGCAGGCGAGATTGAAGTAGCCCATAATGAAGACCCCGAGAATGCAGCGGCCGTGATTTCTGCTCGGTACCAGCAGCTAGCCCATCATATCCAACATTACACCCCCGAGCATGCTGTATCTGACCCTGCCGCGGGCCACACTTCATACGCCCAGCACGCTGCTGTCGGTCCTCCTCCCCAAGAAGCAGCCAATTTGCCCCAAGAGGAGACTTGGAATGAAACCCTCTACACAGGTCCACTCCAATGGGAGGAGGTTCTTGTCAATCGTCCTTCTGACGAAGAAGTCGATTCGTCCGAAGAACTAGCCGGTTTCTCCCAGGGAGTGAGCTCCCGGAGAGTGGGCTCCTCCCAGAGAGTGAGCTCAACCTATCAGGAGCCTGACCTGACCGCTTACTATGACCCAACGCTTGACCCGCAGAGCCAGACGGCCCCAATAATCCCGGGCCTCACCTTCAAGCGAAAGCCCGACAACGGGAATAGGAGGAAGAAGAAGAACCATTGATTCCAGCACTGGTGGAGCGCATACCCTGCTGGGGGATACACCCGCCGACAACGGGTTTGGCCAATACTCACACTTGTGGGCAGCGGAAGGGCGCAGAAGCTGGCGCTGATTGCAACACAAGGGGCCTGACTGGGAGGAAGGAGGTGGTACGGCTTGAGAACGGGACAGCATTTAGGGCGGGGAGGAGCCTCTCTAGATTGGGCTGACACGGCGGCTACTTCGACATGGTTTTAGGCCCCGGGATGCTGCGGATTATTGCTCTTAGGTCGCCTAATTAACACGAAGCTTTTGGTTTCTCCCGTCGTTATCATTTGACTACCTACCTAAACCACGCCATAATCGTGAGACGATGCGAGAATCGGCGGCGTTGAACATAACAACAACTTGCGTTACTACTCCCAACAATCCGGATGCGATAGTAAGGAGCCAGATATTTGTTGGCGTGGGTTTCCAGTTTAATTAAAGCACAAAAGTACGTACTCATTTCGATGATACCTTCGTTACCGGCTTTCTTCTGGCATTTGTGTTCAGAATTTGAATGCTCAAAAGCCTTACAAAGAGCTGACCCTCACGTGCCATGTTATGGTCATGGACGTCACAAATAATCCTCCACATTTCATCCAAACCACGCCACTCAAGCGCAAAGGGATTGGGGCTAGAAAAAGAGGACAGTGACTAAGTTCTGAAAAATAAAACACCCCTTTTACACCACGTAGTTTTCCTTCCTGAGCCGCAATAGTTGGTAGAGACCTCCTTGTCATGGCGTTTGGTCAATAAGATCGTCAGATATGTACACAGTTACGCTTATCACCAGGGATGATTCTTGACTTGCCCTTTTAGGAAGTTCACGATCCCCGAGGGGTTCGGCCCCACGGCTCTCCACCGGGACGGGCACGGGCTTGGCGGGAGTGAGCAGCCCGTTTTGCAACTCCGGTTTCTTGAGTGGGTTGTTCTGTCTCAGGGGGCGAAATCGCTCGCCTGGTATTATCTGTTGCATTCGTTTCTGGGGATTCAATCGGCGCTTTCACGTTGGCTTTCTCTATTCTTTAAAATCGTTTCTTTCGTCTTGTTTCTCAACATAAAAAAGTCAGCCTGATCTTTTTGTGCCCGCTAGTTCTGCTTTTCAAGAAGATGTCAAGCGTCACACTTCTGATATTCCTTTTGACAGCATTGACTGCACAAAAATGCTGCACATGGTGGGATCAACGTATTGGGAAGGATCTGACTTTTTAGGGCCGAGCTGAGTTCAAGGTGTAGTACGAATAACTAACCGATGAAGCTAGTCAAAACAAGCATCGTCAACACACCCGATGCGCCTTCTACGTGCATCCATCACATCGGTGAATTGGCGGGTTGGCCTGCTAGGAGACGATAGGACCCCGTCCTGAACAGCCTAGGTAATCCGTGCCATTGATTGTCTTGGTGGTTTCGTTCATCACCCTCTTAGCGTCGTCGGTCCTTTTCTGTTAATCGCTTCCGAGAAGCGGTAGTGTAACAGGGCCATCGCCATCCTGGCACACCGGAATCTGTTGTGGTAGATGGCCTCACCAGTTGAACATGGACTTCTTCAACATGGGATGAACTTTCACTTTGCTCCCCAAGCTGGAGTGGGGAATTTATCGGGTGTCGGTCCGAGTCGGTGTCGGCTCGGTTGTCGGTCGCCACGCAGCTGTCACCGGACTGCTCACAACTTAAACGCCAAGAATGGCGCAATCTAAAGACTCAGTGAACTCGAGTCGGGGTTGCAACTTTGACAGCACAAAACAGCAGGATTTAAATCGAAAATGTTTTTAACTATGTACGCTGGAGTGGCCGAAATGAAAGGTGAATGCAAGGGAATATAGAGTTGATTGTTGGTTGGGTAGTTCTGGGGCGTTTTCCGCATGCTGTTGCTGCGACTCCTGCCGCACCTTGATGGCTTCGGAGATTGCATCTCGATACTTTTGTACTAAGCAAGCTCTGATATGCAAGGTGTTGGACTGAAGGGGACTACCATGTGTTTCGTGTGATAGGGGGTTAATAAATCCACTGTGTATTCTCGACTCATACTCGGCCCTAGCGACTCGATTCAGAAAGTATTATTCACACGGGAGCGCCCGTTGTGGCGCCTTTGAAGACCGTTTGAAGGGTATGATGTTTGGGCAAGGAGTTGCTGATGAGGTTCAGAGATGCCTTGAGTGCGGATTGGCCACTCCCGGCTGCTCGGCACCTGCAGGCCCGCTGCATTGCGACAATGCGTGCAGGGGGGGCAAAGCAACCACCACTGCAAAGAAGTTCTTTTCCATTGTGGGTTGCTCGCCTGATCACCAAACCAGTGAGATTGTTGAACTGTTTCTCACCAATGTGGTTTTGAGGATTGCCAATGTGATATTTGCCTCTGATTATCAAACACATATCAAATCCCTGTGGAAAGAACGAGAAGTGTTCGGCAGTTTTGGTGGAAATGAAATATGCTCGAACCTACGCGAGACATCTCTTCATCAAAGCCCCACCAAGGCCGAGCCGCCTGGAAAGCTGAGGGTGGGTCCCCGATGTTAGTGGTATCGTCCCCGATCCGACACTCGATTGTGAAGGGAAGACGATGTGCTTCCAGCAGGAATCTGGGACAGTAGAGAGTTCGAAAGAAGGGATTTATTTTTTTGGACCTTCTTAGATAATAACTTTGACGCTTTTATCGCCCAATTTGGTCATTATTTTCGCTCTAGTATGGTGCTAGTCGGGTGCCTCAGCTGAGGCGAGCACTAACATCGGCGACCCTCCCCGCATCCGAACCTGCGGCAGGGCATCGGGACGCACAGGCCAGGCCTGCCGACCGATAACGCAATTTCTGGTGCAAAGCAGCAAACCAGCTCCACCATCCGATTTCGCCATTCCGCCCAGTTCTTGCACCAAAGGGCTACGGCCACCGACTGACGGCACGCATTTAACAAAGATTTAACGGCATCCTCGCCAAGCGCGGCTCAACCCTGTCGCTGTTGCGCGTGGCTTTGAATAACCTTTTCGACAGTTCGAGGCTAGCCGAACGGGCAGATCAAACAGCCAAAACGCACGTCGTTTGCTGGAATGTTGCAAGGGAAAGCGAGGAATCGAATTCCGGCGACTCACTCGCCCTCCTTTGCCCGATCTCCCCTCCGCCGCATTGCCCGCTGACGCTGACCCTGCTGCTGCCCGATTGCGAAGCTGCAGCCGCGCATTGCGTGCCACCGTGCCGCCCTGTTCCAACTTATCCGGTCGCTTGACCGCTCCGAGACCCGGCCAGTCGTGTCCCAGAGCGCCCCCCAGAGAGTCACAGAGAGCCCCAGAGAAGCCCCCAGGCCCGGCCTCTGAACCGCCAACAGGATACAGCACGCCATCTGCTCAGCCTGACCGTCACCGGCAAGCGAGCCCAATGCTGGCACGGGCCAGCTAACCTGGTACAAACGCAAGACATCCATCTGCTTGCGTTCCCTTGCTCCCGCCCCCGATGGACCACTTCCAATCTCCCTCAACCATCACCCGTGGCAGCCCGGTGCTCCCGAACCGCGATGGCATCGATCGCTCAGCAGATGACGCCGCCCGGCCGTTTCTAGCAGCCCGCTCTGCACATCGCCATAAGAACATTCCCCTTCCCGACCGGGAGGTGGAGGAGGACGACGACGACGAATATCACCACCATTACTACGGACAGAGCGACGACAGCGATAACGATACCGACGGTGTGGGGAACGGCGCCGGGGGCCAAACCGTCCACCCAGCCAAGAGTTGCAAACGCCTGCGACCAGAGGAAGAGGCGCGGCACCGGTCGCGCCATAGTATGACCAGCATGTCGTCGTCGCTGATTGGCAAGACGGTCACCCCGTTTCTCAAGGAGCACATTCCGAGTCTCTATGCGCCGGTGGGCAAGTCGAGAAACGAGCAGTCGGCGCGAGAGAAGAACCCAAACACCAAGTACTGCTACCGCCACCGACCCGATTCGAAATGTCGACGAGCCGCCGACGAAGCCAAGATGGTTATGATCCAGCGCGAGCTCGAGAAGCTTACCTCGGCCGACCAGCAAGCTATCACCCATGTCTGGTCGCTGTTCTCTGCCGCACCGTCGCGACACCGGGAACTAATGTTGCAGGGCGTCCTCGCACAGCTCTGTTTTCCGCAGCTCTCTCTAGTGTCACGAGAGGTTAGCGAAGCCCTCAAGATCGACTTCATCGCCGCCTTACCCGTCGAGATTGCCCAGAAGGTACTCTGCTACCTCGACACCGTGAGCCTTACCAAAGCAGCTCAAGTTAGCCAACGGTGGCGGCTTCTCGCAGACGACGATGCGGTGTGGGTGCGGATGTGTGAACAACATGTGAACCGGAAGTGCACCAAGTGTGGGTGGGGACTGCCATTGTTGGAGAGGAAGAAGTTGCGCAACTACACACGTGCACGACAGCTGGCGAAGGACAACTCCAACGGAAGGGTGCAAGAGATCACGGAAGGGTCGCGGCCAGAGCCCCTCGGCCCAGCCTCGGGCAAGCGGCAAATTGAATCGGCAGATGGTCCGGATGAGAAGCGGCGGCGCTTGGCTGGGCAGGCGGTGGTTGAGCCCAAGACTCGCAGCTGGAAGGCCGTGTACCGCGACCGATGGCAGATCGGATACAATTGGAAGTACGGTCGATGCTCGATCAAGACGCTCAAGGGCCACACCAACGGCGTTACCTGCCTTCAGCTCGACGATAACATCATCGCGACTGGGTCGTATGATGCCACCATCAAAATTTGTACGTCTTTGACTGCTCAGGGCTCGTTAGGAACCTTGGCACTAACCTGCACTAGGGAATATCGAGACGGGCGAAGAGATTCGCACATTGCACGGACACACCCGAGGCATTCGCGCGCTGCAGTTCGACGACTCGAAACTGATCAGCGGTAGTCTCGACAGTATGTTGCCGGTTTCTCCCCAAAGTAGTAATAGTTCATTTTGCTGACTGATCGCAGATACCATCAAGATTTGGAACTGGCACACTGGTGAATGCATCTCGACGCTTCAAGGCCACACCGACGGCGTCGTCAGCGTCCACTTTGACGCGCAGTTGCTCGCGAGCGGATCCATCGATAAGAGCGTGAAGATTTTCGATTTCAATTCCAAGGAGGCTTATTGCCTCAAGGGCCACACGGACTGGGTCAACTGCACGCGACTCGATATTAATAGCCGCACTGTGATGTCGGCGTCAGACGACACAACCCTCAAGCTATGGGACCTGGACACCAGGCAGGTTATTCGGACGTTTGAGGGTCACGTCGGCCACGTCCAGCAAATCCTACTCCTCCCGCCCGAGTATGAGCCCGATGACGAACTCCTCGGCAGCCTCGCCACTGCCGGCAACACAGACAACACCGACAACGTCTCCGTTGCCAGCGGCGCAGATAGCACACCCACTGTCGCCGTCCACCACTCTGACCGGCGCAGCCACTCCCCTTCTCGCGACCCCGACGATGTCCGCTTGCTCTACGGCTCCGCCTTCGCATCCGACCCTCTCCGCCCGCTTCCACCTCGCTACTTCCTCTCGGGCGCTCTCGACAGCACCATCAGGCTATGGGATAGCGCGACAGGACGCTGCCTGAAGACTATGTTTGGCCATCTGGAAGGCGTGTGGTCTCTGGCGGGCGATACCCTGCGCGTTATCAGCGGCGCCAACGATGGCATGGTGAAGTGCTGGGAGCCGCGCAGTGGCAAGTGCGACGCGACTTTTGTCGGGCATAGGGGCCCCGTCACGTGTGTTGGGCTGAGCGACAGTCGGATGGCTAGCGGCAGTGAGGATGGAGAAATCCGGATCTATTCGTTCCGTGATATTGGAGGCGGTACGGCAGGGCACGGACAATGTGTCGTGGATGTGTCCACGCCTAACTAGGCCGACAACATTTCGTGGATGTGAACGTGGAGGGTGGGAGAATTTCAACACTTGCTATGAAGGGAGAGCCATGGGAAGCTCGTCTTGGGACACGCCTTGTCTTCCCTAATTTTCTATCATCTTGGTTCTAGCGTATCCGCGCTTGCCCGCGATTCTGGAGCGGGCGTTTATCGGGTTGTGTTTCTTTACTCTCAACTTTTCGGATCTTCAGGTAGCTGGTCTCGGGGTAAAAGGCGCCATGGTTAGGATCGTTCGGAACGGCGGCGCATTTTTTTGACAAATTGATGGTGCTCAAAATACAATTGATAGACGGCGGGTGCCAAACGGCCAAAGGACGACGCAATGGGACAGGGCGAAACGGGGATCGGGGATCGGGAATGGGAATGGGGAACGGGGGGTATGGTCAGGCTTGTGTTTTGTTAGTTGCTGGTCGGATACAAAATACCCTTTGTTGTTTTGAACTACAATGAACTGCTTGTCGTGCGTTGCCTGTCTTGATCTTGTCTTCCTTGAGCCGTCTTCCGTGCCCCTCCTCCCAACGGCCAATACAACTGCATCTCGACCCAAGGTGACTGACTTGCGCGCCGCACGCCATACTATGTCCATGAACCTCAGCTGCCCACCAGCCGCCGAAAGTATCCCGTGGGCTCGCCAGCGCGTCTTCCTGCCTTCTGTCAGTCCTGCCGCTCCTCAAAGTTGACCTCGGCATTAAAATAATGTGGGCCCCCGCCCCGGTGCCCACTCACCTCGCAAAGCGGCCATTCCCGGAACCTTGGTCTGGGCCTGGCTCCATCCGCCAACATAGCGTTTATGTGGGGAAATTGGAATGCCCCTCACCCCGCAGAATCACAAGCTCGGCTTTGGCTTTTTTGGGGGGTTTTGTTAGGGGATTTCGGTTAAGGTGAAGGAGGGAGGGGCAGCGGGCTACGTCACTGGTTGTTCCGATCACAAGCCAGAAAGTTGCGACGCGCTACGCCCTGCCGCATCAACGGCTTTGGGGGTTGATGGGAATTTGGACTTTTCCAGATAATACCATATTCAATTGGTCTTTTAGAAACATGGACTTTTCCAGATAATACCATATTCAATTGGTCTTTTAGAAACATGGGATTGATGCGAAAGATGGGGGGAAGATGCGTGATGAAGGAGCGAATGCAATGCACAAAAAGTTGAAGTTTCTGTGCCCCGCGATTTGGGGGATCTTGGAGACAGTGGGACGCCGTTGAGGCGGTTTTCTCCGCTAAGCCGATGGATGCTTGCTGGACACCAATAACCGCGCCATCACCCGAGTCTTCTTGTCGCGTGCACAGTTCCGTTCGTCCTACGTATTTGGCGATGAATTGGGGTGATACCTTGTGCCGGCCACCTTTTACATGCCTCCACAGGCGAGGAGCTGACTTGGTTATACTCTCATTTCCTTACTGTTCTGTTCGTCCATTGAACCATGTATCTCCCAGTCTTATACCTCCACAAAGGAGGGTACGTACCAGAGAAGACGTTGTGGGCACATCCCCGCGGTCCCCTGTTTAGCTCGGCCTTGCGCCCGCCTGCTCGGCTCGGCTCCCTGCTCCGAATCCGTCCCTGGACACCCGATCCCCGGTGGATCGGAACCTGGTAGAGTCATATGTCAAGGCCGAGTCCCCGTGTTTTTCCTTTTCTTGAGGCGTCATCTTCTGTGTTTCGTCCTTCTCTTTGGCACGGCTTTCCATTTTGTCACTTTTCTCTTCTGGTGATACCCCCAAATATTCCAATTTTGGTTATAGCTCGGTTAGACATCACCTCTGAGTCCGTCCTCGGCTACCACACTTGAGTTGAACTGTGCTGTCCTGCCGTTATCCTAACTATCCACACCCTCTACCGACCCTTTACGCCATCACGACAGGGCATCTACGACGGACGAGCCGGAATATCAGGGGGCGTAGTCTTGGGAGTGAGTTCTTGAAGCCGAGGAAGGTCTGAGAGCAGAGCAAGAAAAGTCAACATGGCGACAAAGGTGGGCAAGGACGGGAAGAAGCCGCCATCAGCAGCTACCAATCTCATAGGTATGCCCTCCGGAAAGCCGAACAGGTTGCGAGTTGATCCACTAACACCATCCAGCTGGTGGTGGCGCCGGTATGATGGAGGCCTTGGTATGCCATCCTCTCGGTGAGTAGTAACGTCCAATTCCCCCTTACCGTTGTTGACCCCAGGGCCGTGGTCTAACCACAACCCACGCCGCACAGACACAATCAAGGTGCGCATGCAGCTGTCACGCCGTGGGCGGCAACCAGGGCTGCCCAAGCGCGGGTTCGTAGCAACGGGTCTCGAAATCGTGCGCAAGGAGACGCCGCTCGGCCTGTACAAGGGACTGGGCGCCGTCCTGACGGGTATCGTGCCCAAGATGGCGATCCGCTTCACGTCGTTCGAATCCTACAAGCAGCTCCTCGCCAACAAGGAGACCGGCGTCGTGGCCGGCCAGAGCCTCTTCCTCGCTGGTCTCGCTGCGGGCGTCACCGAGGCCGTCGCCGTCGTCACTCCCATGGAGGTCGTCAAGATCCGGCTGCAGGCGCAGCACCACAGCATGGCTGACCCGTTGGACGTGCCCAAGTACCGCAATGCCGCGCATGCGCTGTACACGATTGTTAAGGAGGAAGGCGCCGGCGCGCTGTACCGTGGTGTGTCGCTGACGGCGCTGCGCCAGGGCAGCAACCAGGCCGTCAACTTCACGGCGTACACGTACTTCAAGGAGTGGTTGTTCCAGTGGCAGCCGGAGTATGCGGGCGGGAGTTTGCCCAGCTACCAAACGACGCTGATCGGTCTTGTTTCGGGTGCTATGGGTCCGCTGAGCAATGCACCGATTGACACCATCAAGACGAGACTGCAGAAGATGAAGGCCGAGGAGGGCACGTCGGCACTGCAGCGGATTACCAGGATCGCGGGGGATATGTTCAAGTGCGTCGCAGCCCCAACTTCATTCCCCTCGTTTGCAATTTTGAAGAAAATGTGTGCTAACCGAAATACCACGACAACAGGCAGGAAGGAATGCATGCCTTCTACAAGGGCATCACACCCCGTATCATGCGTGTTGCGCCCGGTCAGGCCGTCACGTTCACCGTTTACGAGTACCTGAAGGAGCACCTCGAGAGGAGCGGGCCGGCGATTTTGACGGGCGGGAAATACGAAGAATAAGTGGAGACAGGGAGTTCAATTTACAGATCGGCCACACGGCTTTGGGGGTGAGTTGTAAATAGGTGGAATTGGAAAGCGGTAGAGCTTTGGTGGTTGATGTTTTGTATTCTGCATAGCATTTTTCTTGAAATTCTTTTGCACAGACTGGACCCTCTGCCGGGCGCGTTTGGTGGAACTTTTCGTCTGGATCACTGCGGTGGTTTGTCACATGCAAGACGTGCTCCGGGTTTGTGTCACGTGAGCGTGCGGACCTCAAAAATATTGTGGAGCCAACGACCCACACCGGAAACCTTATCTTTTCAACCACCGTCGCTGGTCCTCACCTCATCGCGAAACTCTCATCGCGTGGTATCTCATCAAACCCGCGCTTGCGCTCTACGATCGAACCCGTCAAATAATCTGGCTAGGTAGGTTCAGGTCCCACCTCACACAGTTTCTTCGTCAGGTCCCGGATTTCAGAAGCCACCCCGGCCGTTAGGCACGTTGGACGCATGAACAGCAACAACGGGTTGAGTTGGGCTACTCCCACGAGCATGGGGGTGATGTCCCGTGATTCGCTTATGAGTTGGATAACGAACGAAGACACGCTAAATTGATGGATCCGACATGGACGCTACAAAAAAGCATACATATCACACGCTTCGCAGGTGCTCGCCCGCTGAGTAGGATCTGCCCCTCTCTCTAACTGTGTTTCTCAACCGCCGCAAGCGCTTCGTGAGTGGTCCGAGCCGTCGGACGGCTCGGTCTGCTCCAGTAGGTACCGTTGCCGAGAGCATGCTTGTCTCACTCAACTTCCCACCTTGCCCCGTTCGGATCGCATTTTTTTGTTGAAAAGGTTGAGTAGTTTGATGCCAAATCGGGGAAGATGTGGGGAGCTGAGCTTCTTATAACCGAATGGGCCAATGGTCTGAAGTTGACAAAGTGTGCCAGCACAGCATGACATCTAAGACCAGCGTGACGAGGTTGTTGTGGGCGGACTTATTAGACAGGGACCGATCACTCCATATCACGAATCTCGTGCATAGGTTGGCACCTGATCGACGTAATAAAATTTGACCGAACGGGTTCATAAATAGTTATAAGAGTTGACGGTTTTAACCGCCATAAGGCGCCTGATTCCCCTGGGCACGAATTTACGTCGTGAGCCCAACACCCCGCCCGCAACAATACCTGTGTTTGGTGTTTGACTTGACGGCTAGGATTATCTGAAGCTGTGGGATGTAAGTCCGGTCATTCTTGGCAAGTATTATTTGGCGTTGTCTTGAGGTATTAACGGCTCAGTCCGAGGAGAAAGCTCCTAGACATCCTCACGGTACCTTCTCCCTCGCCAACTCCGTCCTGTGTACTTACCTTACTCAGTCCCAACATGCTGTTACATCGCCTGTTCGAGCGCTGCGCGCAGCAGCACGCGGACCGGGACGCCATCGTGTTCCAAGACACCACGTTGACCTACCGAGACGTTAACACTGCCGCCAATCAACTAGCTAGCCACCTCCGGCAGCTCTGCGGACCTGGACAGGGGGCCGAAAATGGAGTGGTGGCTCTCTGCTTGGACAAGAGCCCAGGAATGGTAATCGCCGTCATTGCCGTTCTGAAGGCCGGTATGGCCTGGGTGCCACTTCCCGTGGCCGCTCCCCCAGCATACATCCAAAAGATTTTGGACGCGACACAACCCCGCCTCATCATCGCATCGCAAGCTACGCAGCATGCCGTCAGTCAAGCAGACGGTCCTGCGATCTTACCCCTTGACGATGCCCCGACGGAAGCGGTCATCAAAAAGCTCCCGGATACTGACCTGCCGGTGGAGGACGAACACATCGGCCCCGGCGCGCTCTGCCACCTCATCTTCACCTCGGGATCAACAGGCACTCCAAAGGGTGTCATGATCGAACACCGCGGGATGGTCCACAGCATCCAGCACCTAACCGAGATGTTCGAGCTCAACCAAGACACCCGCACACTGCAGTTCGCGACCTACACATTCGACCTCTTCGGTGGCGACGTGTTTATGACCTTCCTCGCTGGCGGCTGCCTCATCATGGACACCCTAACCAACATGATGTCCGACCTACCCGGCTTCATGCGCCGGCACGGCGTCACCTACTCCCAGCTCACGCCCACGGTAGCCTCGCTGGTACGACCCGAAGACGTGCCGAGCTTACGGCTGTTTGTCTCGTCGGGTGAGCCGATGACGGACGAGGTGTTGCAGCGATGGGGGCGCGACGGGAATCACGGGGGCAGGATTCGGCTGCTCAATGCATATGGCCCGACGGAGACGACCATTATTTGTGCTGTGCAGGATATGACGAGGCCGGCAGGGGTTATGAAGCCGCAGTATGTTGGGCCCGGGCTACCGGATTTGGAACTTGTTCTTGTGGACCCGGACCCGGACAGCGACGCCGCAGTGGATGGAGATGTTGCCCCGGGGACAGTGGGCGAGCTCTGCATTGCTGGCGTGCAGTTGTTCCGCGGGTATCTCGGCGAGCCGGCTCCGTCGTCGTCGTCGTCGTTCTTTTACCGCGGCGATAAGCGCTTCTACCGCTCTGGAGACTTGGGAATGTCGATGCCTTTGAACCCAGATGATCCTGACTCTGAGCACACTATCCATCTGCTGGGCAGGCGGGATCGGCAGGTCAAGGTGCATGGCGTGCGGTTGGATCTGGGCGATGTTGAGAACGCCGTGGCCAAGTTTCCATTCGCCAACCACTGCGTCACACTAGTGCCCCAAGCCGGCGTGGTTGAAGGGCGTCTAGCCGCTGTGATATCGTTACGGGACGGTCCCGGGGGACTGGGTACCGAGCCCTGGGAACATGTGGCGGTATCGACGACGGAAAGCAAAGGATGGGACCTGTTACTGCCAATGGCGGCCAGCCAGCAAGATGTGCTGCAGCAACTTGTCGCTACGGTACGAGCGACGGTGCAGCCCCATGCCGTCCCGAGTGCCTGGCTTGTCGTGTCGGAGTTTCCGTTGACGACGAGTGGCAAGATTGATCGGATGGCGATCCGAGGGTGGATGGATGCCATCTCGGAGGAGGTTTTCGCACGGTCGGTGCAGGCTTGGACGAGCACCGGCCAGGGCGAGGTTAACAAAGCGAACGGGGACGTGGAAGGGGGCCATCAAGATGACGGAGAGGACGACGATGCTACAATGTCGCCTACGACGCGACAGTTGCAGCAACAACTCATCGACATGTGTAGCCGGGTGCTGGGGCTGCCCCCAGCCACGATCAACCCGCGCGTGTCACTGCTACAGCTGGGACTTGACTCGATGGCCGCCATCCGGCTCGTGTCCATGGCCCATCGCGAGCGCATCCACTTTTCGGTCCAGCAAGTGCTCGGCAACACCTCGGTGTCTCAGCTTGCGCAAGCCGTTTCCCTATCGCCTGATTCCTCCCGCTCGGCTGAGGACACCCGCGACGACCTAAGCACACACGACGACAACGAACCATTCGCATTAGCCCCCGTCGCCGCGGAGGAACTACCGGCCTTGCGAGCCTCCGTTGCTGAACAGTGCGGTGTGGAAGTCGACGACGTGCTGGATATCTACCCTTGCACCTTTGTACAGGCTGGTATGATGATGCTATCCAAGTACATGCCGGGCGCCTATGCCTCTGAGATGCAGTTTGACTTCAGCCCGGATGTGGACCGAGATCGGTTGCGTCGCGCTTGTCAACAGCTGGAGATAGTGGTGCTCATCCTGCGCGCCAGGTTAGCCGGCTTGCCGGGCCCGCCTGGCTCTGCTGTGCAGGTTACCATCCGGCCCGACGCAGCGACCGCCGGCGGTCGCGGTGACTTCGACAGCCCCATGTCGTACGGTGACTCGCTCAGTCGGTTCCAAATTAGGGAACCCAGGGATGGCAAAAAGGGATTCGTTCTTGCATGGAAAGCCCACCACTCCGTGTACGACGGTTGGGCGAAAACCCTCCTCCTGCGCACGCTCAAGCGGCTCTACGACGCCGACGGCCAGCCCATCAATGACGAACCCCCCGCGCCGTCATTCCGCTCCTTCATCCGGCATATCACTGACGACACACACAACCGGGAAGCCGAGCACCTCTCCTTCTGGCGCGACTATCTGGACGGTGCCACGGTACCAAACATCCCCGCGATACCCGCAGACCAAGCGCCGACTGCGTCGCTCCCGCCGCGCGATCCCGAAGTCCTCAAGTACACCATGGCCGTGGACATATTCTCCACCGCGCGCCAACACCGCGTCACCCCCAGCACCGTCCTGCTCGCCGCAACCCCCTTGGTCCTCGGCACACACGCGGGTTCCGACGACGTGACACTGAGCGTCGTGCTTTCCGGCCGCAACATCCCCTTCGACGGCATCGATCGTGTCATCGGCCCGGTGTTCACCGCAGTCCCGTACCGCGTGCGCTGGGACGACCGCTCCCTCACCGTGAGCGAGTTCCTCGCCACGCAGCATCAAACGTCGATCGACATGATCCCGCACGCCCATTTCGGGTTTGCCAACATCAGGAGAGCGAGCGAGAGCGCCGAGAAGGCTTGCCAGATCCGGTGTACCCTAATCATCCAGCCGGTCGGCGGCGATGACGTCGGTGCCCATCCGGATCTTGCGGGCTTTCTTGCGGAGCCCACCGACGGCCACAGTGCTGAGACGGTAACTAGCCCGCTGCATATTGAGTTTATTCCGGGTGCTACCGCCAGCGAGGGGGTTCGTGTCCAGGTGATGTTTGACTCGGCGTTGATCTCGCGGACGGAGGTGCTCGGCATGTTGCGGGAGTTGGAGCGGATCATAAATCAGATGGGGGCGGCTGCTGGGTCGGATGGTGGTCCGTCGCCGGCTGTGGTGGATGTTGTGGCGGATGCGTTGGCGGAAATTGATGGAGGTTCTGGGTGACTTGGCTTTTGTTTAGGATTCCGAATGTTCTATCTGAGGGGGTGTAATTACTTCTTCCTAGAAATTTTGGAAAGCCTTAAAACTGGTGGCTACGGAAGCGTCAAACTAACGATATGCTTCCAAGTGGAGTAGTATAAAACCGATGTCGCGTTATAGGAGATGGGACGCAATTTGGTCGAGAGTGATTAGTTATGTCACGAGAAAACGAGCTGTGTGGAGGTTGACGTGAGAATCGTTGACGAGGACTTAGTCCGGATGAGGCGCTTGGCCTTTACTCATAATTCTTGTTACCTCCGGTGATGGGCATTTCACACTATCTGATAAGTCGATAATTATTGAGACAAGCCTGGTATCATATTCAACTAAATACTCGGTAGATGGAAAATAATGAAAACAAAAAAACTGCAACAATTAGTTATTAATACTTCGTATTTCTTCAGTCTCCAGTGATTGGTACTTTGCCAAGCCTGTCCCGCTGCTGCGGCTATTGGCGAAGCTGCACCCCTGTCCCGAATTAAAAAAGGGGCACGACGCGTCTCCTGAATCCTTCGGGCTGCGGCTGTGGCAGCTCATCGGGCACTAGCCGTTTGTCTTCGTTCATCACCATCGCGAACAAGTTATCACCGATTTTACTCATCGCTATCCAGACGCATACTGTGCTCAACATCACCCGCCAATTTTGGAACCATAATCATAACTTTCGACCCTATAATCAATCCCGGCACCTCATCCAACGATCAACCAACCGTCCAACAGTAACCATGCCACTCACACTCCCCACCGACGACCAGCCGTCCACCACCACCGCCAACAACCCCCTCCACACCATCACAGCCAACATCAAATCGCGCATCTTCCGACCCCTCGACCTATCCAACACCCGCGGCCAAATCATCGCGGCCACCGTGCTCCTGCGCGCGCTCGCCAACATCGTCCACTTTGTGCTCACTGGCTTGTCCCGCCGCCCGTGGGTCTGTCTGTACTATGTCATTGACCAATTGGTGGTGATGTATGCGTTGAGTTTTATTGTGGATGCCGCGGCTTCGGGGGCGGGGAGGAGGGTTGGGGGGTTGAGGATTGTGAGTGTCTTTTCTTTGTTTTATTTACTGTATTCCTTTTACCCGTCGGCCTTCATCTTTCGTATGTTCTCAGCGTCAAAGTGTTAAGATATCAGCTAACACATCAACCCCAAGCCCGGACGCTTCTTCGAGCTGTTCCTGGGGGGATCTGCCGTCGTGCATGTATTGTATGTGGGCATCCTGCTCGTCTGCATTGTCACCTTTGGTATCTTCTTTGGTGTTACGGCGGAGTTTGTTGTGACAATTGCTGGCTGGCTTATTGTGGTGGTTTCTTGGCTTACGTTCCTGCCTGAGGAGGATGAGGGGGGGTTGACTTTGCCTTGATTTTGATGGGGGAGTATGTATGGAGTTGGTGTATGAGGAAGTCCGCTATCCTAAAGGGGTGGATGTGTAATTCTGCTATGAGGTTGGGTAGGCGGCTGTGGCTTGTTTAATTTAGTATCACCAACATGTCGGGAATTAGAATGATGATTGATGTCAATGGGCCTTTCGTAAGTACGGGATTGTCGAGTGTTACCCGAGGTCATGAAGGCTCCCAAACCTAACTTGAGTAGGTTACCATACAAAACGTATAATGGGGTTCGTGTGCTGAGGCGCATCGACCCTAGTGTTTGAAAAAGGGGTCTAATTGTAGGTTGACCGTCGACACATAATCAGATCCTGGTTGCAAATATTGGAGTGTGCGTGTGATTAGGCGAAGGACGGGCAACGACGACAATATGATTAATCAATTATGGACTCATGGAGTCGAACTAGATTCAGATGTCGAACTCTGCTAAGACCCCCACCGACTAATGAATTCATCCCTCTTCACATTTCTCCCCTTCAGCTTCTCAACACCAACCTCAACCCCCTTCAACTTCTCATCCACGTTCACCAGCTCTTGGGATAACACGCCGATCGATCCCTCAATCTCCGGATCTACAAGTCGGACATCGCCATACGGACTCTCCGCAAGAACCGAATCACGGAGTAGCTGAATTGCCAGTTTCCCGTCTGCAAGTTGTTTTGTCGCTACGCTCTCAAATGTTTCTTGGACATTGAGTGCTACATCCTGCATCTTTGCCCGTCGCATGGCCAATGTCGAAGCTAACTCTTTCACTTGGCCCTCTGGACCCACTGAGTCTTCCTCGTCTTGGGGTGCGCTTATGGCAAGCATGCGCAAGATCTCGTCCAAGGGCGGCTCCTTAGCAATGCCGGCTGCGCCGACCGAGTACCTCGGTCGAGCCTTGGGCTTGGGCTTAACCGGTGATATAAAGTCTTGCTGTCGAAGGTTTGATTTTGGCGCGAGAAGAGCCTCTGTATTCGAATCCCTTACGTCCAGCTCCACATTCGCTACATCAAGGACGGCACCGGCGGCTGCTTTGTAGGATTGGAAGGCGTCCAGTCTGGCCATTAGATCCTGGGCACGGTCTATGAGATAGTCGAGACATTCGTGAATCTGCCGTGCGTTAATTATTACTGCTGCGGCTACGCAACACAAGGTTACCTCGACTTACATAGCTCGTAGCCTGGCCGGATCTCGCCATGGCTAGGCCGTTCTTTGTGGCAATCGACTTAAGCGCGGGTTCTAGAAACTGTTGTTCGGTGGACATTTGGGCGACGGGGAGAATCTCAGCATAGAGAGACTCAAGTTCCCCTTGTAGTGTGGAAACCTCGTCCGCTGAGACACGGTCACCTTGACTGTCCTGCGACTCTTCTAGAGATTCCAGGTACAGGCGGTCGAGCTTTGTTCGAGTTCCCTCCACAGTAAATTTGATCAGACTACAATGGCGTCAGTGTCAGGCAGATCGAGTGCTTCAAGGCCAATTCGGAGACAACCCACCGAGCACACGTCTCTCGCAATAGGGTTACATCTCGCTGTTCTTCGTCATCCTCTGTTTCCAACTCCCATCCCAATTTCTGGAGGCTGGAGAGGAGTTTGTCGTCTGAAGATAGCAGGGTGTCAACCAGCTTGCGGATAGTGGCATCGCCAGCAGTGTTGTGCTGCCCGACCTCGCCAACCCGGGCGCCCAAAGATTGAGTGAGGTCATCCACCTGATGGCCTGTTAGCACGGACTAATTATCTCTACCTAATGGGGTGGACCACATACTTCCGAGGCAACCGCTTTCCGCCCGGCCTCCCATTTCCGTGCTTGGTCAACCTCAGCAGCACCACGCTCCTCACTGTTCCCGCGGATAGCTCCCACCAGACGCCCAAAGGCTTCTTGTTGTTGCCTAAGAGCCTCCGTCTGGCGGGTAATGGCCTCGGTGGACCGGTCGAGTTCTTGGATCGCATCCCTAATTTCTTGGTCACTCAACACACGAGCAGCTGTGACGTCGGACGACATGGACATAGACGCCAGCCTCTCCGCCACGCCCGACTCCTCAAGGACAGCATACCTGATCGATAATGATTGGTCTCGTCAGCACTAAATTTACTATTTCTCAAATATGGGATCGATCTCGTCACTCATCACTCGTCACCTGTTACTCATGTGTTGAGTAACAAGCGGGAAAGACTCGAGGCTGCGGGTCAATAAATTAGGTTACTAACTGGTTTAGCTCATCGACGGTGAGCAACGTATCCGGTGTGAGGTGGAGGGCGGCCCAGCGCACAAGATCAGTCGTCGAACTCGAGTCCGCGAGCGCTGCTCTCACCGCTGCGGCATCGAACGAGGCGTCGTACGCCCGCAAAGTACGAACGACTGACTCGATGTTCATTTTGAGCGGGGCCTTACGAGGGAAGGGGGCCAAGGATGGGATTGGCTCGGTTCCGAAATTGTCGGGTGATAAGGGTGACGTGGATATCAAATCCGGGGAAATTTGGTGTTGAGCAACATGGGATTCCGTTCGGTCTCCCGAAAGGGCGGTTGTTTCAGGGACCTTCCAGCACCAAAACAGCCCAAAGTGGGCCCCCTGGTTCCTGAAATTCGATGTTTTCGATTCCCTACGCAGTAGAAGCCACCGCGGTGCATCTGCTGGGCGGTCTCTCGCTAATGCAAGGGCTGGCCCCGCCCGGCCTGATAGCGTGTGGTTGGCCCGTGCTTCAGCCCCAAGGTTGGCCCGTGCGCTCGCTGACATCTCCGGTGACACGCCAAGCTGGCATCTCGCCTTCCCCATCAACTCACACCTGCAATCAAAGCAGGAGGGCAAGTATCCGGAGGCAGGCAGGCTCCTTCCACAACAGCAAAGCTTGCGAAAGCACGCCTCGGCCCTTTCTTGTTTTACGCCCGTACGCCAAAACCCCGTCCCTGCTAAAAGCCCTTCAATTCCATGTCAACTATGTATTCCCCGCAACAAAAATTCATCGATACGACCGGAGCGCAACCCCAGGAGTCAGGATTCTCCTTTGCCCCTCTGAAAACGACAACCCATACTCTGCTTGTAGAGAGCTCAACAACTTCAATTGTCAAGGTTTAAGGTCCGCTGATCGAGGCTGCATGCGTCTGTCTCTGTTTCATTTGAAGTAGCATCCGCATCTCTTACCGGTCTTGCATGGGCTAAAGCAACATTCGAAGCCGATGAAATTAGTTCTTCGATCGCCAGCAAACCTGTCAAAATGTCTCGGCTTTCACTTCCGACCATTTCGGCTTTCGAGTCGTCGAAGTCACGGCGCGATTCTCTGCATTAACGTAGCCGTCCGGCAGATCTGACGAGGTAGTCGAGTGGCAATTGTTGCCATGACAAAACGCACAGTCGCACACAAGGCCTAAGACTATTACCTTCTGGAAACCACGATCATACGTTTACAGGTGACCGGCACACTGCGAGGTTGACTTTGGTGTGGACGGCATCATTATGCCATGAGCCAATCCCCGAGCTCCAACACCTCGACATTGACCGAGCCCAGTTGTCCTGCTTGCTAAAGGGGATTTCAAAATTCCTCCATCTTGGCTGGGAACTGCTGCCCTTCGGCCGAAACCTTTTCACCGGCTGGCACCCCGATTCCTCTAGCATGATTTGACGGCCTGTCATCTTCGCTACGGTCGAAGGGTATCTCCCACCTGCCTCTTCAAAGATGAGGATGTCGTGTTGCCCAAGTTCTCGAAGATGGTGTACCACAACGTCATCAAATCTTGTATTTTCGATTCATGTAAAGGGTTGGAGCAACCCCTGACTTGAGAGAGGTTCCGCGACATCCTTAGAACACCCGATTTTGGTGCAAGATTAAGTTTCCCGGGGAAGTGTTTGCGGGCAGCGGGAGGCCATCCGACGAAGCAAGAAAGCAATAGCCTTATGGGCTGTGTTTGCTACCCTTGTCCGTCATATGCTAGGAACTTCCAGCCCAAGTTAGTCCCACGACGCAGCACAAGCACAACTTTTGGACATAAGCCTGTCCAACTTAGGACCGCATGGTTTTCTTTTCCTGGCACTCTACACGAACCCTGGATCGGTCAGTTTTAGGCGAGTTGCTTTCCTTGCTACTTTGTGCTAATCTTGTTAGAACTCATGGGCTTAAAACGTGCGCGACCACCCGCGGACCAAACGGCGGGTCGAACCGCAGCCAACCGTTGTGGCAAGGCGGTAACCTGCATATCTATCGCCGCCCGACGCGGTGTTGACGGGGCTGGCCGCCGGCTGGTGGTTTGTTCGTTAATCACGTTTGGGATTCCCCCCATACAACCAGCTCAGGGTATTGACCAGGCCTCCAATCTCATGCCTTCAGATGCCTGAGGGGGCTATGAGAACACGGCCAATGAGCATGTTGTCTGCAAGTACACATTGCCATTACCTTTGGTTGTGTTATGGCCTTGATGGAGACAAAGATCCCTGCTGCGACTAAAACCGTTTGTCGGTGGTACTTCGATGTGCCTGACAGGTCTTATCCACTCAACTTCCCCCTTTTCCCCGGCCCTGACGCCCGGACATGGTTCGTGATCAATGACAGGAACCAACATGCAAGATCAGGAGCCCTGTTTGACAACTGGCTGGGCGCCCTTGCGGGAAAAGAAGCACATTTTATCTCGGGCCGGACGATGCCGGGAGCATCTCGACCTGAAGCGGCAGTTTGGGTTTAGTGGGGATTTCGGAGCTCCTTTCTCTCACATCGGCGGTGTGCCCCTTCCTCCTTCCCGTGTCCGTCCCGCTTCCCCAGAACTCGTACAAACAAAACCAGTTCGTTGTTTTGGTGTTTCCTTCCCGGCTAGGACTTGTGCTTTCCCTCTCTGTTTGGCCAAAACCAATACGTAAGTAGCGGCCCGGGGCATGTCCCGGAGTCTGCTGGGTAACCGCCTTGTAAAACGGACAATCTACACCGACATGTTGACGTGTCGCTTCAGTACGTCACCTCGGAACATGTTGTGAGCCCAACCCGGCAAACACAGCCTTTTTGAAGCACATAGGTCTGTAGACTCTATTCGTTCAGTGGCCAGAGACGTCCTCCGGCAGCGTTCTGGTTTGCCCCCGTCGATGAAAGCGGTTCCTGCCCCGTTCCCCGTATGCTCAACCACACGGAGCGGTTTAGGTAGGTGCACTTCTCCGATCAGCCATAGCACCGCGTTCAGTTCGTACTAAAGCATTCAGCCCGGCAGGGAAGGCTTAGGCTAGGCCACCCGAACTTTCCTTCCCGGCCCTCACCGTCGGAACGGCGACGCGAAGCGGGGAATATAAACGCAAGAGCAGGTGCCGATGCTGGAGTGCCCCAGGCATGCCTTTGAGTCGCGCCTGCTGTCATCCTTTAAGTGCCACTGTGCGGACTGTTGTCTTTCTTTTCGGCCTACCTGCTTCCCGGGTTCTTTCTGTTCTCGTCTCTACTTTCGTTCTCCCCATGGCCATGTCTCACCATCTTACACGTGTGCACCTGTGTGAGAAGCAAACAACCCGCTGCCCACCTACCGTTGTTCCGCACCCATCTCACATTTCTCCGAGAGCCGGTACCGTGGTGCCGGCACGATACCGGGATGACTATGCTAGGCGTATCCCCGTCTTCCTTCCCCGCCACACGACGCCCCGAAGCTTCCGCAAAGATCACCACGATGACATCACCAAGGTCAAGCCAGCAAGCCAACTTGCGGGGGCGCATTCAAGACGGATTCATTGCGGTTGTCATCGCCCTGCTTGCTCAACTTTTGATAGCGGGTATTCAGTTTGGGTTGAACCAAGAGAGCTCCGACTTCCCCGCACCGATATTGGCCATGGCCGTGGTGTTTTTGGTATTTTCTTTCGGCGGGGTCGTTATTCCAGGACTCGAGGAGTTTTATACCAAACGGCTTAAGCGGCCTGTAAGTAACATCCTAACTCCTTGTTTCGTGAAAAAATGGCACTGACGAAGGCAGACGGAGCTCCTGAACCGCCACATGTCCATAGGGTTCACCATCCCCGTGGTCATGCTCTGCCATGGCCCGTTGTCCGATGCCCGGAGCGTTGGCATGATCGTCATCTGCTTTGGTGAGACTTGGCGCGCATAAATGGTTCTCATTGAGAAAGGATATTAACTAACATGTTCAGCACTGATGGGCTTGTTCAACACCATACTCGCGTTCTTCCTCGCCTTTCCGCTCCAATGCCTGATGGTTCGGTACGACAAAGAGTTCTGGATCACATCAACTAGTGATAGCGAGAAAGGGGGAGGCCAACAGGGAGCTAGGAATGCCAGGACGCGCGGGCCTTTCCACAAAAGCTCTCTCGCGGGGAGCTCCTGTACCATTGTCCCTGAATTCCCCGCCGAGTTGTCTGAACCCGACGAACCAGTGCCGCCTCAACCCCCCACCGCAACCTCTTACCCTATCAACCAGCCCCGGCCGATCGGCCGGTGCCTTCATATCTGGGCCATGTCCAACCCTATTCTCGTCATCTGCTGGCTCCTGACCTTCACTGTCGGGGTGCCGCTCCGCTACTGCACTGGCAACGACCCGCTGCTTGCCACGCTGCTCCTCTTCTCTCTCTGGCTCACGACAATCGCCATCCAAGCCACGATCAAATCATCTTCGATGTTCCCCCCCTGGATCCGTACTCTCCTGTCTGGCCTTCTCAACCCGGTTCTCTGGACAGCACTCACGATGATATCCTACGTCTTCACCGATGCCTCACTCAGCAGCCGCTCACTTCCTGCCATGCTGGCCACCCTACAGACCAACACCCCGCTATCATCAATCATCCTCCACGCTGCGACGCCGTATTCCCAACCTTCCGCATCATTGACCATGGCAGCAGGTGACGTCGCCATCACTATCCTTAACGCCGGCCTTGTGGCTTGGGGACTTAAACTTTACGCCCACCGCACGCATCTACTTTCTCGCAGTGGTGCGACCGTGTGCATCGTTTCGTCGGTCCTCGCCGTTGCGAACCTTGTCGGCGGTCCCGTTCTCGCCGCCCGGGCATTAGGGGTACGACCTCGCGGGGCGGCAGTAGCCTTTGCAGCGCGCAGCGTGACCATTGCGCTGGGTAATCCGGTCATGAAAATGCTTGGAGGTGATGCGGGGTTGTGCGCGGCTATGGTGGTCGCAGGTGGGATTGTGTACCAGATGGGGATGGGGCTGGGAGTCGGGGTATGGTTGGAGAGGGTGGTTGTGGACAAGGGAATTGCGAGATGGTATGGGTTAAGCGATAAGAGAGAAGGAGATGATGTGGGTGAGTGCGAGGGTACGGCAGATGCGGTCGGGGTTGCTGAAGGGGACGATGGTACGAGTACAGCAACAACACGATACGACACGGGCGACCCCATAGGAGCGGCGACGAAAGCAGCCACAGGACCGACACCTCAACCAAGTGGAACAACACTGCGTACCGTTGGCTTGGTGCCAGCCCTGAACACAGCTCCGACCTCAACACCAACACCAGCCCGCTTATTATCCCCCTCACGACCTCACTTCCCCAACGACCCACGGATCGTCGCACCTGGTATCACAGTGGGAATCAACGCAGCTGCCATGGGCACTGCTTACTTGTACGAAGCCGAGAGTGAGGCTGCCCCATATGCGGCACTTTCCATGATTGCGCTCGGCGTGATGACGGTGGTGTTCGCGAGTATCCCGCCACTAACGAAGTGGATTATCGGGATTGTATAGGGTGACTCGGCGCGGTATGGTATGTACATGAATGATGTGGACGACATGGATGATGTGGACGATATGAGTGATGTGCTACAAGAGATAGACATGAACTTGGGGAGTGTGTGCATTGATTTGGAACGGGACAGAGCGTTAGCCTTGGTCTCTTCCCGGCGTCTTTGGCTGGATCCTTGATGAACGGGAACTAGGGCATTTACCAGGTGGAAGCAGATATACCCCGTCTATTCGTTGCTAGGAACAACGTCGGAGCCGACACCACCATAGCATTTATGAAATGAGAAATGGCTTTTTGGTTGTCCAGCTTGCTACCCCAGGCACTTGCAACCGTACACATATGGAACTATACCAGATTCGCCCTTTCTTCCGCGGCCATCGACAAATCAAGGTTACTTTTGGGAATCTTTCATGCGAGTCTGCAAGAACGACGTGTTAGTACGAGAACTGAAGCTTAGCAATTCCTTAGGAAAACACAAAACAAACCTCTCAATCAGGTGCAGCCCGCTCGCCGTGTCCACAATATCCGACACCTCACCCTTGAGCAACGCAAACGCCGCGTCCTCGAACTCCTTCTGCATATCCCCACGCCCAAAGAACCCCAAATCCCCTTCTTTGCGCGCACTGCTGCAGTCCGACTCAGTCGACGCCAGCTGCCCGAGCGAGGCCTCACCGGCTTGGATGCGGTCTTGGTGCGCCTTGATGATGTCGTACGCCTCTTCTTTGGTCCGGGTGATGGTGTTTTCACGCCAGCTAGACGGGCGCCGGCTGTCGCGGTGCTTGATGAGCAGGTGAGCGGCACGGATCTTGCCCTGCTGACCCTCCTCAGCCGACCCGGCGGCGGCACCCTTGTTGTTGTGGTATTTAGCCATGTAAAGCTTTAGCTTTTCAGTATCTGTCTCGGCCGGTGGTTCCCAGCGCGAGACCCGTTCGACGGAGTTGAAGTAGTAAGGAAGGTTTTTCGACTGGCTGTGTCGCACTTCCCAGTTGGGTGGGAGCCCGGTTTCCGTTGTCTAGGGGCGGAGGAAGCATGTTAGTAGTTTGTTTGGTAGCGAGTTGTGCATTTCTTTTTGGAGATTTGGAGAATAATAACAGTAACAGTTCGTCTCCATTTAGTTAGGGATAGGGGGCATGCTTGGGCGCATTAACTCACGTCGGCCATGATGGTAATTACAGGGCGTCGTTACGGGGCAACGGCTATAGGACCAAGAGGCACCAAGGAAGAGGAGCTTAGGGTGGTGAGCTTCAACAAAGACTCAAGGTTCGCGAGTGTAAGGGAGCCCCGACAAGGATAAAGCAAGACCACGAGTAACGTGAATGTGCTTGGCGTCTAAGACACAGCTTGTTGAGCGAGTCCAAAAGAATGGAAATGATGGAAGTCCCGCAATGTGCGGGATGACGCGCTTTTGTCTTCTTTCTCTGGTCGGCAGAACGACAGGGTAGCAATGATTGTTAATTGAAGCCTTTCTGGATTGCGGAGTGCAGCTGGGCCTAAAAGGCGGGGTGACGGAGCAATGGAATGGGGGGGTTTCCAGGTTGTTGTCCACCCACCCGAATTTGGCGGGTGGTGTGGGGGGCTTCGACGGGCTGCCATGCTCCTGCTTGGCGCCTTTCAGTGGGCGGGTTGCACCGGCTGCCCCTGTTTCAGTGGCTCAGCACCCCACCATCCAGTCAGCTAGGGCATTGCGTGCCTGCGTCACCCGTCACCTGTCCCACCCGTGTGGGCGCCACCGCGCGCATCACCCATCACGAGGCTCGCGGCTCGATAGACTCGGGGTTACAATCGAGGCAACTAGCGCCAGCCCATAGCCAGTTGGTTGCCGAGATAATTGAACCGCGGCGAATCAGGCTCATGGCCCTGGCTCCAACCTGTCGGCTCTTAGAGAGGTTTCTTTGCGGAAGTGTCCTCGTGGGCTACGCTTCATCTTGTACAACCCGATCAAGGACACGGACGAGTCGAGGAATAGAAAGGACCGGGCGTGTGGAATGAGGCGTCGAGTTGGAATCGAAGGGCTCGCTGGGCGAGGCCCGAGCTGGTGGGCAACTGAGACAGACAGAGCGTGGCCCAACCCACCCAGGCAGGATATTTCCAGTTCCAATCCCGTAATACTTAGTTAACTATCGTTACGGAGTATTATTCAGAAACCCGACCAGATCCCCGGCCGCTGAAGAACATCGAAAAATCTGGACCAACACCCGACCCTCACCTCTCAGGCTGACCTCAAGTGTAAAATACATGTATTGACATCGCTCGATCGTAAATTACCCACACTCACAGAGTCCCCGCCGTCCAACCCACCGGTTTACCACGCCGGAACTCACATACTCTAGTGCTCTTTAAGGAGTCATTACCATTCGGGAAAATATTCTATCGTGTCTCGAGTAACGTCGAACCTTAGGCCCTTCGCCTGAGCAAGTACTGCTTGGTGTAGCAGTGGTATTTGCCATGTGTTTCTGTGTATTACGTGTTCATGGCCAGAACCCACACCAGGTCTTCATAGTAAAGCGGCGGCGAATGGGCAAAGCCGCAGCGCTTTTCCTCCGGAGCAAGAGCTGCCTCAGAACCTTAGTGCATTCAAGGTTCCCGTCCTGTCCAAACCTTAGCCATCAAAAAATTCTAGCAGCACTCGACAATAGCCAAACCTGGGCCTTCTTAAATGAGGTAACCCCCGGTCATAGGTTACTCGCACTTTCCTTTCTCCTACCAGGTAATAGATCACCCAGAGTGCCTTTTGGTGCCGACCGATTTCACTGAACAAAGCCCTCCTGTTACCTATTCTTCACCACGTCACATCACACCACACACCCATACCATCATCGCTGCAAAGCATCGGAACCATTTCCGCTTCCTTTCCATTCTCACTACCTTCGCCCTTCAATAGAGCACTGAGCTTTACTGTGCCAAGCAGGAACGCTCAACCATTTCTCACCTACAACCTGTTGGTCATCTCAGGCACGCACCGACCAGAAACCACCAAACACACAACACCAACCACTTACAATGTCGTCACCTGCTGCTGCTGCCGACGCCTCGAGCGACCGCAAGAAGCCGGCCGAGCAAATCACTTTCCGCTTCTGTTCCGAATGCAGCAACATGTTGTACCCCAAGGAGGATGAAGTCGACCGCAAGCTTATGTTCACTTGCCGAACCTGCAACTTTTCCGAGGAGGCTACGTCGTCGTGCATCTTTCGCAACCAGATGAATAACGCGGTCGGTGAAACCGCCGGCGTGACGCAAGACGTCGGTAGTGATCCTACGGTGGGTAGACCCCATTCTCTTTATCCCTACACCGCCGTCACTTCGGCCACCGTCGCTTCGGAATCCACCTCGCCTTGCGCGCAGTGTGGTCGCCCGATCATATGTGTACGCTGTGGCGGGGGACTTGGGACGCACAGCACCGAGTCAGCGACGGCCCCCCTGGGCTCAGAGGAACCGGACATGTTGGGGTTGGATCCCGACATTACTAGGAGTGAGGGCGACAGCGACCTTAACCTGGACGTCGACCTTGATGATGTTGAGATCGTTCCCTGGACTGGCGAGAGTCTTGCCGAGCTGGGCGCGATGTTGTCTCAGACCGAGGATTTCTTTGGACTGAATGCAACAGATCTTGGCCTAGAGTCCAAGGGGGATGGCATCAATCTCCCAAGTGTTCTTCAGGCCCAAGTCATCGCTCCTTTCGCTCAGGGATATGCTTCTTAAAAGCATGCAATTACCCATCGGCAACGCGATCAACGCAATACGGGACCCAACCAACAGAAACGATACGGAACAAGCGAGTTAAAACCGGCCACGACAGCGGGGTCTTTTTCATACGATCCAACCATGTTTTATCAATCATTTCGACAATACGGCATAATGTCTCGTCTAGGCGACGGTGACGGCGCTATCCAGGAGATTCCGGCGAGGGGCACCAAACTGGCGTTTGAATGGGGTCATTTCACGTTATATCCAGGGATTGAGTCTAACTAGCGACTGACGGATGATCCTCGAGTAGCTGCCAAGATCCAAAAAGAACTGCCCGGCCTGCAACCATACCGAGGCCGTGTTTTTCCAGTCACAGCAGCGCAGCACTGAAACAGGAATGGTGAGAAACTCCCCCATAGTGCAACCCTCCGCAATCAGGTTCTGACATTATCTCTTTAGAAACTATTCTATGTCTGTTGCGACTGTGGTAACATCTTCCAGTAGGCTTTTGTCTCGGCGGAGCAAGAGTCTTCCGTTCAAGTGGCTTATCACAGGACTTTGGCGCTCTTTGGCGTTAAGCGAGAAGGGAAGGTTCATTAGAATGGATATTGGCTTCAGAAAGGGAGGGTGCAGCGTTTTCGCCACCAGGGTCCATGGCATGTATGTACTGCAGAGTCGTCAATAACCAACCGTTGATTCATATCGCACGCGAAACTCCCCGATGTGATATCAATCATCTCTCGTTACATTTGTACATTTAGTATACACCACAGCACCCCGTTGGCGCCATACATGGACATGCCCGCCTATCGTGAAGTGATATCCCTACCAACAACTTCTCCACGTTATCCCGTCACTCCAATAACCATGTCGTCAAATCGTTCGTTTGACTAGATAAAATCACCGCTCTCATCCTCGAAGTTCGCGGTTCGCAGCAATGTCAAATCGGTCTGGAGTCTGGCTCGGGTCGTGGCGTGGCATCGCTTCCCCATTCCCCCCAATAATTTCCTCCCAACGCATCCAACCATGAACCTTCGGCCTACGCCTGCATGGGCGCCATACTCAAAATCCTACTCCACTTCTTCTTCCGCAACTCTTGCCCAACCACCCCGTTGATCCGCGACCCGATCGGATCCCCAGACTTGTTAATCAGAACGCACGCGTTGTCGTCGAATCGAATAACGCTGCCGTCACGTCGTTGGACGGGTTGACGGGTGCGCACGACGATGGCGTGGCGGATGTCGCCGCGCTTGACTTTAGTGCCGGCCGACGACCCGGCCATGCCTTCAGCTTGGGCGCCGCGCTGTTTTTGGACCACGACTACTATCCTGTCGCCTGTCAAGGGGGGGCGGTGTTAGTTGGTCTGAGATATCGGGAGTGGGGGGCAACGTTCGAGGGGGTAAATCGCTCCCTTGAGGGCGGGTCGAGCGCGGGAGGTACTGATGGGGAATCGAGGCAAACTGAACGGGGCGTGCTTCTACGCACCAATGGAGGCATGTCTCTTTTGGCCGATCACCATAGCACACTCGACGACAGCAGCGCCGGAGTTGTCGATGCAATTTAGCATCGTCTGATAGGAGGGGCAATGTCAGCCTGGTTTTGCCAACGGGGAAACCCAATGTGAACGTACCTTTAATTGAATCATCTTGGCTCCTCTAGCTGTGACCGGGCGGGTGCCAACTGTGGTCGTGGACTTCCTCTCTCGCTCTCTCGGCCTGCTGCTGTCCTGCTGCGTTCGACTTCGAAGTTCGGATGTTGAAGCCCACTCCTCGTGCACCCAGCCAATTGCCAGCCGTAGAAAATTGTTCGCGGCTGGCGCGCTCCGGCAAGGCTCAGCCTCGCTGACATAATTCCGAACTTAGTTACCAATGGTCTGTGCAATTCCGCAACAGCTTGGAGGGGTGTGACCCCAGCTGGAGTGGGGCGCATGTCATCCCGATGAACGAATCACCGTGGTTGCGCAAAGCAATGACTGCAGGGGGTTCCTTCCCTGTCTGGTCAAGCCGCCTAGCCTCCCTATTTCCAGGGCAACAGCAGCATGGGGAGAGGAGGGGCCAAAGCCATGGAACCCGTTCTTTCCTTTGCATCATCTCTGATACCTTGTTTCTTTGCTATTGTTCATTCAGCTGCTTTCTGAATTGGAGAAGGTTACACTACTTTGTAAAGCGTGGTAACTCGCTTTCCGCCCACCATCAACCTTTTCCTACTTTTCTCCGAACATTACTCCTTACAGCACAATCACCAATCAAAACTCGACCGCATTTCCAGCGGTTTGTGTGTCTCGATCTCGAATCCCCCTGGTTTATGACGACAGCCTCCCCGATCCAATTCTCGGCAACCAGTGGGAGCACAGCGGCAACTCAGAACAATCACTCGCTGCAGTTTGTCGATTGGTACACCAATTGCGGTTGGAAAATCGCAGCGGGCGGCTGAGCAACAATTTCTTTTGTTGTTGCTCTTCCATCCTGCCTCAGCTCCGGCTGATCGCCTGCCCCTGACACGTGCTCTTGCCGCCGCTGGCCCGCCTTGCCAGTCGACCAAGACGCAACGCTCAGACAGCTCATGCAGTCAGTCGCATGAGGTTGTCAACCCGGGCATGAGAAGCTGACATTCGCTTATTCTCCTATTGCGGTCGCGACACCAGACGCCGCACATCCACTCCTTACAGCCACCACCCATCACACCTAGTATTGGCAACGGTGGCCTCACTCTCCCTTATCCGCCGTTCATTCACCCGCCTCACCGTTCCAACGATATTCCTCCCGTCGAAAGATCTCCTACCCCCTTTTAATACAATTATCATCACGACAACAAGACCCGACCCATTCTACTAATACGACCGCTCTGGGTGCCCGATCGACACATAACTCCTCACGATGCCTCGGCCAGCAACCTCAGCCGGCAAAAAACAGGCGCTTACCTTTGGCCAACTTGCGGCATACGATGACATCTTGACCGACGCTTTGGTCGACCACGTAAGTTGTCCCCAATTGGATCGCAGTGAACCTCTAGCTAATGGCAATCCGTAGGTGTACTACTGGACAACGATCCCGAAGAACCGCCCTTCATACCACCCTTCACGCGGCGTCCGGGAGGAAGAGATTGCGAATATCATCCAGACTCACCTGATTGTCAATCCGGAGGTGGCCATCGCCGAGGAGAAACTCTTAGCGACCGACGGGCTGAAGAAGTTCCACAACTCTCTCAAGACGCTCAAAGAGAAGGAGGATTTCAAGGGGCATCTCCGACGTTACATGTCCATTTACCTACCCGACTGCCCGTTTGAAGTAAATGCAACAAACCGTTACACGATCGAGTCATACGAAGCGAGTATCACAGCGCGACGGCCCATTCGACGCAATGAAGCAATCAAGTACTTGGCTGGTATCCAGGTGACTGTCTCGCCGGAGGAGGAGGCTCAATTGGCACTGCGCAAAAAGGATTTCAGCCTCGTGGTGAGCAGCAGGAGCAAACTGACAAGCCTGTTCATGGGGCCAGCGAGGTTTGCAAACCACGACTGCAAGGCGAATGCCCGGCTCGTTACTCGCGGCCAGGCAGGGATCGAAATCTTCGCGAGCCGGGACATTGATATGGGCGAAGAAATCACAGTCACCTACAGTGAGAGCTACTTTGGAGAAGATAATTGCGACTGCCTCTGCCAAACCTGCGAGGACAACGCTACGAACGGATGGAAGGGCGCAGAGGGCGCGGCGTCAGTGCATAGGAGCATTGAGCCCGCCACATTTTGCGTCGACCAAGGGTATTCGCTACGCCGACGGCAACGGGACCGCAGTGCTAGCGCCACGGGCTCCCGCACACCGTCAGTCACGCCGGATATCCGACCCCGAGTCTTGAAGACCGCAAGGAATCAATCGAGGGCTGGCGAAAGAACATCAACAACGGATTCCGCCGACCCCGATATGCTGAGTGTCCCAGCCGTTCGCCGGAAACGAAAGCTAGATACTATGTGTCTCAGCTCACCCCCGCTCACGCCGGCCAAACGCCCGAAAACAACCCAATATGAAGTCGTTCCAATAGTGATGGACGCTAGGTTTTCCAGGGATAGTCCAACGACGAGTGGGGCGGCGAGCGAATCTGTGTCGTCAGAGGACGACAAAGCGGTTCTTACGGAGGCCACGTCGCCGGAATCCGACAACCCGGACCCTCTCCTTTCGCCAGAATTATCTCCCGTCAAGCAGAGCGTTGCCCCCTTGGCGAGTTCGTCGGAGGCACCCAAGCCTACGTCTATTTTATCCGTGACAAAACGCGAAGAACTCGACGTGGCCGCTCCTTCCTCCAGGCCCGAAGAGGAAACACCACAACAGCCTGTTGCAGCCCCAGCGACGGTACTGCCCATTTCTGCCGAGTTATTGCGCCTCCAGGACGCGGAAAATCGGGAACGCCAGGATTCCCAAGAGACAATCTTGGAACATCTCAGTACAGTGGACGCTGGTCCGCTTGCTGAGCCGGTATTGCCCGTTCTTAACGATCAGGGCAAGCACCAGGAGGAAACGGAGACGAGAATCAAGCGAGAGGCGAGCGCAGCTCCAGCCTTGGCGGATCTTATAACAGTCACAGAGCCTGCCGAAGAGAATGCTGCGGCCGGTCCGACCCCAACAACGAGGCGAAAGAAACGTGGAGCCCTCGAGCCACCCGTCAGCAAGCCCGCGGATAGACTCCGCATCCCCGGCGACTACACGCTCACACCTCTCCTCCTTTCTGAGCCCGAGACCGCATGGATCCATTGCACCAACTGCAACACCGCGTTCGTCCAGCGCGACGCATACTACACGCGGGCCAACTGCGCCCGGTGCGAGCGCCACTCCAAGCTCTACGGGTTCGTGTGGCCCAAGACGGCACCGGCCGGCAAGCACGACAAGGAGGAACGCGTGCTGGACCACAGGCTTATCAACCGTTTCCTGCACCCGGAGGACGAGGCTATCATCCGGGGCCGCAAGCCCTGGAGGGATCGGCTCGGCGGGGACCGCAGCAGTATGTCGAGCTCTGTGGCACGTAGTGAGTCAAGTGGCGGGGTCATGAGAGGGAGGGTGGAAAAGGTCAAGGGGATGGAGGCGAACGCGGCAGGTAATCCGACGGCGCGCCGTAGTGGGCGGGCCCGGAGGGCTAGCGCGAAGGCCCTTGGGGAGTGAGGAATGGGGGGTTGAGATGTCCCAATTGGGCGGCTGCCAAATGCGGGAGCTGTTGTGTTGCTATATAATAATGTATTACAATACGTCGCTTGCTGTTTTGTTTCATAGCTAGATACCCAGGCGCAGAACCATTCGTGTAATGCAATTCGAATTGAAGAGCGGCTCTACTTGTCTTCTCTCCATCCGGAGCTCGGATATTATCGGTTAAAAATGTTACTGCGAGGTATGATATGACCGTCTCTATCTCGCTTCAGTACTCAACAGAGACGATATTACTACCAAAATTCTGATTCAGGAATCACTGGTCTCAACTAAGCACAACCACTTGGCGCAAGATGACCATTACGACTTTCACTAATATGTGACACGATATTAAACCATGGGGAAACCAAAATCCAAAAATAAACTAGTATTTACGTGCTATAAATAAACAAGTTCACTTGGTTTCAATACTATGTACGGCCAAGTCAAGCCAGGTGACATTGGCGTTGGGGGTTTGAGGACCGACCGGCTGACCCCCATGTTTTCCATATCCCGCTTAAGCGAGGTTGACGGAGTAGTTGTTGACGGTGAGGGTAGTCTGTTCACCAGTGAAGGGCTCAGTACCCATTTGGAAGGCTGTAGCAGGGGGGAAGTCGGTTAGTATATCATATCCTCCAACTAAGATTGCAATCCAACGCAGGAGCAGGAGGAAAAGAGGGAGAATCTTACTAAGAAGGTACTGGCTGCTAGAGGGGAAGCCCTGGCTGCTCTCGAGGTAGGTGTAGAACTCCTTGACGTCGGCGTTGAAGCTGTTGACGGGGCTCCCCGCGATGAAGCTGAAGACCTTCATGGCGCCGTTGTTGCCTACCCAGAGGTCCCAGTTTTGGCCGGCCACGTTGACGTTGCCTTGCGAGGTACCGATGGGGTAGACGTCGCCGAGCCGGGCGAGCCTGTAAAAAGTTAGGGGTTAGTTGCACTCTTTGTTTTTTTTCGGGAGGTTCCTCTTCTCCCTCTCTCGATCAACACGGATAACCTACCAGATCATGAGTTCGTAGTCACCGCTGCTGTGGTCGTGGTTGGGGTCGGCAGCGGTGAAGATATCGTACGCAACATCAGCGCGGACATTGCTGTTAGTCAGAGTCCACGAGACGGAAGTCTTCATGCTGTTGATGCTAGAGACCAGACGGCCGGCCGGCACCTGCAAGCCGCAGTTGGCGTAGCTCTTGACGTTGTTTTCGCCGCCGCTCCAGTTCCAGGTCGTGTGCCAGGTCACGCCGCTACTGCTGGCATTGTCGACATAGGTGCACTGCTGGCCGGAGCCGGCGTCCTTGCCCCAGTTGTTGTTGTTAACCTCGTAGCCGTTGCCGGACCAGTAGCCGTATTGCTCGCAGAGCGTGGCTGTTTGACGCTTGTCGACGGCCGTCAGAGGGGTCGCGGCCGCGACGGAGGAGAGGAGGAGCAGAGACAGCTGCATGGTGATGGTTTTGTTAAGACGGGTTGGTCTGTCTGTCTTGTTGGACACTAGCGCGTGGGGTTAGATGTCTGTGACTGCCTGTTTCACGATCTCTCGGATCTACCCTCCTCTTATACCAGTTGCACGACGTTGAAAGTCTCGCCGTTGGGAAACACACTGCCGACGACTGCCGACCAGAGGGAGGACACCCCCGACATCGTCGATGATGTCAAAAAGGCCCGACTACTACTATGGCGCTGCGATCCGCGTTGATTTGTCGGCTTCCAGTCCACCATCCTCCTACAGAAGGCTTATTCCCCTCGCTTCGACCTCCAGCGTTGCAACAAGGACTGTTTCCCCCGGCAGTCTTGCTGACTTGCACGCCTTGAACGTGACCCTCCACGCGGTAGCGCCCGCAGCCCTGCCTTGTTTGCCTTGCCTGTACCCTCCAAGCCGATCTCAAATGCCGGGGGTAGCCCTGCCCTAAGGGGGGGGGGGGGTTGGTCATTAACGTTGAAACCGCGGGTCCATACTATGGTAGACATGGGCTCGGACGGTCTCCGGTGCTTCTCTCGCTCCGTCGAGTCGGTCTTTGGCATCCGCTCCGCAACGGGGATGCTGCTCGGAGGTCATGGAGGCTGCTTGCCCCTTTTGTACGTTTCTCAGGAACCTGTGCTCGTCCAAGGGCACCACGAATTCATGTCGGGATGCGGCTGGGAATGTGTGGTTCTGGAGGTTTTGTTGGTTGTCGAACCCAATTGGCGCGCGTGGATGTTTGCGTGGAAGATATCCAACCCCCGGCCCCCAGAAACCGACGATCCGGAATGTAACGCTGCTTTACCGAACTGGGCCAGGGAAGCGGGTTCCGGAGACCAATATCCGGGCATCGGGCGAGGCGAGGTGGGGTGATCGCCAGGTTTCTGCCAGGGACTAACAGGGACTGCCAAGGGACCAGAGGCTCGGTTTTGCTCAAAGGGGGATGCGCCCCAATCGGGCCACACCTGTTGCCAGCCATCCCGTCCTATCGTCCCAACGGCTCTCCATATTGTTTGTCCCGCAGACCGGGTGAACAGCTCGACCCTTCCGAGGAGCCGGGCCATACATAGGCAACACACAGCCGAGAACAAGACGAGAGAAGAAGAGGAAGAATTACTCTGTCGAAGCTAGTCTGCAGTTAGTCTGGAGCTAGTCACGGTTAATATGCCCGATATGACATAACAAAGTGGCTGTGGGTCGTTCCCCGCGTTGTCGGGGTATGAGGTGCCATGGACTACATATTCTGATGAAACGGGAGCCCCAAGGTGAGGGTGTGGTAGGTCACTTTGTGTTGCAGTTGTTTGCGTGGGGAAACTTGATCCAGATCGAGAGTGTGTTCCGGCTGGCTTGTTATCTCGTCATTTGTCTGCGACTCTCCGTCCGACTCGGTGACTCCGAGATACTTCCGTCTGACGACACACCGCCGGCATCATGAGGACCGCTTCCGTCTCACGCCGCGTCGGCCTTGTCTCGTGCCTCGTCGGCATGAGCGCCGTGGCCCGCGCCAATGAGCCCTTTCAGACATACCCCGACTGCTCCCAGGGGCCTCTCTCGGAGATCGCGGTGTGCGATCGCACCCTCTCCGAAGCGGACCGGGCCGCTGCCCTCGTGGCTGCCCTAACCGACGAGGAGAAGCTAGACAACCTAGTCAGGTACGTGTTTCTTCTGTTTCTTCTGTGTGGGGTGTGGGTGTGTAGTGCATACTACATAGCAGTCTGCACATACAGGGCCGATGGACACAACAATGGTTAACCATCCACGACTAACACTTTGACTTGGATTATCACAGCAAGTCACCGGGTGCTTCCCGCATCGGCCTGCCGGCGTACAACTGGTGGAGCGAGGGTCTTCACGGCGTAGCCGCTGCTCCCGGTACACAGTTCAAGGAGGGCGATGGCGAGTTCAACTCGTCGACGTCGTTCCCGATGCCGCTGCTGATGGCGGCCGCCTTCAACGACCAGCTGATCGAGGACATCGGCAATGTCATCGGTACCGAGGCCCGCGCCTTCGGCAACAGCGGCTGGTCCGGCCTCGACTACTGGACCCCCAACGTCAACCCGTTCCGTGATCCCCGCTGGGGCCGCGGCTCCGAGACCCCCGGCGAGGACGTCCTGCGGCTCAAGCGGTACGCGGCGTCCATGATCCGCGGCCTCGAGGGTCTCGAGGACGACCGCAGCGCCGAGCCGCGCATCATCTCGACGTGCAAGCACTACGCGGGCAACGACTTTGAGGACTGGAACGGCTCGAACCGGCACAACTTCGACGCCATCATCTCGACGCAGGACCTCGCCGAGTACTTCCTGGCTCCCTTCCAGCAGTGCGTGCGCGACTCGCGCGTGGGGTCCATCATGTGCGCGTACAACGCCGTCAACGGCGTGCCGTCGTGCGCCAACTCGTACCTCATGGACACCATCCTCCGCGAGCACTGGAACTGGACCGAGCACGACAACTACATCACCAGCGACTGCGAGGCCGTGTCCGACGTGTGGCTGAACCACCACTACGCTAGCAGCAACGCCGAGGGCACCGGCATGTGCTTCGAGGCCGGCATGGACACCAGCTGCGAGTACTCGGGCTCCTCCGACATCCCGGGTGCCTCGTCGGGTGGGTATCTGACCTGGCCGACTGTCGACCGCGCCCTGCAGCGGCTGTATCGCAGTCTCGTGCGCGTGGGCTACTTCGACGGCGACAACTCCACCCACGCCTCGCTGAGCTGGGAGGACGTCAACAAGCCCGAGTCGCAGCAGCTCGCCCTGCAGGTGGCCACCGAGGGCATCGTGCTGCTCAAGAACGACGACACCAACACTCTGCCGCTGCCGGAGGACATCAAGGACAAGACGGTAGCCCTGATCGGGTTCTGGGCCGATGCGGGTGATAAGCTGTCCGGCGGGTACAGCGGTTCGGCCGCGTTCATGCACTCCCCCGCGTATGCCGCCAAGCAGCTGGGCTGGACCGTCAAGGTGGCCGACGGGCCGATCCTCCAGGACGCTGGCGACAACGACACCTGGACGGCCCCGGCCCTCGAGGCCGCCCAGGACGCCGACTACATCCTGTACTTTGGCGGGCTCGATACCTCGGCCGCGGGCGAGACCAAGGACCGCATGACGCTCGACTGGCCCACAGCCCAAGTAGCCCTGCTCGAGGAGCTCGGCAAACTCGGCAAGCCCATCGTCGTGGTGCGCATGGGCGATCAGATCGACGACACCCCGATCCTCGAACTCGACGGCGTCATCAACGCGCTTCTGTGGGCCAACTGGCCCGGTCAGGACGGCGGCACAGCCGTCATCGACCTCCTCCGCGGCGCTCAAAGCCCAGCCGGTCGTCTCCCAGCCACCCAGTACCCGGCCAACTACACCGACGCCGTCCCCGTCACCGACATGAACCTCCGCCCATCCGAGACCAACCCGGGCCGCACCTACCGCTGGTACTCCACCCCGATCAAGCCCTTCGGTTTCGGCCTGCACTACACCACCTTCACCGCTGCCTTCGGCGAGCACTCCCTGTTCTCCTCCTCGGGCGCCAATAACGGCAACGGCAAGAACAACGGTAAGACCAACGGCAAATCCAACAACGGCCAAGGCAAAGGCAAAGGCAAAGGCAACGTCAAACCCGTCACCGTCAAAACCACCGCCATCAAAGACCTCCTCACCGACTGCACCAACACCTACCCGGACACCTGCCCCCTCCCGCCACTCACCGTCAACGTCACCAACACGGGCAACCGCACATCCGACTACGTCGTCCTAGCCTTTGTGTCCGGCGAGTACGGACCCAAGCCCTACCCGCGCAAGACCCTCGCCTCATACACCCGCGTGAGCGCCGTCAAGACCGATGCGCCCGCCACCGCGACGCTGGAGTGGACCGTTGGTAACCTTGCGCGGCATGATGAGAACGGGAACACGGTGCTGTACCCGGGCACGTACACGCTGTCGCTTGATGAGCCGGTGCAGGAGGCTGCGAGTGTGCAGTTTACCCTGGAAGGGGATGCTGTTGTGCTTGATGAGTGGCCGGCGCCGCCGGCGGCGAATGGGACTGCAACGCGCCGTTAAGGGGGGGGGGGTTAAGGATCCATGGAGGAGATTAACTTTGAGTTGGTGGAAATGTTCAATGATGATGTGGTTTGGTGTAAATAGTGACTTGGAATTGCAAAAGGGACATGTATAAATACACAATAATATCTTAACCCCCGGCTAAAAAGATTCCTCTGCTGGAGAGCGTGCAAACGGAGCATCACGATGGCTGAAGCTGTTCCATTTGAACCCTCGGCTCAATGTGGAATGTTCGTTTGCGAGATGCTTGATGGAATCTTCTTGTCGAGGGAAAACTGTGGGCCCCCAGGCACGGACCCACCCTATTGCCGGAACTTCATCCCTGTGCTGCCCCAGCGCCCCGGCAACCAGCAATTGAACTGAAGCTTCAAGCTCTCTTTGCCCGCCTCTTAATTTCCCTACCAGGCAGGTTTGCGACAACAGCCATTGCTTCCACACCGCGGTTCTAGGCCCTGTCTCCCCGCATTCATCTCACTCCTTCCATTGTTAATCGCATCTTTTCTCCTTTTTTTTACTGTTTTTTCCATCTGGTTAATGCCAATAGACGGTCCCGAATCCTCGGTCTCTCCTTCGAACCATTCCTCTCGTGAATCAAAACAATCGACAACCCACCATTCATAAGCGCATTCATTCATTCCCAACCCTACCAAACAACAAAGCGCCATCGATTAATCCCATTCGAGACCCCAGTACAACGAAGATCCTACCAGAAAACTTACAGACTCAAAAACAATGGCCGAGGGCGGTGACGCCGCGGCCGCAGCCGCTACGAGCGCCGAGAACACCGGCGGCAACAACGAAACCTCCGAACTACCGTTCGCCGAGAGTGGGCCCGAAGACACGGGGGAGGAAGAACCAGCGGTCCCACAACGGACGACCTTCCTGCAATACCTATCTAGTCCGATCGTGACGCTGCTTGTTGGGTCGGGCGAGACGGAGACCATCTTGACGGCGCATCAGGGCTTGTTGGTGCAGAGCCCATATTTCCAGGAGGCGTGTGCGGAGTTTGCGGATGATGGGAGCGTAGGCTTTTTGGGCCTTTTCGCCCGGTTTCTTTGGCAGGGTTTACACACGCTGGAGAGACGGGTGTTGAGTCGTTAAATATGGTTACTGACGTCTCTCGGTTCCCGTACAGCCCCGCCAGATCGAGCTTCTCAGTGAGCATATTGACGCTACTGGCTGCTTCCTCGAGTTCCTCTACACTGGCGACTACTTCCCACGCAAAGTGCCGGGACAGCGCACGCTAGAGAAGGACCCGACGATCCCAGAAGTCGACCTGACGGGCGACCAGCTCCTCAAGCACGCCAAGGTGTACACGCTAGCCGAAAAGTTCGGCCTCGCCGCACTCAAGAACCTCGCCTCTAGCAAGATCCACTGCGTCAACTCGACCGCCAAGGGCGAGATCGCCTACGCCCGCTACGTCTACGGCTTCACCGCCAAGGAGGACGTCGCCATCCGCGCCCCTGTCGCCAACTTCTGGGCCACCCGCTCTCACACCCTACGCGCCGAGGCCGAAGAGGAGTTCCGCAGCCTGTGTCTCGAATACCCCCAGTTCGGTTACGACGTGCTCAGTAAGTCCTTCCACCTCGTGTATTTGCTTTGGCGCCTCTTAGCCCAAATTCAACTCTCACTAACCACCCCCTACTCACAGCCCGCGTCCTCGACGAGAAACTCAAGCGCGAACGCAACGAGAAGATGCACCCCGGTGCGACTCCCAGCAGGGCACACAAGCGGCCGCGTCACAGCAGCGGCACTACTTAAACCAACACACCAGTCGATACAAAAAACAGGTTCGGTCAAGAGAGGGGTGCCGGGTAATGGGACCAGGTTCATCGCCCGTTTCTACCGACAGACACCACGCGTTGAGTTCGTGGTGGCCTCTCAGACTCGCGGGGACCTTGAGTCTAGGGCGACGTTCAGGATGTATTATACCACTTTATTTGGCGCTCTTTTATTTTTCCTTTTTTACTGGGATTTGGGTCGCTTACACCAGTACATCAAGTATTTATTTTCTAAGAACGGGAGAGCCAGCGTTGCTCGGCGTTGTGCGAAGCGTTTTTCGTGCAACAATGCGAATAGTACGCTTCAGGGGCAAAATAAGAGAGTCGGCCGCGGTTCGCGGCTTCTGGTTTTACTTTTCCTCGTCGCAACCGTCTATCATGGCGAGCTCGGTGTCAAGGAGCCGGGGAAGTCAACGCTAGTTATCCGACGGGGGCGGGCACATATGTCGCTGTACGAATAAGTTGACGCCGAATTGGTTTGAGGTGAGCAGCTCGTCTGCAATATGATAAACCGCAAGTGTCATGGCAAGCGGCCGAACCACCAGTTCAAATTCTCGTGGGCCCCGTAGCCAGATATTGCCACTGCCCCCTCCCTTACCAAAAAAATTAAAGAAAAAAAAACAAAAACGGAAAAAAGGAAGCCGAGGTCTCTATCCATTCCAGACGGTAGTAAAAAATACGAAAAAAGAGGCAATCGCTTGCCGGGAATTGAGCCCGACGTGGGGGTCGAACCCACAACCTTGAGATTGGGTCCTAGAACCGCGTGATTTAAGAGTCTCACGCTCTACCGATTGAGCTAGCCGGGCAGGCTAGTGAATTTGTTGAGGTACAAGCTTGAACCCAGAGGTTATGTACGAGTGACGGAATCCGCCACTGCGTTCCCGCATTTCGGTGTGGGTTCTGCGGCCTGTGGGTTGTGTGGGTATGGTGGGGCGCCTCACCTTTTGCCCTATGGCTGGGTGGGGGTTTTGTGAACCACCGCACACGTTCCACCTGACTCCCAATTGGGAAATCCGCAAACAACAGGGGAACCGACCACATGCTCACTTACACAGGTTTTATGTCGCTGCTCTTCTGCGTCGCCCTTCTGGGCCATGTACTACATTGAGAAATACCCTGTCATGTTTTTAGAGCAGGTTTCAACAGTTTTTAAGAGTCAAACTCATTCATTTGCTTAATCCCATCTTGAATCAATTCTTGTTAAAGTTTCGAGTCATATTTATATCATTAATATTAACATTAACTAAGACGTTAACATTAAGGTTTCCACCATCTAACAACTTTCGAAACATTCCACCCGATTGGGGCGACAAAATTTCCGTTAAGTTTAGCCCTGAATCACAAAGTCTTGTAAGTGGGCTTAGTAACACTTTATTCTCTAAACCATTGCAAAAGCCGGCAAGGAAATCATAATTTAACTTACCCAAACGTGTTGTAGCAAAACCACCGCCTTTTAATCTCATACTCCAGGATCAGCCATCCCGATAATTGCCCAATACATTTCCAAGAAGCAATTTACTAACTCAACGCAGTAAGGGAATCTCTTCCCAACAGCGGAACAAAAAAAGAAACCAAAACATCTCCCAGAATCTGTTAAACCGCCCACTCCTCCTCCCGACTCATTCAACCATAAACTTCCAACTATCATCAGAAGATAACACCACGCTCCCCTGAGCATCCGTATAATGTACCGCCACCCTCACATACAGAGTCCCCAACCGATCAATCTTCAAATCCGGGAAGGTAAACGTCACAACCTTATTGCCCCCCACAGTCTGCACCCCTGGTGCACGAGTCCCCCAGACACCCTCATACTCGTGGTATTGAAGCGGATTGTCGTTGTTATCATACACAGCCGCCATAGCCGTGAGGTTGCCTATGTTCGTAAATCCCGGGCTGTTGGATGGGATGATGGCTTGAATTTCGATGGGCGGGTTCATCTTCTCGCCGTGGATCACTTGGGGCCGGGGTTGTTGGTGGACTTGTAGTGTTGCGGGCATTTCTGGTGGTGTATGTTCTTGTTCTTATTGTTTGTAAGTGTTTGTTTGCTGTTGCAGCTAAGGATGGTTAGAAATATGTAGGTTGGTTCACTCAAGATGAGAGCTTGATAAACCCTTAGCTAATGGGAGTAAGAGAGGAGGGAATAAAGAAATATAACAGTTTAAGAGGCCCCCAAATTTATACTCCGATTAAACAAGGCCAGCACATAACACCTTCACCATGGGTCAACCGAATCGACACATCGCCGGTGTCGTTCACCCCTCTTGTCTTAAAACTCTTGTGATATCCCCCGTACCATCTTCCAAAAAACTGTCATTGTCTCAACAACGTTACCCATAAACAACAGTCATGGTGTCAACAAGTGAGCCCGACGACAAACGAGCATCTGAGGCAAGACCGTTTCCTCATTTCCCTCATTGTAAGCCCTATTGGGGAGTTAGGGTGATGTGCTGTCCCCTAAGGGGGGAAACACAAAGTTATTGGAACGACAAACTTGGGGCGGGCCCCTTATAAACACCTCCCGAACTAGAAAGCGGCCTACAAAATCCACCGAATCTACATACCGACGCCCCCTAAAACCGAAACCTGCAGCTCGTGGACGCCTACCTAGAATAAACCAACCTAACTGTGGACGGTAGAACAACGTGGCAAACAGTCTCGAATAGTGGAAACTTGACACCCAGGCACATCGTGGTCACGGATCGCACCATGTCACATTGATCAAAGGTAGAGTAGGTAGCAAGGGGTAGTGTAGCAAACATAATCTCACAATCGCTAACAAGAAGACTTAACCATGCGCTAGCTATTCATCACCCAAACTACCCACATCCAGTCCCGTTCGTTTCTCATACACTCTTTAAATCTATGCCACCCCAAACTCTAATTCCTGTGCATTCGTTTACCCCCCACTCAAACCTGTTTGAGATACTCAAGAACCTTGTCCCGCTCCTCCACCGGCATCACGCGCAGCATGTCGCGCACACCCTTCCAAGCCGCGCTCTCTGTCGCCTCCTCGCTGTCATTGCTGCCGTTGCGCACTAGCTCCCGCACCTCAGCTGCGAGGGCCTCATTCTTGAGAGCCTCAACCTTGTCGTGCACGATTTTCCTATTCTGCTCATACCAGGTGGAGACCTCGCGGTCGTTGGTCGCAAAGTTGGGAACATTACACCACGCCTCCAATAGTTGGAGGTGGCGGGCACGCACTTCGCTCTTGTCGGTCTTGGGACGGACACCTGCATCCGAAATGGCGTTGTTGATGCGGCGCAAGATGTGTTCCTCGTTAAGCCTCCTGCGCACACGCCAGTAGAAGAAGCGGCGAGCTTCGCGCCACTCCAGCACCTCCCGAATAACGCCCTTCGCCTTCATGCGACCGGCACGGTCGTGCAGGTCGGCGTACTGCAGGCTGATCTGGGCATACACAGGGAGCAGATGCTGCTCCCGCTCCGTCATTTGCTTCTTGATGTTGGCGGCCTCCTCCTTGGACAGACCCTCCTTGGCCATCTGCTTCTTGAGGCTCGCGTACTGCGGGTCAAGACGGGCCATCGTCTCGAGCTGCTTGTCCTTGCGGTACTTGATACCAACAATACCCTCGGGCTCCAAGACACCACCGCGGGCCTCGACATCTGCGTACATCTCCATGAAGGTCTCGTTGATGGTCGGGTCCACGACGACCCACGAACCACCACGGAGTTCGCCGAACGGCGGGATGTAGATGAACACGGGCTGCTCAAACTTGACCAAGGCGTCCACAATGAAGGAGCCGTACTTGAGGACCTCGTTGTACATGTCACGCTGACCGCCCGAGAACCCACGCCAGTTGGCGAGAATCATCAATGGCAGCTGCTCACCGTGGTTGAAGTCGTTGATGGCCTGGGCAGTCTTGAACGCCGAGTTGGGGTACCAGACACCGCCGGCTTCGTTGCTAAGCTGCTCAATCGAGTCTGGGTTAGCAGGGTCGGCCGGCGTGATGTTCTCGACGGAGCGGGTCTCGACCGCAATGACACCCATGGGGATGCCAGCCAGACGGGCACGACCGACCACAACGGTCCGGGCCCAGCCACCGAGAGACTCGACGAACGAGTCCTTGTCAAAAAGACCGGGCTGAAAGCCGTCGGCGTCTTCTTTGCCGGCAATCATCCACCGAACGTCGTAGGGTTGCTTCTGCGGTGGCGTGTACACGACGTCGCGATCCCAATCGTCGACACTGGGGCTAATAGGCACCGGACTGTTACGCTTGTCGGGCACAAACGACATCCATTCCACAATCTTGGAAACACCGGCGAAGTCATCGTTGGCTGTCAAATGCGACACACCGTTGCGGTACATGATCTGGGTACCACCAAGTTGCAGGTTAGAGGTGTACACCTCACGACCAAGCAGGTTGTTGAGCGCCGGGGCACCGGTGAGGATGATTGGCTGGCCTTCGATTTGCACGGCACGTTGACCGAGACGGACAAGGTAAGCACCAATACCTAGGCACACTGGTTAGCTTGAATGTTTTCATTAGAACAAGGCCAATAGGGGAAATATAAACTTACCGACGGAGCGGCAGGTCACCAACGTGCAGGTGAAGATGTCGGTGTAAGCCCTGCTCGTGGCACCAGCAATTAAACCGGATCCACGCAAACATTCAACACCCAAGCCGTCTTCGGCACCGACGATCGTAACGATCTTGTGCCGCTTCTCGCCGTCTTCCGTGATCTCCTCAGTGATCACCTCGTTCTCAAACCGGGCCCTGGCCTCCTCCGAAAGGTAGAGGTACTTGAAGCCGGCCTCGGGCTTCTCAGCATCGTTCCAGGCCACGCTGAAGTGAGGCATCAACTCGGTAGCCAGACCCAAGCGGGCACCAGAGTTGGCCGAGAGGTAAATGCGCGGAATGCCCAGCTTACGGGCCAATTCGGTGCACTTGTAGAAGAAATTGTCCTCCTTGGGGCCGAAGGACCCGATGTTGTAGGTGATATCATTGGCCACGACAACAAACTTGCGCCCCTTAGGGTACTCGGGAGTGCGGGCGTTAATCAACCAACCGACCATACCGCAAGTGTTAGTACCAGGCTCGCGAGCTACCTCTGCCAGCTTGTCTTGGTCGTCCAACACCAGCTCGTTATAGTCGATGCACTCGCCAGTCGGGGGCTGGAGCGTGGCCAAGCCGGGGTTGGCCTTCACTGCGCTGGTCCAGCTGTTTTGAATGGCTTGGCGGAAAAGCTCAGGGAAGTCGTAGACGTATTGGGTACCCATGATGTGCGCCTTGTAACGCTTGGGCTGCAGCCAGTTCTTGGTCGGATACGGGGTCGAGACCGGGAGGAGATGCATCGAGCCGATCTTGGTGGTGCCACCGATCGACTGGAACACCCATTCACCCTTCTCCGACTTGCGTTCCTCATACATCTCCACCTGGATAACGTAACCCGAGGTGTTGGTGATAATAACACGCAACGGGTACGGCGTGCCGGTCTCGGGGTTGGTGCAGATGATGCGGATTTCGACCTGGGCAACGCGCAGACGCCAGCCACGGGGACCAAACCGGTCCAGGAAGCCCTGAAGCGAGTGCTCAACCTCTTTAGGCTGCAGTTGGAAAATGGGGCTGAAGTTGATGAACATGTGGTTGAGATCGGAATTGCTCGTGCCAATGATCTCCAGGGCGTCAAAGATGTCGTTAATAACGCGGTCCGCCTCCGAGATGAGGTATTCAGCCGTAGGAATCTCATCACGGAGCCTCCCGGGGCGAATAACCGCACGGGTGAAGAAACGGCGATCAGTCTCGACGTCCTTGCCAATGCCCTCGTACACATGGATGTTCTTGTTTTCGGTGAACACGGGCTTGATCTTGAACTTGGACAGACGTCCAAGCTCGAGTTGGAAGGCAAGAGAAGGCTCGATGTGACGGATGCTGTCGTCCTCGACGTAGTTGGGGCCCCTGAAGGTGTAGTAGGCCGGGTAGGATCCGTCATTCCGGCCGCAGATGAAGGTCAGCCGGCGGACACGGCGAGCGAAGAGCTCATCCTTAAACTGCTGAACAAGGGGCAGGATATCCTTGAGCGTCTCATCGTCGCTGCGGCCCTCGGCGTCGCGGACCGCCACGTTGACGACGGCGGAGAGTTCATCGGAGGTGTCGAGACGCTGGGGCGGCGCGGGCCTGCGCCTGTCGTTCAGCTCAGCGAGGGGGTTGGGTACCCTCCTGCGGTTCCCTTGAGACGGCAAGGTGTCGAGCGCCCGAGAAAGGATCTCCTCCGCATCGTCAATATACTTGCAGGGAATGATCACACCCTTCCGCACTGGCTCGTCCTGTGTCCTAGAAGTCAGGTACGACATGTCGCTGATGGAGTGAATGCGCGAGAAGCTGTGGTCGACGGGGGTCGCCGGGGTCGAAGGGGCGGCCGACTGGAGAGGCAGGCCAAACTCGGACTGGCCGATCTTGCGGAGCGCAAAGTCCCAGGACACAAAGGAGGGCGTATCGGTCTCGTCGGTGTGGTACTCGATCTTCTTGAGAATGTAGGCACGGTAAGCCCGGCGGACGTACGTCTCCAATGCCGCGAGCGAGACCCACGGGTCTTCGTGCGCAAAGAAAAGGGTCAACACGTCGAAAACGGTGTACTTGGAGTCCACAACCTCCTTGATAATCTCCAGGCTTGGCTCGCGGTGGTCCCAGCCGGTCTCACCGTACCGAGACTCCACGACCGACGAGCGGAGGATGTGCTCCATCTGCGCGGTCCTTTCCTCCAATGACGGCAAAGCGCACTGGATGAGGATCTCGCGAGCCTTGAGAGAGACCTTAGCAGTTTGTCGAGACTCAAGTTCAGCCAGCTTGCGAAGAACGGGGCGGAGGATCTTGCCCACGTTACCGACGTGGGGCTTGTTGGGACGGTACTCCTCCAGAATGGCAAGGACGAGGGAGTTCTTGGCCGCAACCCTGCTATGGGAGAGAACGGTTTGGACAACTTTTTGGATGTCGTCCTTGTTCTGGTCACGGAGCTTCAGAATAACCTCCTCGTCCTGCAACCGGCGGCCGGAGAAGAGGCGTTCGACATCGGCGTACTGGGTCAACAAATCCGAGATAACATTCAACTCGCGGTTCTTCTGGCCGTCCGCATACATGTCGAGGATCGCGGTAAGGGGCGATAGTGTACCCTTGAGCATGTCGGCATCGGCTTGGACGGGAACATTGTCGTCAAGGAACTTTTGGAACACCTTGGAAAGATTCCGCGACGGGAACTCAGCTTGCCTTTGCGCCGAACGCTCCAGAACTTGCGTAAACTGAGCGTCAAGTTTCTGGGGCATGCGGGCGTGAAGGGCAGAGAATTGCGCTGCGAACTCGCTGTACGGTAGCTTGGGGTCGCGAAGGACGGCAACAAGTTCCTTCAAGCTGTCAAGCATGACAACTTGGTTGTCAAAACCCATGAGGATGTTGAGAAGGATGTTGTACTGAAGTGAAAACCGCTGCGAGGGCTTGTTACCAACAACGACGGGGGTGCCGTAGTTCGGCAGCTGGCCAAGGAATGGCTGAGCCTGCTTAACACGGCTGGGGTCGTCAAGCGCAAGGATACCAAGAATGTCACCAGCCTCCAGTGCTGCGCCCGGCTGCTTGATCAGCTGCACAATACCGTCCTCCTGGGCAACGAGTGGCATGTACATCTTCATAACCTCCACCTCGGCAAAGGTTTGGTTACGTCGGACGTGGGCGCCATTGTCAACGGTGTACTTGACGAGCTTTCCCGGCGAAGGGGTCCGGAGCTGCGTGGGGTCGTTTTCCTGCTCAAGCAGGCATGTCTTGCCGTCCACAGACATGCGTGTGGCCGCCACTTCCTCCTTCCAGTATATGTTGTGGCTGCGGCCGTTAAGGAGCACCAGAAGGCCACCGTCACTCAGGGCGCGGACTCCCACAGTACACTTGGAACCGTTGATGAAGAGACGGTAGCTGTCGGTGCTCGAGCGAGTAACGGTGAACTTGTAGCGGAACCCCTCGTAAATGAAATCGACGGGGAAAACTGTCCTAAGAATGTCTTTCGCCGGCACCTGGCCTTTCTCGAGGCCACCGCGGTACTCGGCGATGCACGACTCGCTAGCGATGTGAGCCTGGGTCACGGCACCGCAAACGATGGCGAGATTGGGATCAGGCCGCTCAGCGGTAAGTCTCTTGGAAATAAGTTCGTCAAGCCATCCCGTTGTGATCGTGTTCTGCTCAAAGGCGTCCGTTTCAAGAAGCTTGATCAGGTACTCGACGGTCGTGCGGAAATCACCACGGATGCTCAGCTCCTTCAAGGCGACAACCATGTGCTTCCGCGAAGCAGCACGGTTCTCGCCATAGGCAAAAATGTGACCAAATTGCGAGTCCGAGAAACTGTGGATACCACCGGCCGAGCCGACAGAGAAGTAACCCCACACATTGGAGCTCGAGCGGAAGTTGAGATCGTGAAGGACACCGTTCGAAGGCTTGAATCCCTCGCCGGGGTCTTCGGAGGTAATACGGCAGGCCGTGGTGTGACCCTTGGGGGTGGGCCGCCGTTGGCTCTTCTCGCTCTCGGGGTTTTTGAACTCGAAGTCAATTTCGGTCGCCGTCTTGGGATCGACGCCGTACAGAAGCCTGATATCGCGGATCCGGTGAAGCGGGAGACCCATGGCAACCTGAAGCTGGGCAGCCGGGAGGTTGACACCGCTGACCATCTCGGTGGTCGGATGCTCGACCTGCAAGCGCGGGTTGAGCTCGAGGAAGTAGAACTTATCATCAGCGTGGGAGTAAAGGTACTCGACGGTTCCGGCGGAAACGTAGCCGACAAGTCTCCCAAGGCGAACGGCGGCTTCCTCCATGGCCTTGAAGGTGATGGGCTTCGCAATGGTGACAGGGGCCTCTTCGATAATCTTTTGGTGTCTCCGTTGTACCGAGCAGTCTCTGCCAAAGAGTGAAATGTTGTTGCCGTACTGATCGGCGAGCAATTGGACCTCCAAATGCCTGGCGCTGTCTGCCAGCTTCATAATGAAGATGGGCGAGCCGGGGATTTCGCTGGCGGCCGCCTTGTAAAGCTCCTCAAAGTTCTCCTCGTCGACGACTTTGCGAATACCTTTACCACCACCACCCTCAGATGCCTTGACCATGACCGGGAAGCCAATCTCCTTGGCCTTCTCCAGACCTTCTTGCCATGAGCTCACACAACCTTTCAAATAGACCTCATCGGGTACGGTCACGATTCCCTTGTTGTCAACGCTAACCTCGCTAACCCCCGTCCCAGACCACGGAATGCAAGGCACATCGGCGTGCTGGGCGACGATAGTCGACGAAATCTTGTCACCAAGAGACCGCATGGCTGAACCAGGGGGACCGATAAACACAATCTTCTTTGGCGACGCCGCCAGCGACTCGGGAAGCTTTGGATTCTCGGATGCGTGACCCCTGTATTGGTTGTCCGTTAGCTCCGAAGGCGCCAGATTGTCGCGTGAAAGAATAGGCTCACCATCCCGCCCAAACTGCATGGACATCCATGCGCTCCGCCACGTCCACAATAAGTTCTACGTTGGCATAATTATGGTTATTCGTGCCGCCGGGAACCTCGACGTAGTGGTCCGCCATGCGAATGTAATCAGCATTTGCTTGGAGGTCTTCCGGCGTGGCCATAACGGTAAACTTAATAGCCCGTTCGTCGCCGAATGTCTCGTACGCCCATTTCCGCACGGAGCGAATCTCCTTGACGGCAGCGATACCGTTGTTGGCGATCAGGACCTAGGGAGATAACGGTTAGCTTGATGTTCGCGGTAGGACACAAACGGGCAAGACGTCGAAGGGCCCAACTCACGTTTGTAATAACAGTGTGGCCATCGTGGCTAGCCACAAAGTCCTTCACTTTTGACGCAGGGGCGTTGTCAAGCTCATTGCCGCCAATGAAGTGAGAAGGTAAGCTGTGTTTTTCGGCGTAGGTCGTCTTGCCGTTAGTGTGGACGGCTTCAGCGCCGCTGCCCTGGGCGTTGGACTCCGCCATTCTTGCTGAAGGTAAAGGATGTCAAGATTATGACTGTGAGAAGCACCGGCCGAGTTCAACCGCTTTGTGTAAACCACGAGGGTGGGTGTAAGACTCGAAGAAGCGAGTACCGGAGTCGGACAATTTCCCGGACTTTGGGCTTCGGGCTATCGATAACGAATTTGGAGAGCACCAGCACACGAACTGGATGCTTGCTAACTGCGATCTCGGCGTTCCGCTGTAAGCACGGCCCAATGACATAAACCAACTCGAGAACCCAAGCTGGGGATCGAACCTTCAGGTACCGCGAAAGCGTCTCGAACAAAAGATGCTTTAGGCCGCGGGTGGGAGGAGTCGTGAGAAAGGAATCGTGGGTAAATCTGCGAGGTGTTGAGACTCGGAGCCGATTAGAACAGAGGTTGGGAAAGGCGAAAAAGAGTACAAGAAGCGAAAGGTCGTCTTGTGCCCCGTAGTTACCACGCAGCAAGTAGTCTTGATTGGAATTAGGGAAAGAATGGAAGGGAGACAGTTCGTTGGGCAGGAAGGGGAGGAGGAGCAGGTAGATGAATGGCAATGTGGGAGTTTCTGGTGGGAACCTGCACGCTTGGGACGAGAAGTGGGACCGAGCCAGAAAAAAGTGACAGTGTACCGACGTGGTGGGGCACGGTGCCCGTCACCCCAAGGCGGGGACTTCCTCTTTTCATCCCCAAAACTGCCCGAAGCCGTCGGTGGTCCTCGGGGGACGGTGCGAAGCATCTTCTGGGAAATCAGACCTGGAAATCTTTCTTATTTCTTCTCGTCCCTCCCGTATATTTTTTTCTAAATTCAATTATTTCCCGGCCGCTGGGTATTTTGGAAGACGCAAGGAGGGGAACAGCTACATACAGTGCGAGCACTCCAACTTCCAAGCCGTTGAAAGGGGAAGCTGCATGACAGCCCCCTGTTCAGGCCCCATCGAATCCTCAAGACACCCGGACGGGTGGGCAAAGGTTGAAAACTTGCGTCTCGAGATTGGGGAAAGGGCCTGCTACCTGCAGCATCCCACGGCCTATCTAACCATGCGGACCACCATCATGCGATTACCGCCGTGGCGCGATATTGGGCCGGGCGCTCCCAAATAGGCCCGTCCATGTCTTACCAAAGCGTTCGTCGCGATTTCTCATTTCAACGCGGGGTGGACGTCCATGGAGGCGGCGAGCCTCGGACTATGAGATACGCCAAGATCCTGTCGGGAACCCGACGTCGGATATCGGGGTCCGGCGTCCGAAAAGAGACGAAGTTCACCGACCTGAGCGTTGATCAAGGTCAACTCAAGTCCCGGCCCCTTCCTTAGCCAAATGGAATGTTCGAGTTCCGACGATGTCTGCATGTTGATGTGTTCAATCGTCTGTGGGAGGATTGAACGTTGACTTGCGACAAGTGGGGTTCTGTCATGGACGGGACAACGGCAATCTCAACAACCGAAACCTGACAGTTCAACCAAATTTCCGCCGGCTTGCATCTTCGCCCACGCCACAAACCAACCGAGCGAAAACTCAACCCCCGGGGAAGTTCCCGACATGATTCCACGAAGTATGCATCGCCGCCCGACTTGAGCTATTCGAGATCCAAGCTGGATGGTTCGTCTCCCGCAAGAGCCACTCAGTTATGAGACGAACGAAAGACGGGCTCGACGAACTGATATAGCGACCGGAAAGGAAGGAGAGCAGCAAGCGGCGAGTTCTCGCCGTGGGTGCCACGCACTGAGTTTCGAAAATGAAATCCCCAATTGTTGAGTCCCCACCACCGAACGGTCGGGTACCCCCGCTAGCTGATCGGTGAAATGTTCGAAACGGCCAGGGGTCGGAGTTGGGACCCGCAGATCCCCAACACTCCCCGCGACATGGGGATGGCGCTTTCAGACGAGACGACACGACTAACCATTTCTGCTTACCAAAGTATGCTCATCGAGAGCTCGTCCCTCCCGCATTACGGAGTAGGCCATGATGTTTGCCAGACGGGGCACAAAGACGGAATCCGGAGTGATTTGGCCGCAGGTACACGTGTAAGTTCCGGTAACGCCCGGACGCATTGCTGTAAAGTGGAGACTGGGCTGCATTTCGTCCTCTCAGCTCACGACCGCAACAGCAGATAAGACGTCAACCGCGAGCCCATTCTCGGCCTTCCGTCTTACGTCCGTCACCGCAATGGAGTTCGTGGATCGATACACAGGAGATCAGCTCCATCAATCTTTCATGTAAATTCATCGTAAGCACAAGCACCCATTTCCGAAAGATAAATGCACCGAAAAGTGCCCGAAGTCTTCAAGCCACCTCTGTGCCGGTTCCGGCCCAATGCGTGCAGTCAATTTCAGCGCTCCAGTCAACCTCATCGATATTTCATAACAATCTGTTTCCTTTGTCCTTTAGCTACATAGTAATGAGGTGTTGTTAAGATAACCTTCTACAATGAGACAAGCCAGGTCCGATGCCGACGCCGCCGACCAGGGAGCAGTCCTTCCCCAGACCGCATCGTCTCCAAGCGGACCCAACCAGACGGTCCCACCCTGCGCGTTTACGCAAAAATCGTACGATAACCCACATCCCATGCAAAGACAGTTGCACCCCATCCCTCCCAAGCTTGTTGTCACAACATCTTCCCGCTCAGCCCTACGGCAATCACCCGCTTCCTGTTCCCGCAACAGCGCACAGTGGGAGATACTGAGCAGTTCGGTCCAAGCCAAAAGAAGGACAGTGCGCCTGAGCCCATTTAGGCCACGCTCCTCCTGCAAGGGCGTGAGAGGGACGGGCCGGATGGCGTCACCTGCATAGCATCGGTTATGCTAAACATTGTACATAACCACAATGAATACATAAATCATTCAGAAAACCGCTCTCCGCACAGGCCAGCGTGTCCAGGATTCCCTGGTGTTGAGCCACGTTTTGCCCGCCCAGCCAGACTCATTGTCGTCCCGACTCTTTCTGTCGCGTGCCGGCGAGTCATCCGAACCACAATTAGCTAGGAACTGGAATAATAAAATTTCAATGAAGAGAAATGCGGGCGGAGTATCATCGCAAGGCCCTGCCGAGACATCCGGAGTTGACCAACGTGACGAAAAGTGAAGCAATACGCACGTTTATCGTAATTTTGTCGTAAACGCAGGTGGTGTACGTAAGGCATGTATGTCCGTAATGTCATCATAAGCTTTTTGTCTCTATATGGTCTACTATACAAGATATAAGCTGTCTCGGGAGACTGAAGCCTAGAGCAGAGCTCCACCGATAAGCAGGACACATTGAGATTGCTTGGGTATGTACCTCTCACTTAAATGAGTGTTAGCATCATCAAACAACCGGGTCCCTCGGAATCGCGAAAAGAATTAGCATAGCTGAATTAGTCCAGAATACACTAGGGCATGACCATGAAACCGACCAGAAGCGCAAGGGACGAGTCACGAATCGGTGAACAGAATTGAGAAGAACGGTGTTGTAGTACAAAAGAAAAGAAGAATAAGTCGAGTTTGTTATAAAAGAGGTATGTCCGTTTCAACCCAACACCAACCAACCAACCAACCAACCATCCAACCGACCGGCAGCCACCCAACCCCTTAAAAAGATGGCAGACCCAGAAAACCCACAATCATCCTCAACCCCCACCACTCACCCATCCTCACTGCCCTCAAACCTCATCAAACCTCCTCGCCGATCCAGAACCCAATCCCATCTCCACCGCCCCACCGTCCGAACCCAAGCCTCTCATCATCGTTTCCTTCTCAAATCCTCCTCAAGGGTCCAACCCTTCCCAACACAACAATCCCTCCAGATCCTAAACCAGCTTCGATATCGATGATAAACCAAACCAACCCAAACAAAGTGCGCGAAGGCAGATAAAAACATGAAACATGCAGAGCAATGCAATGCAAAAAAGCAATGCAGGCAAAAAGGTATCCGCTTCCTGTCGCAACTGACCCAACTGGGCAGACAGACAGATAAACCACGCAGAACGAAGTGGGTAGAAGGGGAAAGGGGGGCAATTCTAACCGTCAAACCCCAGATATCCCGCATCCAAATTCATTCCCTCCCATTCTCTGTTGCTGTTATTCCTCCTCTCATCCCCGTATCGTCCGGGGTATATACGTATTATGAGGGCAAAGCAATGGTGACCATCACTTCACAATCCTCGTTTGGTCCCATCTATCCGTTCTCTCTGAATACCCAACTTCCTCAACCTCTAGCCTACTTCAATACGTCTCTCCCAAATCTCCCAAAACTCTCGTTCCTGAAGCAGCACCACTAGGCCTCCTCCCAATGGGAATCCCTGATGAACCGCCGCTCTGCCGCCTAATCGACGACGGCATGGGGATCCCGCTGCCTGAATGAACAGCGGCAGCCGCCTCCATGTCTAGTCGATTGTAGGTGCCACGTCGACTTGGCGTGGGGATCTCGCTGATGCTGTCGGTGTATTCGTCTGCTTCCACCATCGGTCCCGCCGTGTTGACATAGCTGACACTGCCGCTATGCCCGTGACCGTGCATGCCGAGGCTGCTGCGGGGACGAGCGAGCGGCGTGCGGTTACCTGACATACTGGCACGGCTCATGGGGCGGGGTGGCGGCATGGTCGTAGAGGAATGGTGGGATTCGGTGCGGCTCGCGGGGCGGGTGTAACTGGAAAGGCTAGCGCGGCTGCTAGGGCGGGAGTAATCTGGTTCGTTTGTGGTGTGGTTGTTGGAGGAGTGGGTAGCAGACGGGGGGTTGCGGTTAGGCAGGGGGCCGAAGGAAAGACGCGAGACGCCCGACGTACTAAGCCGGGGAACGTGCTTGGTTGTGCTAGTGGATATGCTGCTGCGCGAGTCGGATGTGCCGTGGCGGGTATGGGAAGCCGCAGATTCGGAGCCGGCTAGGCTGGATGCATTGGACCCAGCCCCCCGTTTCCGACTGCGGATCGTGACGCTCGGCGGCACGATCATAGTACCCCTCGGCGAGGAGCGTGGTGGAGTGTTTGTATTGGCGTTGGGAGCAGGCAGCTTCGATCGCGCTGACTGCACACGTGCCTCTAGCTTCTGCATTTGAGCGGTAAGCGTCCGGATATGGGTCAGCGAGTTTGAGGACGACATGCCGCGGGCGGCGAGGCTCGCCCTAGCAGCAGCCGACGGTCGCCCGGATGGTTGCCGCATTGGGCCGGTTCCATTCGCGGCACGAGACCCACGAGCTGAAGACGACGAAGTCGTGGCCGTTCTCGGTTTCGGGGTAGTACTATTTTCGGCAGAGGGGAGGCGGCTCTTGCGTTGCGGGCCCGGGGTCTTTAACGAACTCATTCTCGGGAGTGGGAGAGACGCGTCCGACATGGGTGGCGAAGGGGGACCGTGAAGCTCGGGGACCGTGTCCGCGGCGGATAGCGACTTAAGGTCCGGCGGAGTCATGATCATTGGCGAACTGGCAGTCGAGTGTGGCGAGTTGCAGAAAGATGGTGACCCGGGAATCGAAGAAATATCGGTCGAGATGGTGGAAAGGTGCCGCGACTCTTGTTTTTTGAGCTTGTCCTGCAGAATTTCGGCTTCGATCTTGAGGTCGGACAGCTCCTCCCGAAGTCGTTGCGCTTCTACCCGTAGCTGTTCACGCTCCTTCTCCCCAATCTTGATCTCCTCCTCCAGCATGACGGCTCGTTCTATGCCCATATTGTACTTGGATTCGAGATCTTCGAGAGAAGAGGTGGTGGTCCGGGCCTGTCGTTCAAAATCGTCATTCGCGACTTCGATGTCACGAAGTCTCAGCTGGAGTGTCCTGTTGGCGTCCCGCAGGCTCGTGATTTCCTTTTCGAGACCATTCTGTGCGGAGTTGGACTCCGACTTGGACTCTTTGTATTTCCGCTAAGGCACATTAGCGGACCGGTTGACTGGGACAGCCGCGTATTCTTCGCGAGAGAGCGGACTCACCTTCCATTCCTCAACCTCGAAGGTCAGCCCCTCCGCCTTTTGGCGGAGTGACCGCTCCCGCTTGTCTGCCGCATCGAGATCCTTCTCAAGCTCCGCCTCGAGCTCTTTGCTGGAGGCCTGGAACTCGGAGAGCTCCGCCTCTAGCACCTCGTATTGCGATTTATACCAAGCCAAAGCATCCTCCACACTGGTTCCTGCTCTCGGGGGGGATGACGGCGGCTCGGACATTTAGAAGGTGGTTGCGATTTTATTTTTTTTGGTTACGCAGCGGCGTACTGTACTGCGCGATTTCGCATGTGTACAAAGCGACTCAATAAAATGGGAGAAAGAGCGTTGCGAAGTTGGCGTCGTGACTAAAAAGAAAGGTCGTGCGTCGTAATCATTAAATGTCGAAAAGAGAAAGTGCGTCGCGAGTGGCGAAAAGAAGAAAGGAGGGTTCGGTAGCCGTCTGTTGGCGACGGCGCTGCAATCCTGGCGACAATGATGGGTCAACGACGTCCTCCGCCTTTTGTGTTGCGACCAGGAGACCACAACCAACCGGGGAGGTGGATCGTCGCTCAGGGTCCGCGGGCGTCGAAAATCGAAGAAAACGGAGCGAAAAACCAGTCCGCAAGTGTCGCAAGAATTCCCAAGTCGTTTGGTCGCGGCGCGCGACGGTCTTACCTACCTGTTGGCGCGGTGGTTTGTCGTCGGCGTCGATTGCGGTGTCGTCGATGTTAGAGGGAGGAGGGACCCCCTTCGAACACTCATCAGCGGAGGATGTTTGGCTTGGCGGCCGCTTGTCGCTCCTCCTGGTCGCCTGGGGCTTGTCGCATGCGCCAACGATTGGCGCCCCAGCAACCGTGCACAGAGGTGGGGCAACAAAGGTGGGTCCCCATGTCCCGCCTGACACTGGTGTTGGGCTGCATGACCTGCTAGCTGCTGCCCGTTTGGGCTCTTGATTTGTCTCCCAAAGCAGACCAAGGTCACCATGCAGTGCCCAAAACAAAACAAAAAGAGAATTCTTCCTGAGGCACACAACAATTCAAAATCTGTTGCAATTTGGGTGCATGACGGCCATGAGGATGACGGGGTGCATGCTAATAATAGCATGAACTTGTCCGGTTTATTTCGCAAACGAGCGGGCCTCTTCATGCCGATTCTTCACCGTTGCATTAGCTCCAGTCCCACACCGCTTCGACTCGCCAAACCGCACTTTCTGAAACACCGCGAGGTTTTGCCGAAGAAGAGCAGTCCTGCCTCATATGTTTCTTTCCCGCTGTAGAACTTATGCGCCAAGCGTCGAATCTCAGGAACGTGGCCTCCTGTCTCGTATGATGTATTCCATACCGGTTTGTACGGACCCGTAGTTACCTACTTTAACCAACATCTTACTAGTTGTAAATGCACCTCGTGTTGCATCTGGGGTTGGGAGTAGCCAGCTCTGACCGCTTGTCCTCGCCCCGTCCGAGCTTTTCCCGTCGTATCTCTCTTGTTGGTCCTTATTTACTAGACAGTTCTATCTGTGTATTCTGCATAACTATCTCCGTCTCTTGGTGTAGTTTCCCGCATATCCACAAGGATCGTGGTAAAGCACCTAGACCCGGAGTAAACCTGATAATTACACTCAATGCGTAGAGAGCCACAGCCTACCGCCACACCTCTCTGAGCCGCTATCAAAATGAACGGCAGGAATCTTTAGCTGCCGGCGCCCGCAAGGAGTTGTTTATTTTCCAGTTGGAAATGCTGGCTCTACCTTAAAACAACGTAATTAATGCACTCGAAAAGGAAAAGGAAGAAATAGCAATATGTAAACTTGCTAGTATCGCTCCGATATATCCCCCCCTTTACCCCGAAAGCCCATATTGCTTCCCCATCGTCCGTGTAAACTCCATTCCCGCCGCAAAATGGAACAGCTTCGCAGCCACAATCGTCCTCTCCCTGGCACTATACTCGGACAACTTCTGATACAGCTCCGCCAGCGGCACCACGACCCGTTGAATATGCTCACCATCCTCCAACCTCTGCTCCGGCAACGCCAGCGGATCATCCCTTTCCCCCAACCGCACCTCCACCATTGCCATCTGCATCGTCGCACTGCTCATCCCCGGATCCGCCGCCTGCACGGGACTCAAACTCACCACCTCGCACTCCCACCCAATCTCCTCGCGAAACTCCCTCACTGCCGCCTTCTCCACGCTCTCCCCCTCATCCACTAGCCCCGCGGGCCACTCAACCGTGTACGCGTCCAGCGGCGGGCGGTACTGGATCACGAGTACGGTGGCCGGTGGCCGGGACGGGTGCAGGATGATGTTGCCCATGGCGACGGCGTCGACACCGCCGGAGGAGTCTGCGCGGGTCTTGCGGGCGGCGACTTCCCAGGTGCGGGGTTTGCCGGTCTGGTCGACGTAGGCGATTTGTTGCAGGGTGAGCCATTTGGCGTCGCTGGTGGGTAGGTCGGTGACCGAGGTGATGGTGGGTTCTTGGGTTTTTGTCATTTTGGCGGGGTAGTTGGTACTTGGACCGGTGCGTGGGAGGTGCGAATCTAGTGCTTGGGCAATCCGGGAGTATTCGCGTGGGAGGTAATTCGAGGTGAGAGTTGTCAGAGGTCGACGTTGTGAAGAGTGAGATGCGGTCTTGCGGTCTTGAAAGTTGAGGGGTACAGCTTGCACATCAAAGTTGCTGGAACAGCGGGGTGAAGAGAGTGGAGACCACTAATCAAGTGTCAATCAATACAAGAACCAATTTTGTTATTTTACAGCTTGTAAATTCAGGACAACACATCGATGCGAACTTATGCAGCTAGGTAAAGTAAGTGTAATGATAAAAAGATCGAAAAATAAGTTCCCAGGAAAACGAGGAAGTTACCCCACCTTAGTTGGGCGAATATTATCATATTTTCTACTAAGAAAAAACTCCAGGTCAAACTCGAAGTTTGCATCTTTAAAATACACTGGCTAAAGGTCGAATGGAAATAAACATGGATAGTGTCACAAAGTTCACTCAAACACAAGATGCATTCGTGGTGTATACAGTTGTGTTCTTAATATTTCCGAGACTCCAAATTGACTATGCACCCGAGCCCCCTACCGTGGTATTTCCCTAATCTATCCCATCCCACTGTCTTCTTGATCTCATCACTTATGACCCTATCAACTCCATCTTTCACCAACCCCCGAGACCGCTAACTTAGAAGTAGCTTGAGTCGATGACGGCCGGGCCGGGGATCTGGTAGGTGCTGAGGTCGGCCGAGTAGATGTCGATGAGAATGCCGGGGTCCGAGGCGCTGTACGCACCGGGGAACTTGACACCAGCGGGGAGCTGGCCGTCAGAGCCGCCGTTGATCCGAACTTGCTGTAATGGGGGAAAAACAACCCGGTTAGCATCTTTGTATCTTTGCTTCAAGATTGACACGTTATGTTGAAGAAAAGGATACTCACGTAGCAGCTCATGTAGAACTGAGCGCCGCCGGTCTGGCCAGCGGTGTGCAGGGCGATGGCCTCAGCACGAACCAGGTAGTCGCCCGCGGGGATCTTGCTGGGGATCTTAAAGGCGCGCTTGCCGCAGTTGGCGTTGAGGTAGTCGGTACCCCAGGTCTTGGTGCTGGCGTCGTAGCCGAACTCGTCGACCTTGAACCAGTCGCCGGACCCGTTGGCCGAGGACGCGTCGTCGACCTTGCTCATGTACACCATGATCGGGCCATAGTGGTTCCCGCCGATGGCCTCGTTGGAGCACGACCGGTCGTTGAGCTGCGCGTGCATCTCCACGTCGAACTGGTCACCGGCTGTGTTTGTATGTTAGTATGAGGTGGTCAATTCCCCCGGGGCGTTCTTAGGTAGATGATGAGAATTAAGATAGTTCGTACCGTTCACCTCGCAGATGCCCGAGGCGCTCGCCGAGGCACCGCCAACATTGCAGACGATGTCGCCGCTGCTGACACTGGTGACAGGGTTGTTGTTTGGCTGCAAAGCAAGTCTGTCAGTCCCATCTTCTTCTCACCAGCGTCGATGATCGTGGGTGGGTGGCCGTCTAGGGCTTACCGGTAGGCGGGTGCACTTGGTGTCGAAGTCGGTCGAGCCGCTACCAGCTTGCTGGAAGATGGAGTGGCCGGCGGCATACTGGGAAAAGATACCCGCAGCGAGGACAGCGGCGTTGGTGGTCTTCATCTTGGGCAGGTGATGTACGGGTGACACGCTGCAAATCGTCTTAAAATAATCCGGGGAAGGGAGATCGACAAAGTGATGAGCAGGGAGCACGTGTGGTCTGACTTGGAAACGAGGTACTGAGGGACGATCTCAGAAGGGATCCAGAGGTCCTTCGGCCCCTTCATATATACATGTCTCTGGAGTCATCAAAACCCGTTCTTTCCGCCTTCCCCGTCTTCCCCAGATTCTGTCCCCCATATCTGGGGACCAAGCCGGGCCGCGCGCCATTCCTCCGTCCCCCCCAACCCTGCTTACCTGCTCCAATAACCCTTAATACAGACCTCATCAACAAGAGTGCGGAAACGGCTCGCGGCGCGATCGAAGCATGGCCCGTTGTCATCACTTGCCAGGCATGCCAGGGCTCTGCTTCTTCGCCGATATTGGATCGACAGGTTTAACGGCCCGTGGGAGGGACGGTTCCGTGCCTTGCGTGCAAGACGAGCAACGATCGGCCGACAACATGGTGCCGAACCTGGGAAGTCGTTGTCTGGGCATTGTTTTGTGCGAATCAGAATCGGCTAGACTGGGTCCGGCGCGGGCCCAATGCGACTCTGGGCAAGTGCACGGAGCGGGAGCCGAAGATTCCCAAGTCGGGATTCGATCGTCGCCCGGCCAAACTCCACGCCAGGTCATACCGAGCCCGTCTCTGGGGTAGGAATTCTCCACAGTTGTACTTTGTTTGCACTGAGTGTCAGACACAAGTTCAGCGTTTCGGGGCGCGTGAGTGGTCACGAAGGAGCAGATGCCGATATGGAAGGCTTTGAAACGGGCCAAAGAAGCGAAAGAACGAAATGGAAGCCTCTGCGGGGTGACGAAAGGGGCTTGACAAATGCCGCACCCCCAGGGGAAAGCGGAATGCGACGTTCATCAACGCCCATCGATGCTTCATGGAGAAATCATTATGTTCATTTCCCGGTTCTTGCGAAAAAGGCCAAGCAGGACGTGCAGACAGAACTGCCCGAAAAAGAAGAGAGACGGAGAAAAAAAGAAGAGACCGGGGCCAACGTGCTCGAAATAGCCCTGCGCCAGAACACCTGAAGCTCGAAGCTGACCCTTTCTGAAAAAGCAGCCGGGTAGGCAATGTTAAGCAAGCAAGTCAACCACGGACGACGTTCCCCTGCCTGTACAAGCAATGCTCTGTCTTGCCCTGCCCTGCCCCACACAAGCCGCGTTTAATCCCACTCTCTCCTCCCCGTGACCAAGTCCATCTCGGACGCCTTGACCCTCTTTGTCTTCTTGACAAGCTTCCACCACAACACATTAATAATATAGACCGGAATGCCGATGTACGCCGTCAAGAACTTGTCAACCTGGAAGTGCGGGATGAAAGCCGAATATCCGCTGAAGATGATGACAAGCGCCGTAACGGCCAGCGCAATGTACGCGCCCCACGGCAGCAAGATATTCCGGTACGGCATCACCTCGCGGGGGATCCCCTGTGCCTTCATTCCGCGCATCATGGCTAGGTAGCTGACCAGCACGGCGATCCAGTTGAGAGCGCCAAAAACGGTGACCAGCGAGACGAAGTAGCCAAAGACCGTTGCCGACGACTTGGTGGCGTTCATGAAGCCCAGCGCGATGAAGAGGGAGGACAGCGCGACAGCGGGGACGGGCACGCCGTTCCGGTTGGTGCGCTGCATGATGTGCGGCGACTGGCCGTCCTTGCCGAGAGCCCAGACTGTGCGCGAGGCGAGGTATACGTCCGAATTCGCGGCACTGATGGTGAAGATGAGGAGCAGGCCATTGACGGCATCGTCTAGATGGCTGACACCGGCGACTTGAGCGGCGACAACGAAGGGGGACGCCACTGTTAAGGGGTGATGTTAGCATCCTGCTTGATTCGCGATAAAACAGCCAAACCCTTCGAAAGAAAAAGAAAAAGAAGGGAACCCACATCCGCTAGTGCCCTTGGAGGTAGCGTCGAGCAACTCTTTGCTGTTGTAAGGCACTGCCATGCCGAGCACCAACACACCGGCGATGTAGAAGAACACAATACGGAGCAGCGTTTGGTTGACAGCGCGCGGCACGTTCTTGCGCGGGTTCGGGGTCTCGCCGAAGGCCACACCAACCAGCTCGGTACCAAGGTAAGCGAACGTGGCCTGGACCAAGCACGCCCACACGCCCAAGAAGCGGCCAGTTTCACCTCCGATGACGGTCGTCACGCCGCCAACGCTAGTCGTGTATTGGGCGAAGGCGCCTGGGTCTTTCCAGAACCAGAAGCCGGTGCGGACGTGGTTCGGGCCACCGCCGAGCGCGATGATGAAGCAGAGAAGGATGAGCATGACAATGACGAGCGCTTTGATCAGCGACATCCAGAACTCGGCTTCGCCAAAGAAGGAGACGTGAATCATCTATGAGAGGTCAGTCAGCTGGATCCCTCACTTCCCATCCCCGGGAGAACGGAAAACAAGAGAATAAAGGCGTACATTAAGCGCGATAATGCACACGCCAAAGACCACAATCCAAACTGAGACGTTTATATCTGGTCGCCATTTCTGTAGCAGAATACCCGTCGCAGTCAAATTGTTCGGTAGCACGATGACATATTTAAAGAAGTAGTTCCAGCCCGTCGCAAAGCCCATGGCCGGGTCGACAAACCGCGAGGCGTATCCGGAGAAGCTCTTCTTGTGCGGGAGGAAGGCGCCCATCTCACCGAGCGCGACCATGACCACGTAGACGACGAATCCCATAATGGCGTATCCGATTAGGAGAGACCCCGGGCCGAGCTTGAGCGATGTTCCCGTACCGAGAACGAGACCTGCGATCTTCAGTTAGCTTTCTTTTTCCAATGCGTTTTCGACCCTCTTCCTCTCCTTCTCTCCACCTATTTCGCCTCTTTCCCCTACGCCGTGCTCCTCTTTTCGATGTTCTTGGTCACGTCAAGCCATTGCGCCGGGGTTGCTTACCAGTTCCAATCGCACCAGCGATCGCCATCATGTCTGATCACGAAATCGGGATTAGCAACGCGCCCGGTTCCAATGCCTTTGTAAGTCCCCCATCCCGGAGAATGACGCACTCAGCTGCCGGGGCTTCATTCCCCGATGCAGGTCATCTTCTGCGCCGGCGTCTTCATCGACGCGGGCCTCCTCCTGTCGCACTTCCTGTGGAGGAGTTGTTGCTGTCTTCTCGGCCTCGTCGTCGCCGCGCTTCCTAGAAAAGAACCGCGCCATGGTGGTGGTATGTGTGGTGAGCTGTCTGTTGGTGATTCCACCCTTCGGGGTTGCTTCGGTGTTTGTCGGCCGCTCCGCCGCGTAAGAATAGCTGGCGCGCCTCCTCTTTGCCGTGGGTGGGCGATTGGATCGGTCGCGAAATGTGTTAGGTTCCGCTCTGATTGGGATTGGGGACTAGAGAGGTGGGAGAGGACCTAGCGGCCAACAACACTCCAAGGCGCAGAGAAGGGGGAAGAAGTAAGAAGGGATGGGAGCGGTTCAAGGCAGGGTTGTGTCGGGACCAGGTTTCTTAAAATATTCTTCCACGCAACCGAATCTGTGTGTTCGTCCCATGCGCGACGAACATGCATCGATTAGGCATCTGATTAGTGAGGAAATGGCTATCCTCGGTCGGCCGGCGAGAATGGGACCCCTTCCTCTCTCGGTCGGCCAATCTGGAGCGTCGCGCAGCGGCACAATGCAGGCTCACCCACGGTTTGGCTAGGCTGGGGGGGCACACCTTGGGTAACGGCAGCTGGGCGGGATGGCATGCTGCAACTTGACCAAGCAGGGTTCAAGCTCGCGCGCTGACGGGACCATCCATTGTTGGTGATTGGATTCGCCATGTGCTGTTGTTCCATCATCCCAGCAAGCTGAGTTGCCTGGTGCGCGCCCTTCCCATTTTTTCCTCAAGGAGGTCGAATCTCACCGGACTAGTGTAGTTACATAGTGTGGTAGTGTAGACTGCTCACCGTTGCAGCGAACGCTTGCTCAAACCCGAGAATCATCGTGCGATGTGGCCGCGCAACGTGTAGGCGTCGACAACAGGGCGTGGGCCGAATAATACGACGTGCTGGCCGCTTCAAGGTTCGCAGCTCGCCATTTCTAGGTCTCTTTCCATAACCAACCACCAACGAGTTGGAAGCTGCTCCGGGCGACCGGGCCCTGGATGTTTCCTGCAAAGGCGGGGCACAGAACCAGCAGAACCAGCGCTGAGATCTTGGCCGCTGGTGCACTGGCGTCGAATCAAGCATCAATGGCTGGAAGCGGGGGAACCCGGCGCGCCACCTGGAGGCCCTGGCAAGCCTGGGGAACCGCAGGGCCCAGCCTTCTTTCTCCAAGGTGTTTTGGGTGTCTCGAGGTCGATTGTGTTGAGGTTGTGGAGAATCCTTGGTTGCGCAAGACAAGACACGCATGTCGGTGGAGAGCTCATGGGCACGCCTTCGGTGCCCCAAACAGCAATCCCGCCGGACGAATCTCGCACGATGCTTCAGTGCATTCCTCCGGGCGTTTGGCACCTTGGCAGGTCGGCCGAGGGTCCTTAAACTCCCCCGGTGATTGTGGCGCCCAGGCTTGGCCGTTGCTGAGCTGGCAGTGAGCCAGCTTTTTGCGAGTCAAGATCAGGGAAGAAATGGTTGGGATGGGGTGAGATGCGCGACGAAAAGGTGCGGAACGGGCTTGCAGAGCGGTGCATCGCGATAAGGACCCCAATCGGTTTCCGGGCTTGTCCCTGTGGCGTTCTGGGGATTTGGCCGAGCGATGGAGCGGCCAAGATCGCCAAGACATAGCAGGGGCAGCGGATAAGGAAGGTGCTCACGACGGCCCTCCTTCATCCTTCTCTTGCAGACAGAAGGTGTTGCCCCAGGGGAAGTCGCCAACCGAAACCCTGACGTTGTACTGATTGCCCAAACGGCTGCCCAACTGGAGTTTTCGAGGAAACCAATGCCTAGCTGCATCTGTCAAGTCTATCAAGGCGGTGCAATATTTGTTGAGCCCAGCCCCGATCCAGTCTCGTCTTGGAGATGCGCCTATCTTTCTCGCAGTCTTACCCTTTTCTTTCGTCGGTAATGGGTTTCGACCACGGTCAACACGGAGTCCAAAGCGAAGGCCCTTCGCACAGAGGGCTGTGCAAGATAACTAACGTTGGAGGAGCGACAAGCTGTCCGCAAGCAAGACATTCCAGGTTCCCCGCCAACGCTCGCTTCCAACTCTGGTCCCGCGACTCCCCGAACTAAACACCAGTCGGTGACCAAAGCAGAGATATACAGATGAATCCGAGTACCTGACCAGGAAAAGCCTCCGCTCTAGAAAACCTGACCGACAACCCTCGATTTCCAAAAGCGCTCGAAGGGCTCCAAGAACTCGGTTAGATGTGGAGGCTCTTCAACCCCTCTCTCGCTGCCGATACTTGGCCCGCCATGCCCGCCCCGCCCAGGAGACTCCCGGGCTTGGCACTTTTATCCCGACGTCCACCGCCAACAACTTGATGATTGGGGATTGCCGTATCGAGCCTCGAGTCAGGCTTCGAACCCGTTCGGTGGAGCCCACCGGACTTGGTTCGGTGAGCGAAAGGTGGAGGAGGAGGACACAAGGGATTGGCTAAAGAAGGTGAAGAGCCTGTCAAGCCTGTCAACTTGTCCAAATCGTCAATAAGGATTCACAGTCCGGCGGTTGGAGCCATCCCACCCATGAGGGACCAAAAAGTTGTAGTCGTTTTCCAAAACGGGCTTTTTTCTGCCTCACCACGGATCACGGTTACCGGCTCACCACAGTGGCAGGCGGCTCAACAGCACAAGCGGCTCAACAGGACCCTTGCCTCGCGTGTGGTTTGTTGTGGGCACCCTGCCACCCAGACACGGAAAACCCCACCAGAGGTTGTCTTACCCCACGGCGCAAAATGAGTCACAATCAAGCGAACAAGGAAGATATATTCTCGGTTTCCAACTGTCAGCTTCCAACCAAATGCAACGGGAGCACCTCCCAAGAAAGCGGCATGGCGCAGGGGAAGCGCGCCGGGCTCATAACCCGGAGGTCACTCGATCGAAACGAGTTGTCGCTAGCTTTGACTTTTGGTGATGTTTTGGATGGTGTTTGGGCAGCTGTGTCCATGATCTCTCTCACTGACCTGCCTGACTTGACACTGGCTGGTGACATGCGTGCATCTTTTAAACACCGTGAAGTATTCCTTTCACGGATGTTTGCCACTCTTTTTCCGTCGGTGTACTCTGCCATGCTATCGTGAGGCCATATCTGACGAATCACTATGTACCCAAATCACACAACCATAATCCCTTTACAATTCATCCTTCCGTTAAGTTTTGGTCCCCCTCCTGGTGCGAATATTTTTAGCATTGCGGGCGTCTATTTGCGTGACTACCTTTCCTCATCTTGGGCCTTTTTTTCTCTTTTCTTCCTCATGTTCTTATTTGTATTTTTCTTGACCCCTAGCCGCATGTGGCTCAGCGACCCAACCGTGCCACAACACCAACAAGCCATGAGTTGGCCGATGGAAAGCTGACAGAAAAGATACCGTCAGCGCTAAGAATACATGAAGGTTTTGGCATGATTGAGCATCGCGGCCTGGGCTTTCAAGTGCTAGCCTGGCATTCTTGAACGGGGATGCCTGGTGTTAGGGATATGGCTTACACACACCATGATCAGGTGTCTCGAGTGGCCGACGAAAGTGCTCTACTCGGCTTCAGTGTCAAAACGAGGAAGAGTCGATACGCCCTCGACTTGAGATTTCTTGGACCCTAACCCTGACAGCATACAGCACTTGCCGCCAGCTGGTTTGCACCGGAATTTCTCTCAGCCCGCAGTGCACACTCTTTTGTGACCACCCTTTAGCCCTTTGCTTGAAGAACCGAGGACGGACAAAACGACCCATGTCCCCAACCAAGCATGGAGTCACAAATGGCTCTGGCCACCCACTCCGGATTGGGAATGACAAACGGGATACCTGGGAATGAATCCGATGCCGACGGTCACATGAACGGCCAACACCATCAAAATCATGCAAATGATGTCAAGCAGAAGCATAACCCCCCAGCAAACCTTAGCGCCAACGAGGAGAAGGCCGCCCTCGACCAACGTATAGATTTTCTTCTGACGCAATGGGAGAGCTGCCTTCAAGAGCTGCAGCGCCTTCAGCAAGAAGCCGATGCGGCCAGCCGGCCGGTGCGGGGGCTCAACGCGCTGCTCAAGGTGCAACATCGCACGCTAGACAAGGCCGCCCAGAAACACCGTTTGTCCTCGACCTCGTCATCGGCCCCGGCCATCTCGCCAGCCCAGTACTTTGGCATCAAGAGCTGCTGCTGGGACGACCGATGGGCGGTCGTCAAGAAATGCCGTGGCTTGGTGGCTATCAACAAGGACTTTCCCCGAAGCCCGCGATTACCTGTGGCTGCGGATGCTGGGTGGTTGGCATACAAAGACCAGCCGTTTCAGGAGCGGCCGGTTGCTGTTGATGCGGTGGTGGATAGCGGTGCTACGTGGATCAAGTTCATTGCTATCTCACCTAAGACGCTGGAGTACCAGGTCGTGGCGGAAGGGTGGGCGAGTGAGTCGGAAGATGAGGATGATGCGGGAGTGGTGAAGGATGAACCTGAGAAGGAAGAAGGTGTCGGGCACACCGAGTTTGCAGATACCGTGAAGAAGCTCGTTGGGGCTGCTCGGTGGAATCACTGCCACCATTTGCGTCTCATTTTGCCAGGTCTCGAGGAAGGCAAATCGGAGCTGGTGGACAAGGTGATCCACTACATCCGGCACAAGATCGGGGGCAACGATGTCTCTGTCAACGTGAGCTGTGCCAACAGCGCATTTCTCACCGAGCCACCACCGCCCCTCAAAGATGCCATCGCAGCACTCATCCACGACCGAGACCCGCTCGTCGCCGACGACTGTGGACGGTTGACAGACACCGTCAACCTTGACCCGAGCGCACTCGTGGCCCTCGTCACGGACCTGCACCATGGCCCGGTGCCCCAACAGCCGGAATGCCAGCAGCGCATCATCACGCGGTCCATTCTCGACCACGAGACGGACAACAACGAGCTCGTCGCCCGGCAAGACATCTTATCCGCCGTGCTGTACCCGGCTCTGCGCGGCCGCAAGCTGGTTTGCACTCGCGCCGCGGCGGCCTACTTCCGCCGGCTTATCGACGCCATCTCAACACACTCCGAAGAAGCGCGTGCAGCTTTTATCCTGCCTCCATCTCCCACCCAAGACGAGAGTCCACTATCCCCCTCAACCCTCCGCCAAAACCTCGAATCCTGGTCCACACTCCCAGTACCCCCCGACCTCCACCTCCCCGTAACCATCGTCCCAGACATTGACCTCGCATCCATCCAACCGCTCATCACCTCCCACGCCCTCCCACCCATGGCCCTAACCGTCGCCCGCGACCTCTCCCCGCTCAACCGCTCCGTCTACTGCCACGGTTGGGCCAACCGCATCACCACCGTCACGGGCCACCGCGGTATCGATCGGCAAGTACGTCTGGCACTCGCACGGCACTGGACACGTGATGGGAGCGGGGGCAATAGTGACGGTGGACGTGATGGGATCCCGCCGGACGTGTGGCATCGACATTTGGGGGGGTATTTGATCCATCGGGACAAGCCGAAGGATTGGCGGGCGATGGTGCCGAGTGAAGGCCAGGGCGAGGGTAACGTTATCGATGAAGCGGACGTGGAAGTACCGCCCGAGTTGGTGCGTTGGACGTATCCGTGGACGACGTGGGGACGGGGGATTAGTACGTATGGTCTGCCGGATACGAAGACGTGGGAAGGGGTTGGGCATGAAGAAAAGACGGCGTATGGGAGGAGAATGGAGAGGAGGCATGCCAGGGATGCGATGGAGCAGGATGAAAGGGAACAGGAACTGGAGCAGTCATGATGAGCGAGCGGTGTAGGTTGATGATAGTTGATTCTATTATCTGCCCTCCATCAACGGAGGGGAATTAAGCGGTTGGGTATATTGGAAGAACATTATTACAACGATGTAAACCCCCCTTCGTCATCTCAGCATCCCCATATTTGAACACGTAACACAGACTTCCTTAATTACCACAATGTTAGCGCCACAGAAACAAAAACAAGGAGAGAAACTCAGAAACTCACCATCCTCTAATTAATTCGTTAGTTCCCCCCGATCTTTGGCTCCAAAGGCTGCCCCTCACCACCCGTCAACTCCTCCCCAACAACCGGCGCCTTCTCCGCCGTCACAGGCCCAGTGATCTCCACCACATCCGACTTGGTCTCCGCATCAGCACCCTCCTCGCCGACAGCAGCAGCAGCCGAAGCCTCACCGCTCGCCGTCCCGGGAGCGACGGCGCCGTCCTCGCCCACGGCCGGCTTGCGGAAGCAGCTGAAGAGCGTCTTGAACACGCCCTTGATCTTCTTCAGCGGGCTGGGCTTCTTGGTGGAGCTTGAAGGGTCGGCCTCTTCGGCGGTGGCGGCCGCGGCGTCCTTCTCGTTGGTGGAGGCTTGGTCTGCTTGGTCGGCTTGTTGTTGTTGTTGCTGGGGGATGGACTGCTCGGTTTGGGGAATGGCGGCCGAGGTGGCGTCGAGTTGGGGGGCCTCGGAAGACATTGTGGATTTGGGGTTGTGGTGAGTTGGTGTGTGTGGTTTGGTGTCGTGAGTTCAGCGAGTTGATCGTGAGAGCTGGAGCGACTCGAAGACAGACAGGATTCGGTTGTACGATGTTTTGTGAGAGAGAGGATAAGAGGAAAAAAAAGTTCAGCAACTTTGCAGATGAGCAGAGCGCCGCGTTTTCTTTTCAACTCCAATGTCTCAACCTCTTCTCCGTCAGTCCGTCTCCTGAAGTCGGGAAATTCCCAATTTCCTCCTATTCAGGGGGGGTTTGCTCATCGCAGCGCCACGACTCCGCAAGATCCCGATCGGCCGAGCAAGACTCCATCTCGGTAAGCCATTGACGATGGGTCGACGATGACGGCTACCCGGGGCCGGACCGCGTTCTGGCAAACGCCTTCCCTGGAAACTTTCCTAAACGGGCGATGAGACCCCATCTCGTTTGCCCTGCCAAGCCGCGACTATCGTGATGTCAATAAAAGCCAAGACAATGATTGGCGTCGGGCCGGTAACATGCGGCATCGTGCGCGGCTGGGGTTCACGATCGCTTCGCATAGTCCGTTTGGTTGAGGTTCAAACGCGTGATTTCGGAGATTGTTCCTCGTTTGCATTGAGAGGATGGGGCTCATTGCCGGTCAAGGTCTGCGTGTGCAAATCGGGGCGAAACGGTCGGCGAGCAGCTGCAGCTTGGCATTTTGGCAGCCAACGCGGACCGAAACGGGCCGACGTCTAAAACATACTCGATACAACAACCCCATCTCACAACACGTTATGCACAGGTTGAAGGAGATCTTGAGAAAATGAAAGCTCCCGGCTCGGTACGCTAGGATGACGCGGTTTCACAGAAATTGTGAAATAAAGCTTTGTTGGCCTTGTTGGTGTGGGGGGTGCTAAGTTAGTTGTGCTGCGAATTATTATGCTTCTTTTGCATTTGGACAAACAGAGAGAGGCCTCATTCAGCGCTGGGTGAGATTGCGGTTTTGCCAACGCACTGAAAAGCAGAAAAGGCACGGTCAAAAGGAGCTGGATTTCAGGTATTCTCAATCGCTCGCACTCGCGGCATTTTAACTAGTTGTTGTTGTGTTCAACTAGGTAGCTTAGCAAAAGTTGACATTTTGACTGTGACCCATGTCAGAAATTAATTACCAACAAACAATTAATGCCTGTTGTATGAATTGCGCAGTGCTGGGTAATGTTATTCGAAGGTCCGTTGTCTTTTGGGCAAAACCTCTTGACCCCGTTCAAGTAAGAGGAGTAAGTTTCCATTTCCTTTGTTTTTTCTTGGGACACCGGGCTCCTTTTGGAACAACTTGATGGAAGCTACATCTCCTTGTCTCCTTCGCAAACAACCCAACGCGTCGCACCTTTGCGCGCAACGCGTTGTCACGTGAGACGACGGGAGCACAGCACAAATAATTGTTGGAGCCTCGACTAACGAGGAACAACAGCATAACTACCGGTCATGGATCCTCGACATGAGCAGATCCTCCACTGGATCCGTACAAATGAGTATATCGTCAAGACCGACTATGTTAAGCCCCGCAAGGAAGGCCCTGCACTCATCGATGTTCCCGTTCGACCCGTCGTCGATGCCGCAGTTGGTGACGACAGCTCCTGCTCAACCGCCTCGTCGTCCACGGATCTCCCGGACATCTTGAGCGGCGCGGCCGACGACCCCCTCATCGCAATCACGGCAGAGATAGAGCGTGTTTTCCACGATGGCCGCGCTACGTGGACCAGACTCGTCAAGGAAGCCGAGTCCCTCCCGCTGCACGTCCTCCCTACCGGGTGTGCCGATCCATCCATCATGCTGCAGGACGTCCCGGCCCTGCCCGCCCGTCTCCCGGAGAAACGGGGGGCTCTCACCGGGAGACCGCTGTGGTACGTCCCAGATCCCGAGGCTAACCGTGCGGGTGATGAGAAACCAGACCCCACTAGCGACCACCTGGACTTTCAGTATTCCCATGGCATACGCAAGCATTTTCAGCTTTGTTTCTCGAAGCCCGTCGGATGCCGCATCCACGCCGCCCAGCCGCCACTCCATGACGACGGCCTACAGGCATCACAGAAAGGGCTCGCCATCCTGACCATGTGCTAGTCGTACATCCTGCCGGCTCGGCTCCTAGAGTTGCAGGGTAGGAAGGTCGCGTACGCGCAACATTTCCTCAGCCCTGTAGCCACCAGCACACTCCAAGACACGGTTTGTGACATGATAAGCTTGAAGCTGCCTGCGTTTGCCTCTCCTGCACTCGTCCGCTGGCTCAGTGCTCTGCTTTCCCCGACGCCAGGCTGGTGTGGAGACGGCAATCGACCCGACTTTCCTCCGTGGGCTGCCTTCTGCTCTGGTCCGCTGCGCTTTCGCATCGTCGTCCCACCGGAGCCATTCCCGCTTGACCAACAGCCGCCGTCGCCGCCGACTTCGTGCCAAGCCACCAAGTTGCTCATCGAGCTTTGTACCATCTACGGCTTTCTCGACGGCCCCCCCTGTGGGCTTACCCCGGCAACAGCAGCCTTCCTCGCCGCTCTAGCCCTCCCCTTCACCCGTGATGATGGTCAGAATCCGCGGTTCCCTAAACCCGGCTCCATGACCCCCACTAGAACCTCCCTCCCTAGTAAGCCCGCTACTGAGCCCTCCCGAATCCGCCAGTATACGGCCGACCTTCGCTACTACATGGCGATTAGCATGCACCCGCGCTCCGTCGGGTCCGTCCTGTGGAGCATCTTCTGGCAACCAAGCGTCCCAGCCAACCTGGTTAACCCCTGGCTCGCGTCTATCTCCACTGTGCTCACCTCTACCCCTAACCCCACCCAGCTTGCGCGAGTGTTCCTCCTTCGCCGGCCCCGTGTCGCCCTCTGGTGGGTGGGCCTACTCCTCCTGGGCGACTTACCTACCATTCATTCCCGCATCGCTCTCTACCTCTCCACAACAGAAGAGCGCTGGGGCTTTGGCTCCCTCGCGCGTCCCGACACCGCTGTCGCTGCTTGGACGGGAACACCCCAATCCTTTCTTGACGATTCTTCACCAAACCCGTACGGCGCCGGCAAGACCGATCAGAAGATTGCTAGACACGACTTGCTCCGCCACCGCTATAACTTTCACCTCCAGGACGAAATGTCCGTTCGCTTGTCCTGGATTCCCTTTGGCTCGATCCCCCGAGAGTGTGTTGAGCCCGATCTCTGGCCGTGGCTTGATCGTGGCCATACAAGGGAGTACGTCCACTGGGTGTGGTGGATTAGGCAAGGCAGGGCCAAGACTGGCACCCGCCTCCATTGCGATGTGCAACGCGGGTTTCGGCGTGACACGGGCAGGTTTGTGGAGGACGTGCCCGACCACCTCGACGTCACTCGTGCCCGAGGACGGCGAGCTCGCCATGGTAGCATTAAGATGGAACCATCTAGAGCGTCAACATCTCGTATGGTTTCTCATTGTATGCAGGATATCACTGGGGGATTCTGATCGAGCGATCTTGGCTCTGCCTGGGGCTGACAGCCACCCATGGGTCAAGGATTGGATGAACAGAACACAAGAATGAGTAATCATGAGGATGAAAGGCATCAACACTATTTGCCGATTCATTTGTTGATCTTGCCAGCTATACTAAACATGGGGGAAAAGAGAATGGCTGCCCGTAACCCTAACCCTCGAAAGTAACAGGCCGAAAGCCAAAGAGACCGTACAGATACGGATACATGATGCATGTATTCTCAATTAGTAGGTGAGCCACAGTTACAGGGAGGGCGGATTTCCAGCTTTGTCGTCTCATTTTGGTTGGGTCTGGCTTCGGGACTGGCAAGTGTCCGTTCCGCTCGGGGGTAACCGGGGTACCGGAGGTGTGATTCGGGGACGGGTGCGAATTGACGAACTTGGTTATCGCGCTTACTTGATCCTTATTTGGTGTCGACAACGGCTACCTAGGTGGTAACTAGTGGAGGCCATGGTCTGAATGCCGCCATGTGTTAGGATCTCGGACGGGATGTTGTTCGGGCCCGGCCTAGCCTCGAGAAACTCGCCGCATTCCTCCGCATCACCACAGGGCCATTTGCATTGATGATTGATTGGCCCGGGCTCTGCCGGCGCGAAGCGAGCCCGGCAGCACACTGCATTCGGCACAACGTTTTTAGCCCCGGAGATATTGTCGCCGGCCGGCATCGCCGTGTAAACCGGCCCGGTGGCTGAGAAGATGACGAACATCCGCCTGGTGGGGACGTAGGAAACGCACATGGACACTTTGAATCCTTTGCTCAGATCTTGCCGGCGCAATGATTTGTTTCCATGTAATTAATGAAGTTGAGCTGTAACCAAGACCTAAAGTAGGACTTGCGCAGTGTATGAGTGTCGTTAAATAGAACACCATTTCCAGGAAAAGTCCAACACAACCTTTCCACAGATCCAACGCCAACTTCTACTTATACACAACAACAAGAACACCCACAAATCCCCAAACCATAGTTCTCACTTCAGATAATTCACCATGGCTACTCACACTATCTTCATCTGCGGCGCCACCGGCCTCCAAGGCGGCGCCCTCGCCCGCCAACTGCGCGCCCTCAACTGGACCGTCCACACTACCGCCCGCGACCCTTCCTCCCCAGCCGCCACGGCTCTGACCTCCCTGGGCGTCCACGTCCACGCCGGCTCCTGGAACGACACCGCCGTGCTCACCACCGCCCTCACCGGCTGCGACCTTCTCTTCCTCAACCTCGTCCCGGACATCACCAACCCGGATGCGGAACGTCAAGACGGCGAAACCATCCTGGCTGCCGCCACCGCCGCAGGCGTCCAACACGTCGTCTACAGCAGCGGCATCGACATGCCGGTGCTGAAACGCGACCCGTCGCACTTCTTATCTGTCGTTTTCCGCTCCAAGCTCGAGCTAGAGCGCGGTCTGCAGGCGGGGGACAGCGTGCCCTTCATCTTCCCGCGCTGGACGATCCTCCGCCCGGGATTCTTCATGAGCAACTTCCTCGCGCCGCGGGTCAATATGCTGTACCCGGGCTCTACACAAAGCGGGGCGTTTACCGTGGGGTTTCGGCCGACGAGTGGATTGCCGATGATTGACCACGAGGATATCGCGCGGTTTGCGGTGGCTGCGTTCCAGGATCCGGATAGGTTTCAGGGACGGGTTGTTGATGTAATCAGCCAGACGGTGACGTTTGAGCGGGCGATGAAGATCATTGGCGGTGCGGCCGGGCGGGAAATCAAGGTGGAGTATTTGACGGATGAGCAGATCAAGGAGGGGATTCCGACGAACCCTTTGTTGGCGATGCAGGAAGAGCTGCGGGATGTGCGGCCGCTGGGGGATAAAGATGCGAAGGAGGTTGCGAAGGGCTGGGGTGTGGAGGTGGGCACGTTTGAGCAGTTTGCTGAGAGGGAGAAGGCGGCGTTTGAGGAGACTTACCAGGCTGCTTAGTGGTAACGGGAGATTGTGGTGTTGCTGTACGGTATTACATTACGCTCACTCGCTACTCTTTGTGGCCTGGGTCTACGCCTGGGGCCTTGTCTTTGTTGGCTGTGGTTGTTATGAATGGGACTTAGTTCTGGCAGTCTTTGATTCTCTTCCCTCTTCCTCTTTCTTTCTCATCATTCAACTGATTGAGATTTTAGTTCTTGCGCTGGACTGCTTCTGTGTTCGCGTCATTCAAGAACAAGGTGACTTCGCTGTATCAGCACTATCGGGCATTCACCTTATCACAATTGCTGCTTTGCATGTGTTATCGTGCTGAAGTCAACAGCCAAACGTTCTCCGGCGTGCCAAATAGCTGAACGGGACTCTCGTGACTCTATTAGAACAGGCTTTGAAGCCCGGGCCGTTGGGCGTGACCTTTGAAGAGAGTACCTAGTAAAGAAATCCCACAACAGAAAGTGGCTAGGAGGGCATCTGTTGGCTACTCTAGGTATAAATAGCTTACCCAGTTACTAATCTTCTCTTTCCATCACCCAGCATCCATTTTGTTCACTACTAAACACCACTTCACACTAACGGCGGCAAACGGCCGTCCCTGAGCTACCAAAATGTCCCTTTTCCACGCCTCTACCCCTCTCCTAATCAACCTCCGCACAACCCTCTACTACCGCCTCCCAACCCCCGACCCCCCGCCGCTAGCTACCTACGACACCGCCTCCCTCCGACTCGACGACGGCACAACCCTCTACAGCCACCCTCTCTCCCCCATAACCTTCGCCACTCACGTCCTTCTCCCCGACACCAGCTCCATCTCCTACCCACCTTCCAGCACCGACATACTCACCGGCCGACCATCCCAATCAACTTCGCCTAACTCGCCGTTGGCCACAGCACCCGTTTCTTCGCCGCCTGTGGAAATAGCAACATCAACATCAACATCACCACCAACGTCAACACCCCCCGATTTCTTCCTCCGCTCCATCGATAATGCCTGTCTTGTGCGCATCCGTGACATGGTCCACTACACACCCTACCATTTCAACCGTGAGATCGACTACCACGCAGAACGGGGCTTCATCTGGGACGGCGTAGCCATGACCACTACTACCAGCAGCAGCACCAGCGACAACACTCTCGATGCCACCAGCACGACCAAAAGCAGCACCCCAACCGCAACCACCCACTCCCACACCCCCGCCACAGACGGCCGCTACCTCTCCATGACAGGCCTCACATCCAACGAGCTAGTCCAACAAGTCGACATGATCCGCGCGCGGGGCCACCGGGATTGGGTGAGGGTGGACATGCGGGTGGAGATTGAGCCTAGCCCGGAATTACGGGAGAGGACGGAGGTGTTGGCTCGGTTTTTTGGGGAAGGGGGTAATACTGAGGAGGACAGTGAATGTAGTGAGTATAGCGAGGATAGTGAGGGTGGGGATGGGTCTGATGGTTTGGAGGAGCGTGGGAGTGAGTTTGAGGGTGGACCTGAAAGTGAGTTAGAGAGGGAAGGGGAGAGCGAAGTTGGGAGTGAACTTGAGATGGAGAGCGAGACGGAGGATGGAGAGGTAGGGTTCGGGGCTGTGCAGGAGGGGCAGGACGGGTACGAGACTGAAATTGAGGAGGATATGATGGACGACGCTGGGGAAGACACGGAGAGAATGGAAGACGAGGAGTAGATGGGCCCGTTGCCCTAGCTTGGGTTTTGGGAAAGGGTTGAGCTAATTACGTTGTGGTACCCGATATTTGATTTGGCAAGTATCTTGGGCTCACCTTTCCCATGCCGTACCACAGAGTTTAATATTTTTCTCCTTTCTTCAACGCGGATAATCGTGCTAGGAAGTCCGAAATCAATCTTGTTTAACACGAGATCTATGAACCTGGAAGGGCGACCCCACTCAGCTGACGGGCGGGTCCTAAGGTTATCTTCGTTTTCCGCTGCGCCAAAGTTCATATTGCCGGGCGCTGTCGTACACGGCCCGCGCACTCGTAGCTGCCGCCCATGACCCCAAAACAGAGACAAAAAGTGAAGCACTCCAAGCCACGGCTGGTCCGAGTCTCTCAGATACTCCGGCTACTGACTTGGCCGACGGCCCTCGATGGGACCCGGTGAAACCCTGCACCTGCAGGTTGGTGGTTCGCTCTGTAATGTCCCGAACTGATGCTACTGGCTGAAGGGGCTCGCTTGGCATGCAACCAGAGACGACCCGCTGCACAGCGAGTTGGCTGGCAGCAAAAGGGGAGAAGAACGGTCTGGCAGGCCTTCTGGAATGGCTGCTTCGATGCAGCTAGGCCGGGAAAAAGTAATAATCCGTCCGGTGCATTCCCCCCTTGGCGACCTGAGTTGGCACGTTCCAGGTGGTTCCCTGTCCCAACCCCTTTCCCATGGTGAACAAAGGGTAGTATTTTCAGATCGATGTCTAGGATCGTGGACCGGAAGCGGCGCCGGTAAGAGCGGGTGCCGTCCTGTGCCCCCGAATCATTCTCATCGCCCACAAAATATGGGACCGTAGAATCACCTCTTTTGTTTCCAATGTGAGAGTCGAGAGACCACAAAGCTGCTGACCTCTGAACACTTTGTCCGTCCCGTCTGGTCTGGCCTGGTCGCTTAGGCGTCTGTGCAGGCCGTGGACGGCGAGCAGCAAGCAGCGGGGCGAAGTCGTGCCCGGGGCTGAACCTGAAAGGCAGACAGCCAGGCCGCATATCCTGCGGCCGCCCTTTAGACCCACGCCTCTGCACCGGCACCTCTGCAGCGGCCTCCGGGCCCGCTCTGATTCGCAGTGGGAGGTTCCACAGCGATCTGTTCTTCCGGGGGAGGCGACTGCCTGCTTCAAGAGGGCCGATCCCCGGGGAAGGGGGGAGAATTACCTCATCATCCCGATCTAGCCTGACCGCCCGAGGAGGCCGAGTTGAACGAGAACCGAGCGACATCTGGTCACTGCCCTGGCCGAAAAGTCCGCGGAGAACCTGAACGTCCCGTATCGAGTCGAAAGATACGCCGAGAGAGTGGTTTGGCATCGATACACCAAAGGCGAGGCAACCCAGCCGTGACTCGAAGCAATAGCGATGACGAGGTCACGGCACGCACCGCGGCGTTCCAGTCGAGATATAAGCTCCAACCAGCGGTTGGGAAACAGCTCGTCCGGTCCTCAGCTCCCAAGTCTCGGAACCCAGACGGGGGGATACCGTTTGATTGCAGCCCAGCAACCGAGCACCGATCCTCGAGTCGAATCACTTCGCTATCCACCACCACCTCCACCACCACCACCATTATTGCCCCCATTACCGCTTGCAGCACCTCCGCTTCCCACGACCGATAATACCGCACCACGAGTTCCTATCCCCGCACATATCGAGACAGCCTCGCCCACAGCTGGCCGCGAACACAGGGAAGGCGCCACATCCGAAAAGCAGATCCAACATCCTGACCTGGTGGGCGATGAATCGGCGGCGCTGGCAGAGTATCCATACTCGATATACAACCACGGTACGTGGACGGCGGATGACGACAAACGACTGATCCAGGCGCGGTCGCAGGGCCAAAACTGGGCCGATCTTAAGGAGGCCCATTTCCCGACTAAATCGGCCAACGCATGTCGAAAACGGTACGAGCGACTGGTCGAGCGACGGGGAATACACGATTACACCGGACGCAGGTTGGAGAGTGTGTCGAACGAGTATATGAATATGAGGCGCGAGATATGGTCGGGGTTGGCAGACCGCGTGGGGATGAAATGGGATACCGTGGAAGCGCTGGTGAGTCTTTTTACCAGGGCTGAGGCCGCATATAAGTGCGCTGACAGATCTCGCACAGTGCATGAACGCCGGGCTGCGGACCATCCAGTCCAACGCTCGGTCGTACACGAATCGGGCCCGGCGAGATAGCCGGATCTCACAGAAGACGCGAGAAGCGCAGGCGGAGGTCATGAGTGTCGGCCAGGGGGCTCTTCCGATGCCAGGGCTTCCGGTCGGGAGCGAGTTCGGGACGGCATTTACCGGACACGGCGTTGATTTAGACAGGGCCCCGGGCCCAGGGGTGGTCACAGTCCCAATGTCGGTCCCTGGCTCAGTCGATCGGAGTATGCCGCCGCCCCCATTCATCCCCTCGAGCGGCCCGCATTCCGGCACGAGGTTGCCCCCAATGGCATTACCGCCACAAGCGCCCTACCATCAGGGGTATCCCAATGGAAACGTGAGGCCGTTGTCCGGGCTCTCACACGTTGGCGCGCCAGCTCCAGAACCTCCTCCGGTGGCTCGGGCTCAAAACTGGTAATAGTGTTGTCCCGTGGAAACTCTTTCGGCGCAATTCTCACCCCCGCGTTTCATTTGTTGTTTGGATGAGATTCGCGCATGGTTGGCAACTGACTCTTCATGCTCGACTGAGTTGATGGATGTCGTGTGGTGAAACTTGGGACGCGGTGGATTCTATGAATTAGTCGGGGATTCCCCACAAAATTGACCTTTTCACGAGGCTGATACTTCGTAATGGGGCCAGTTTCCTCACAGGTTCTAAGGCTGACCAGCTCGCTTGGGACGGTCCAAACTCGTGGCGGCCGTGAAGCCGACCTGGGTGAGGCGGCGAGGCCCGTGAGGGCCGTGAGAATGGGCGACGCGTTGTGTTCTAACGATTCGTGGAAAGCGGTTTGTGGAGGAAATCATGATGTGTGTGGAGTTTGAGACAGGTTTTGCGTCTGGACATAGTTTGGCAGTTGCGGATTTGGGAAAAAAGGAATGGAAATTTTCATTAGGTTTAGAGCCTTAGAAGGGAAGGGGCGATCGGGCGAACTCGTGACTGCCATCAAGCGCTTGCGAAAATTGATGTGTTATTTCCCCAAAATTACCTGGGCCAAGAGGTTTGGTCACAAACCAGCGGCTGCGACGGCCCTGTGGAGTGGGCCCGCCGTAATTTCCGCCCCTGGTTTGTCTGGGTTGACCACTCAGCTCAGTTTTTCACCCAAATGCTAACTAGTGCAATAATTACTGATACCCGAATAAACATGTGAGAACAGAAAATCGATAACAAGAGGTGAATTGGGGGGGATTGTCTTTCTTATAGGCTTAGTAAGAGCCCAGCGGTGCCTCGCACGTGTCTTTGCATTTGCTTCACTTGTTGTTAGATACGCGAGTTAGAAGGCTGGCACGGTGGCCGCCGAAACACCACGGCCATGCTGTGGGGCAGGGTCATCGTAACTTCAAACCCAGGTTCCCGCCAAACGAATTGGACGCGAACTCGGCTGTTCTTAACTTCATATAAGACTATTCTACCCAAAGTCCAATTCACGTCTGACCTCGGTATCAGGAGACAAGTTATCCCACACAAACCCCAATTCGCCCTCATAGGTTCCCACACCAAAAGCATCACCCCAACCATATCGGAATTTGCAAACCATGTCGACACAGTCGACTAGTCAGTCGACTGAAACGTGGCTCCTGGCTAAGTTCAACAAGCTAATTGCGAAGGGTCTGGTCATCTTTGACGAAAATTATCGTACAGTGATGTGCACAGACCAGGAACTTACTGTGAGACCAACGCCAGTAAGTATGCCAAGTTCCCCCCTTAGCTAACAAGAATACAGTTCGAGTTCCGCATCCTCAACAGCCACGCCAAAAAACCACTAGCCCCTGTCAACCCCCAGCAACACGCCGCTGCTCAACACCAGGGATGCCGGCCCGGCAGCGACATCGACGTGACCGGTTACGACGTGGCTTCCATTGGGGATACTCACTTTCTCACCATCAACAAATTCCCCTCTGTTAGGCCGCATTACCTCATTCTCACAAAGAACGGCTTCCGGAGACAATTCGAGCCACTGGACTTCGACGACATCACGGCCGTGGGCCGGGTGATTTCCTCTTTCACAACGCGCCATCTCGCCATCTTCAACTGCGGAATTAAGGGGGGCTGTAGCCGCTTGCATAAGCACATGCAGGTATTTGCAGCGCCGGAGAAGTTCCAGCTATGGCCTGATGGCGAAGTGCATAAGCTCCCGTTCAAGGTGTTCAAGCGCCAGTTTCGAAACGGATTGCCCCCAGCGCAGGAGCTGTTGACAGCGTATCAGGAGCTTCTGCGAGAGGCTGCACGGGCGCTGCGCATTAATCCGCCTGCGGAAGGGCAGCCTGCCGTTCCCCATAACGTGGTGCTGGATAAAAAATGGATAGTGGTGATTCCGCGACGGAGTGATAAGTGGGAGGGTGTAATTGCGAACGCAGCGAACGCAGCGGGCATGCTAGGGATGGTGTGGGTAGGGAGCGACAAGGAGGTGAATAACTGGTTGGAGCGCGGCCCAACGACGGTGCTCACTCATCTAGGAGTGCCAAATAAGTTGAGTAAGGGTAGATTCAAACCCAAAGACTAGGGATAGGCTGGACCTGCAACCCAGTAATAGATTGAATCCAACAACCTCACTTCTTTTTCTCTTTGGTGCATCGTTCTACAAACCCAAGCAATTCCTTGTTGAACCGCTCAGGCTCTTCGTAGAACAACCAATGCCCTGATTCAAACACCATCAACTCCGCATCTTCATTGCCTCCACTCTTGGCCCGTCTCACTGTTTCTCCCATCCCTTCCAGCGAGAAGCACCCACTCCTTTTACCCGCCATGACCAACACTGGCTTGGTGATCCCTTCACACGCTTCCCGATGATCGTACCTAGTATGGTCCGCCAACAAGCGGGCCAACCAGGTCCCATCACAGAGCTCGCTAATCCCGGTGAAAAACTCCTCGTCCCGCTCCGCCTCCTCTACTCCAATGGAATCGCTAGTATTCGGAGCAAATCGATACCCCAAACACTCGCCCACCAAACCGCGGTGTGTTTCCTTCCGTACGCCGGCATCTTCCGCCATCCACGCCCGCTGCGCTGCCAACATAGTCTCTTCATCGAAACACCCGCGATGCGCTAGGCCCGCGCCCCAAGTCCCGCCCAGTCCAAGGGCCGCTCGGTCCTGTAGTGGCGCCTGGTCAACAAATACGTATCCTGCCAGCTCAACATCATCTGCGACGAGGCTAGTCTCGCCGAAAAGTTCGAGGTAGGTCCAGACTACGGCTGCGCCGATGGAACAACCGACGGGGACCACCTTGAGCGGGGAACCGTTGGGTAGAGCGTTACTCTTGCGGAGATGGAGAAGAAGCTCGCGTAGGTCGGCTGCGAGACGCGCGACGTGGAAGCCGCCGCGGGAGGGGTTGTGGCCGGAGCGGCCGTGGCCGCGCATGTCGGGACATACTACCCAGTGGTTTGCGGGGGAAGATGAGAGCGGGGTGGTGTTGCGGGTGAAGTAGGCGGACGAACCGGAGAAGCCGTGGAGGAGGAGGATGCAGGTGTTTGGGTTTGTTGTCGACGATGAGGTTGATGAAGGGGGTAGTGAGGGGTTTGTGGGAGTGGCGAGAGGGAGGGAAGATTGGAAGGCAAGGACGCAGTTGTCCGTAGTAGTGAAAGTTGAGTAATTCATAGTCACAATTGTGGCCGGTAAAGACCCTCCTCTTCGCAACAATTAAACAAGTGCTGTTTTATTGAATTGAAAAACAGAAGTTGTTTGGTCGACTTGATGTCTGCCGAGGGAACAGTGGGGCTGGCTCGGCGCGTTTAAAGCCCAGGCCGGAGTGTCCCAAACCCACGAAAGTGCCCCGCGATTAGATAGGACCTCTTCATCGACAAAGGCAGAAGTGCAATTCTTACCTGGTGAGCCTAGTTCCCTAGGGACACCGTATAATCTCACCTTTTCTTGTTATCGTTGTCATTAACAGTCACACAGCTGGGACAGCATGGTGCGGGTTAGGGTTATTTTGTTGCGCCAAGCTGCCATAACCCTAACCCTGGAGTGTTTAATTTGTCATTTTAGTGTGGAACCAGATGGAACCTTCTCAAAGTTTCTAGTCGCTGACAGGACTTTCCAGCGACAACCATTCAAGCATTGTAAGCTCAGCCCGTGTTTCGGTTTCACAAGCAACATCGACAACCTTCTCGGTCATTCTCGACGCCACCTGAATCTTTGTAATGGGTTCTTTGGACGCGTTTGACATACTGCCTAGCACAATGTTGTTTCCAATTCAACGTGTATTTAAGAATCTCAATTTCCCAGTTCCCTGAATCTTGTCTCCTCCAGAAACACACACACAAACACACACACACACATCCAAAGCTTCAACCAAGCAACCAACACGCACACACTTTCAACCTTCAACTCCATCTTCTGAAATCTTTTTGGCATAAGCCTGCCTAGAGCACCTCCCAACACACCAATCCAACACATCGACAAAATGAGCTTCTTCCTCCCCATTTCCGATGACTTCAACGCTGGCCTGTTCCAGCTTCTCAATGAGATCGAAACTCAACAGAACAAGTCGGCGAATCACTGCCCGGCCTTTGTAGCCCCGGCGCAGTTCCGTCAGAAGGCTAGACAATGCCAGCCTCGCCGCGCCACCATTCACCCCAACTGGGACGTCAGGGAGACCGAGAACGCATACGAGTTGTACGGCGAACTTCCCGGCGTGGAGCGCGAGAACCTCAACATTGAGTTCCCTGGCCACGAGACCATTGTCATCAGCGGCCACGTTGAGCGCAACTACGGCCCGGCCCCGACCAATGAAATCACGGCCCCGGCCACCGCCCCGGCTGCCGAGAGCACTGTCGATGAGAGCAAGAACGTAGCCGAGGAATCGGCCCCCGTCGCGACTGAGCCCGAGGGCAAGAAGTCCCGCCGCTCCTCCCATCAAGCTACCGTTGAGGACGACCCGGAGGACGAGAATAACTCCCGGCCGTCGACCCCGGGTTCTTCTTGGTCTGAGGTGACCGACTCGGCATCGCAAGCCGGCAGCCACATCGCGTCCGCTCCCGCGACCCCCACCCGTGACCAGGAGATCACGCCCGCGGTCGTGCCGCAACAAGAACAGGCCAAGAAGCAGCAGCAGCAGAAGCCACAGCAGGCTCAGCACAAGTACTGGGTTCGTGAGCGGTCGATTGGCCAGTTCCGCCGGGTCTTCAACTTCGCTTCGCGGATTGACGAGGACGCCGTCACCGCCAACTTGAACAACGGCATCTTGAGCATTGTGGTGCCGAAGGCGAAGCTCACTGCTCCTAGGAAGATTGTCATTTTCTAATCTCGTCGTGGGTCTCTTTCGACTTCGAGAATCGCAAGGCGCATTCAGGCAATGGTTTTTAGCTACATGTACCTTTGGAGTTACTGGAGTTAGGATTTGGCATTTAAGCATCGTTAGACTTGGAAGTTAGTGAATTGAAGCACATTGAATTAAACTGTTTCCCCCTCTTGTTGTGACGTCAGCGAAACTTGTATGGTTATTTGGGCCAGTGGACCTGATAGTTCACAAGGCGGAAGAAATCTTAGGGAGAAAGTGGTTGGGAATGACGAGGATCAGAATATGAGGAACCGATCATAATACAGTGGATATTAATAATTATTTGTAAGGTAGAGATAGTTTAAGGTACTTCGTAATTAACAAGTTGGTCATATCATAATATAGTTAATATTACTAGAAACTCTATGCAACTGCTTCTGACAGATTTTTTTCATGAGGCGCGTCTTAAGACCGATCTACGTCTTTCCTGTATGAAAATCGCTAAATTCCCGGCCAGTTCCCTAGATGACCAGAAGAATCGATGACGTTGGGAGGTGCGAAACAGTTATCTAACGTGCGCTTGACTGTGGAAACTGCGGTTAGGCTGGCGTTGATTGCAGACCATGAAACCAAGGGTGTATGTGGAGCCGGCCCGGCCGCTTTGTTTCTTTGGATTTGCTCCCAGGTGAAATCGTGACTTGCAGGCACGTGAAATTGACAACTGGGCAACGGACTTCGCTCGTTGACCTGTGAAATTGAGCGCTCTGGGGTTCGTCTACATTTTTTGATCTTGATCATCGCCGATTCGCCGAGATGGCCGGAACTCGCAATTTCTTCGACATTGCCGACAAGTTCGACAGGTACGTACTGCGGCGCTCTGGCAAATTGTTTCTTTCACAAGGGCTTGAACCTCACACTGCAATTTCTGCTAGCTTCCCCTACTACTCGGATGACCCGCATTCGTACGCCAGTTTCATGAAGAACTACTACTATTTCACCATCGACTCATATCCCAAACCCCTGGGATATGTGCACTTCTCCGTCATCCACAGCGTCACTTGGCCTCGATACTGGACAATTGACCAGGAACGTAGGAGGCTGCACCTTCAAACCTCAGCTGACGGAGGCGACCTTTTTGAAACTCGAACGCGGCTGATCAATGAGATAATTTCTCGGGCCAAGGCCGAAGGCAATATCAAGGAATTGTCCTGGACCGGGGAGCCAGTGCGTGTGCTGACTCCGGAAGGGGAGCATACAACGGCGGAAGCCAGCTCTTTGGAGTGCTCTCTTTTGGGGTGCATCTCATTGCCTGGACAATGACCTCCGAGGGCAAGAGGAAGTATTGGCTTCAGCGGCGGTCAATGAACAAGAAGATGCATCTTGGAAAGCTGGACACAACTGCCGGCGGCGGTATGAAGCTCGGAGAAACGGCATTTGCGGCCATGATTAGAGAGTCGGAAGAGTAGGCCAGCATCCCTGTTGATATTTCCGCAGCGCACCTGAAGTCGTGCGGCATTGTCTCGTACCATCTGGACTACAGCTTTCTCGACAACCCGGGGTCGTATCCCCATGTCCTCCATGTGTTCGAGATGGAACTTCCCGCGGAGATTACCCCAAGGCCTAACGATGGGGAGGTCTCAGAGTTTGTTACGATGACTGAGGGCGAAGTTATGAAGGCTCTCTTCGAAGACGACTTCAAACCGATTGTGGGAATCCAGTGGGTTGCGCACTTTTGCAGACACGGCGTTTTGACGCCGGAGAACGAGACACGGCTGTTAGAAATAAACTCAAGGACACATCGCAACTTGGCCACCTTTTTCGTTTAGTCGTAGCCGTTTCCGAAGACAGTTAAATCACGTTTTTGATAATTTCCATGTACTAGTATGTGCCGTACTTCTGAGGGTGACCTGCTAAGAGAAGAAGCTTCTTAACCGGATCGTCTGCTCACCTTTCTCCGAGTTGGCGCAGGCCCAAATTCTGTGTCACTTTGCAGCCTACATCCAGGCATGGCTTGGTAGCACGCTCAGCTTCTGTGGTGAATTGGCAGGCAGCCAGGACTCATGAAGTTGCTGCAGGTCTAGCTCGGTTTGAAAGGCTGCAACACGGCTCAGGCTCAAACTTGAATGTGGTAGAGATAAGTTTCTTATTAAGGCGCACCTACGTTTTTGACGAGGTTTAAAAGCGGTCCGCTTCGTTCAGTAATTAGGTTAAAGAGCGCCACGGCTAACGGTCGTACGCATGCCAGGTCGTCAAGTTCATGTTGATGCTCATATACCCAATCACGACGCAATAGTATCCGTCATGACACCGAGAGACGTTATGCTAGTCCCCATATTTGTATACTGTCAAGGAGTAAATAGACTGCTGTCAGTAGCCCGTCCTGAAAGTAATAAAACTTTTGTTAATAAGCAGATGGGGACAAACAGACCTGTACCCCGTAAAACCCTGTGATCACACTCCCTTCCTTGGCGGAAAATACCCTCGTTTGTGTGTCCTTGCGGCGGATGGATGAGCTACGAATCTCACATTTCCGTCCGCGGTTCGTCGATATCTAATTGTTTAATTACTCGTTAGTAAGGTCATCCAATCACCCCGTTTATATCGTCCTCGACTCCTCGTGGGTGCCGGATATTGACAAGCAACTCACCTTAAGCCAGGCCAAAGTCCCCCCAGACTCTTTCCTCCACGTCGGATCCGTTTTTACAACATGCTGTGCAACCTCAATGCGATCCACAACCTCACCCCCAGGCCCATCGATTTCGAGCTCAATTTTCTTTGTCCACCTCCTGTCTTCGATCCGGCCAAATACTCTTGACTCATCGGGCACATCGGCTGCTGGGTCGAATGAAAACTCAATCCGGGACAGACCTTCCCAGCATATCGTTATTTTGGTGAGATGCCGGAGGTAGATGCCACCTGGGCCCCCGAAGGAAGTCCAAAAGAGCGGATGCAAGCCGCGGGTGGACGTGAGGGCAGCGGGGAAGAACGTGTCGTGAAGGTTGACTGTCGGGGGCGGTAGGGTTGGGTACCAGACGCTGGCGTGGCGGATATTAGCCTTTGGAGAGGGGCCGGGGCTAGATGTTGTTGGCCCTAGGGCGACAGCAATGCTAACTATTTTGAAGCCCTGTACGGTTCGCAGTGGTGATTAGCGAGAGACCTGGGGGCTGGAAATGGCTGAACACTCGATGAGGGCTTACATCAAACCCGATTTCCAACGCCGCTACAGGCCATCCTAAAGTCAGCCTCGTTGTCTGTGGCACGTCCTCCGCAAACCCTAACCAGGCCGATACCTCTTCTTCCTGGCCACCATCCACACACCGCAGCCCATGGATTCCGTTCAGCCCAACCGCCACATGAAACCCCATGAGCCCCTCACGCAAGCGTACCGACCCCTGCGCAAAGTCTCCACGTCCCACCCGGATTACAGCTCCGGAAACTAATGTTAAGGAAAGGCCGGCAATATACCCTGAATTGGCAAGGCGGGTTGTGGAAACGTCGACGCTTGCAACGCGCTCGGGAATACCAACACGTTCGCTACGTAGTAGCCGTCCGCCGATTTCCAGCGGGGAAGAGTTTTCCGGGTCGCCTTTCATGTTTCCGCCGACCGAAAGCCACGGAAGATCGGCGTCGCCTTTCTCTGCCGGCTTGGGTGGAACTTGCCAGCTCTGCGGTAAAGGGTCGGGTAGGTCGGCCCATCGCAAGTTCAAGACGGGAACTAGACCCAGTATCAACCCCCAGATCCGCGCACGGTTGCGGAGACCCGGGGAGAGACGGGTGTATCCAGTGCGACGGTAAATCCAGCGCCAGTCAGCCTCCCAGAGGCGCTGGCCATGACGCTCGCGGAGTTCGTAGAACCATGACCGTTCCCCTGCCTCAGCAAAGCGTGAGGCCCAGAACTGCTGACTGTAGTAAATGTGCCAGAACGAGCGGGAGGCCAGACGGACATTGAGGGCGTCGCGGGTGGGCAGATATGACGCAATGGTCGAGCAGAGTTCTTGGGGAAGGGTCATAAAGGGGTCACCGTCGGTGTGGTCGGTGCTTTCCTTGTGGTTGAGGTCAGTGCTGTCATTGTTGTCGTCGGTATTGTTGTTACTGTTATTACTATTCCTCTGTGATAACGTAACAGCAGGGGCGAGGGATGGCGGAGCAGCGGGCGGTTCTTGGGTTTTTCCCCTTACAATCTCATCCACTTCTGCTGTCGCCCGGGGGTCGACGAAGTACCCGTTCTCTGCCCACAAATCCTCATCTTCACCGAGGTCCACAATCGGCGTCTCCCAAGGGAAAGTGTTTTCCTTCCTGAGCACCGTCATGCCACCATAGTCATGCCCCCAGTACATCCTGTGCCCCACCATCTCCATCGGAATCGAAGCACAAAGATCCATTACCCTAGAGAGGGGTACGTCCCCGGGCGCAAAGGCCTTCTCGAGCAGATACCAACATGCGTCGTGAAAGACATAACCGTGCCGACCGTTTCGTGGTCCTTGGGTCATCACGCCGAACTCGTCAGCCTCAGGGTTGTCATAGCCGGGGTCGTCCCAACGCGCCGACGGGTCTGGGGGGGCGATATATTGGTATATTTCGATCTCCGCATTGCGTCCGACGCCTGTTAGTTGGGTGTATTTCTCTGGTGTGGTGTAGACTGAACGTGTCGTTAGATAGTGATGAAAGTCGTCGTTGATGAAGCTATTGTGCGAGACATTCTCACTCACCGCCACGGTACTCGGAAAGCCATATCTCGGTGTTAGGCCCGCAAATCCCAACACCACAGAGTGGGCACGCAAAGCGCGGGCTCATTTTCCAATCGTGGTGAAAAACAAGCAAAATCAAGGCGGTCGCACGCTACCCCTTCCGCAGGTACTCCTGGTGGGTGTTGTTGTTTGAGGGGTCAATGTCTTGAGTGTCCAAGATTGCGAAATTATGAGATTTGGAAGCAAGATCAAATTGGTGTGATGCGGCGTGAGGTTCGAGGCCTGCAGGTGTGAAGAAGGAATTAAAGAGGGGTCGATGCCGCCAATTGCGTGTTGGCGTTTTGAATCTGGCCAGGCGACTCCCATCCAAATTTATCATTGGATGGACATGCTCCAGGAGGAACCTCCCTCCGTAAATAAGGCAACCTACCTAGGTACTTCATTGTTTCAGCGGGGTTACTTAGCCCACATAGGTAGGCAACACGGTACATGATTAATCGGCTGTAATTACTATGTAAGACGTTATTGCGGGTTTATATAGAGTAAAAGGGTGAAGCTTATGCCCGGCTGCCGCCCTTTTTGGCCATATCGAAACCGACAAACTCCCTAAACGAGAACCAAATAGACACGCTTCAAAGCGTCAAAACATCACAAGCGGTCCTCGCTTCTGAATGAAGAACATCAGGAATAAGGGGGCCATGGGAGTGTTGAATATTGATGGGACTTTCTCTGTAGCCTTCCCCACCTTTTCACCCACGGAAGGATGGTGGATGGAATGTTGAATGACCCGATTCGGAGAACCCAAAATCTTGGCGTAATTGCGGAGTGGTGGCGGAGTTAATTGGTCTTAAAGGTGCCGACTCCCGTAACTTCATCGTGACACGCGTGATGCTTTCTCTTGAGCTGGATGATTTGTATATCTTCCGTTTTGCGCGGTCTTTACACTTCCTGACTTGCGCAGCGAGACCCAGACCGCATCTTTTTCATCGCATAATTACTCGCGGACATCCGATTAGCTGCCAATAATATCACTGCGCACAAGATGGCCAACTTGTCCCACGGTGATGGAACCATGGCGTCCCCAGTCCAGGCAACCAGCCTGGAACAGCTCCCACCCGAGATTCGGCGCCAGGTCCTCTTCAACTTTGATCTCGACGACTTAAAGGCCATTGTATTCGCTTCCCCTGTATTTTACCAACAATATTGCTTGGACCGGCAAGCGATACTGCGCAACAGCTTGGATCTCAGCATCGGGAGTGCTGCCATATCCGCCTGCGCTCTCCTGCGTTTTGAGGCGCTCCGGCAATTCCCATCTCGAAGTGCGCCTGGGGCCACGGAAGCCGTCGATGCCTTCCTTCGCGCGCACAATGCCAACGAGGCACGCCTCTACTCGGCGGTGCAACTTACTCACGCGGAGGTAGTCTCAATCGCGGCTCATTTTTCGAAGGTGGTAGAGCCTGTGGGCGATGCATTTGCGTTTTGGGCCTTGGGGAACTTGGAATTGGGGAAATGTCGTTCTGAATATGAACATCTCACTTTGGCCACGGAGCCGGCTCATGGGCAGAGCTTGGGTGATGCCGACAACCTGCCTCACGAGGAGCACCCGGATGATCCTGCAATCCACTCACCTCAAGGAGAACAGTCGGAGGATCCCAGCGCAATATCGACGGGGGGAGAGGAGAATTCTAATTACAGCGACTCGGAGGACGACACAACGGAAGATTCAAGCAGTGACTCTTCATCCGAGGCTGAAATCGCCTGGCCAACCCGGGTAGAGCGAATACGTATTTTTCGTGCGCTCTACCGGGTCGACCTGTGTTGCCGCATGTTTGGGGCCAAGAATGAGGCCGAGGAGGCGAACAGTTGGGTCGATGGCTGGATGGTGGAACAAGGGTTCACTAACACGTGCAAAGTGTTCGATGGGCTGGAAACTTGGGAGCTTGAAGAGGTCAGGAGCGTAAACCTATTCGTCACCCTGACGTACAATGAAGCGTTCGAGAAGATGACAACCGCGTTGGACCCTACGAACCCTCGGTATGTGGATGGTTATGAGCCCCCTGTCTCTCCCGATACATTCGAGAAGCTCGACGATAGTAAGCCAAAGCCCCTTCTTTCTTTCCTAGCCCCATCGCAGGCAACCAAACATAAGATCATTTTTTGTTCTTGTTGGGGGCCATCGCAGGGAAGGTCATGTAATTGCTCACTAATATGCTCACCTTTGGGAAAGTGGTGAATCTAGGCTCTCTCGAACTGGGCACGAGCACCCTCGGCGTAACGCACTTCTGGGATCTTTTACGCAAGGGTGACGCGGAGGCTTCGGATGAGTTCGTTCAAATGCTCTCCGGTACAATGCGGCATGGAGCGGCCATGGAGATGGAGGAGGACGTGTTCAGCATCCAGGCGCAATACACCGTACGGGACGAGAGCTTGAAGCGTAGCCAGAAAGCCACGGCGCGAGAAAAGATGCCGTTTTCGGGCGAAGACGGACGTAAAGATGATGAGGCCCTGGCGCCATATGCTTGGGGGGTGTTGTGCAAGGGCAGGTATCGCGACCTTTTTGGGGACTGCTTGCCGTTCTGGTGGGCGGAGCGAGCCCTAGTCATCTGGGAAGCGTCCCGGCTTGTCGGCAGCATGACCGACAACGATTTGCGGACGGCAGCGGATGGATTCGAAAGTGTTACCATCCAAGACCGCTGGGACTGGTATAATAGCTAGGATCCGCGGGTTAAGTTGAAGCACTTGTCGAAGAGGAGGGGGTCGTTGGGTTCATCGCTGGGCTTGGCTCATTTTGTAACTAAAGGGAGGCTTAATAAATTTTGAGAAAATGCATCGGATTTTACGGGGCCCTTTTCCTTACCATAGTCGGGATTCATCCCAATTTATCTTCTTGTTGCCGGGCATTACGCAGTGTTTGGCCGACATAAAGTGAGTTATGATGTTTGGTTGCGACCCCTGCCCGAACCACTGCAGCCTGAGTGAGGTGCCAGGATGGCGCAGCAGCACCTTGCCACATTTGTCGTGAGTCAAAGGTGGCTAAACAACAACTCGGCTTTCATTCTTGATAATCGTTCAGCACCCCGTCATTTCGTGGATAGGCCCTCCCAGGGCCTAACTCTCTGTCTACCTTGCAACTACCTATCTAGAAAAAGACCACCTGGCCAGCTTCAGTAATTAATTGGCGCCCCTGCGGTCTGGTAGATCGACCCATTCAAAGATGTTTGCCCAAAACGCCCAACCACCTTCGATCTCCCGTCTCGAGTCCCTGCCGCCCGAGATCCGGCGACACATTCTGCTCACACTCGACCTCGAGGAGATATTCACCATCATCCAAGCTTCAGCTATCTTCTACCAGCAATACTTGCTAGACCGCACGACCATTCTTCGCAGCAGCCTGCGGCGCACCCTGGGCGGCGCCGTCATCGTTGCCCGCGCTCTCCATCGGTTCAACCATGTGCGGATGTTGAAGAAGAGGGGGCCAGAGACGTACGAAGCACTGGACGACTTCCGTCACCTTTTGGACGCGAGCCACTCGCAACCTTCCACGGACACGCAGCTCACCGATGATGAAGTGCTTGATATGGTGGTCGAGTATCACTCCCTCATTCGACCCGTGGTCGAAAAGTACGTGGAATGGGCCCTGGACGGCCTGGCTCGCGACACAGGGACGGTGGGGGAACCACGCTCTCCCATAAGCCAAACCGAGCGGGTGCGCATTCTTCGTGCATTCTACCGATTTCAACTGTATTGTCGCATGTTTGGATCCCAAGACGACGCACCGAGCCGGGCATACAGAACTTGGTACTTGGAAGGAGATATCAGGATTAGTGACCTCCTGAATACCTTGGTTCCCTGGGAAATTGAGCAGTTGGTTAGCGTCAATTACTTTGCCGCACTCAAATACGATCGCATTTTTGACAGTATCGAATCGGACCTTCATCCCGACCATCCACGATTTGCGGACCAGGTTCGACCCCCAACACCCGACGGCGCATTTGAGTTGGACAACGGTACGTGTTTAGGATTTTCCTGTTAAACATCTGCGTTCAATTGTTACCTGGGCATGGGGAAACAGATGAAAGCGCCCTGTGCTGACTGTGCCCCCCTCGCAAGTGGTGAATCGTCAGTCCCTCCTCATGGGCACCTCATCCCGAGGCATACCACTGTTACATGAGATTTTCTTCAAGGTTACCGATCACGAAAGCCTGGTTGCCACCATGCAAAAGGCCATCTGCCTTCCGGCAGACTTGCGGCTGGATGCTGACGAGTTCAGCTGCCTGGACCAGGCCGGCTGGGAAAGGTACCAGGACGAAGACGAGAAAGCGCAACTCATCGGCACCCCCTTGCCGTTCCGAGGTGATAGCGAGTCACACTTGGGCACTCAGGGTAATTTCCCGCCGTTGGCCTGGACATTGATGTGGCAGGGAAAGTACAGTTTATTGTTTGGCGAGTGTATTCCGGACTGGACGCGGGATGCTGCATATGTGATGTGGGATGCGGAGAGGATTGAGAGCACTGGGGCGAGGGATAAGCTGGAGAAGCTTGCACCGGAACTGAGCCTAGATATTTTTGACTACACATGAACACAATCGCATGATTAATTACTATATCCGTAATTACTTGGATTTAATTCTGTATCTTCAATAGTAGGACGCCCCGGATACCATCCGGGGCTAAGCATGAATCCGAGTTTTCCGACTGCCGTCAACTAAATAAGGCCTCGTCAGTGTGGTTCCCTGAAAGGACACCGAATCTGTTCCCTCTCGCACTAATGGCCGGATTTGGGAACCTGCGAGGGCGTTTTGTCGTGGGTTCTGGAGAGCCAAGCCTAGGCTGTCCATTAGCACTGCCACGCCCCTCCAACTAGCACGACTTGGCGGTTGGCATAAGCCCTGACAGACTATTTTGAGCTTTTACCTCTTGGATAGGGGGTGTCAGATATCGGGAGAGCGGATGGGCATTTCCCCGTTTGTCTCGTGAATGTCGGATTATTTAAACCTCGTTGACGTGCTTTTGTAAGGGCGGTAGGTAGGGTTACTTTTCGGTTTCTATCGATTTCTCAGCTCTATTCTTACCCCCCGAACACTACTCTCAACATGCACCTCAAGTCCTTTTTGGTTGGGGCCCTGCTTCCCATTGGCCTGTTTGCTAGCCCAACACCAGACCTTGCTCCAGCCCTAAACGTGACGGCGGAGGCCGACGAACTCCTTGACGCCCGGGCTATTGTCCGCCCACAACATTGCACTATCGTCGGCGGTTCCACATACGTGAACTGCCGACGTGGCCCGAACACGAAATATGCTGTCAAATTGTCCATGAGGAAAGGGAATACGTACGACTTTTGGTGTGTTTATTCTGGGCAGTGTATTACCATCAACGGGTTCCGGAATTGGTAAGTTTTCCCTGAAACTGTCTGAGACCGGAGGAGACTGACACAGCGGCGTAGCGGGTGGCATTATTCGAAGCAACACGACTGTTTTGTGAGCGGACATTATACGGATAATCATTGCACGCAAGGTACGGTTGTCGACCCACGAATCGGCTCAGCGCATTGTACTAATCCTCGAGGTCAGCTCGTCTGGGGGGTTGTGGGTTCACCGACGACGAGGACGCCGCGGGGCCGTTTTAAGAAGATGGAGGAAACCCGAGTTTAGCAAGCTAGGTTGTACATGGGAATGGAATCCCGAGGAACCCTGATGGAGTGGTCATAATATGTCTGCTCTCATGTATGTACATACAGCACCTCCAGTATTCACAATATCACCACAACTGGCTCACCCATACCCCCACCGTCCGCTATCCGTGTAATGTCGTCAGTATGTGCGCGTTTATCGAACCCCCCTCCCTCACCGTCAGAGCCAGGGGTGATCGTCAAGACAGTGTCCACACCAACCACAGTCTTTGTCGCAAAGTCCATAGTCTTCGCCCTCGCTCTGATACCGACCGCTGTAGCTACTTCCATCGACGCCCCACCGGTTGTATCCCGAACCATACGGAGGGCCACGTCTGGTATTGTTCTTCTTCGAGCTCGCTTTCTTCTTCGTGCTCTTTGTCGCCGAGGGTGACTCTCCTTCCTTCACGACATGAGACTCGACGGTGGCCTTAGAAGCTGGCCGTTCATGTTGGTGTTTTGGCGAGTCTTGTTGGTGCTGAGTCCTAGCGTTTGGTGTTTTGAATACTTGGCCACAGCTGCAGACAAGCAAGAATGAAGTAATAGGGGTGATAACGGATTGTGTAGAGGTAGCTTTGTTAGCCGCGGGACCCCCATCCTGGCTCTTTGGTGGCTGAGGCTCCGCCCCCTTGTGCTTTGGCGAGTCGCGCTTGTGTTGTTCTAAGGCGTGACGATGCTTGAAAGACTGGCCACAAGAACAATGGAGGGCGGATTCAGTCTTGGATACGACCGGTGTGGGGCTGGCCGTAGTCGGCGTAACGTGGGCTGCCAGTCCCGGGCCGGTCGAAGTCTCTAGCTGCTGCTGGTGTTTTGGAGAGTCGCGCTTGTGTTGTGCTAAGGCCTGACTATGCTTGAAAGACTGGCCACAAGAACAACGGAGGGCGGATTCGGTCTTGGATACGACAGTCGTGGGGGTGGCCGTCGTCAGCGCAACCTGGGCTGCTAGTACCGGGCTGATCGAGATTTCTGGTTGCTTCTCGTGTTTTGGAGAGTCGCGTTGGTGTTGCTGCATTGCGGCCTCTGCCTTGAAGGACTTGCCACATTTGCAAACCACCGGAGCCATTGTAGGGGCGATGTGCGAATGTTGCTGATTGATGGATATGAAGTGTCGGACAGGAAATGACGTGAAGCCTTTTTGCTACGTCGTTTCTACCATGTCGATATGGGACGACTTTTGAGAAGTTGAGCGGGGTCCTTTGTTACCTGGATGCGTGGATGGTAGGCCTCACTGCTTGCTCTCGTTAATAAACACTGGCGTCCAATAACATGCAGGGGTGAACGGAAACTTCGTTTGCTCGCCCGTGCTTCCTGTCCGGCCTCGCGACCGTGCGGTTTACATGGAAGGCTTCACTCCTTTTATACTAGCTGTGGGCTACTAGGCAGTGGATGAGCGGTACGCAAAGCATAGACCGTGGTCAATTCCCACACAAAATCGGGTGAGGGCGAAGGAGCATGTTAGCTTTGAGTTGCAAATCAGATTGACAAACATGCGTGTATTTGGTCATGCGGAATGAAGGATGGCTAAATAGTTGTAGTTGATGTATGAGATCGTGACTCTATGACACTGGGAATATTCTCACAGCATTCGGCTCTGGGCACGCTGTAAACAACGAAGGAAATCCAAGGGCTGGGTACAATCATCCCCCTGGTAACTCAAAGGAGCAAGGGTACATACTCCTCTGTACTGCCTTACAATTGCCCCCGCTTGCACTTCGGGGTGCTGGTATCGACCGCCACAATCTTCCCAAAAAAGTCTGCAATATCCGCACCGGTCTTTTGCAAGCGAGTGGCCGGGTTGTAGCCCTCATGATACGGGATCCGTTCCTCCTCTGGAATATCATCAGCATCACATGCTTCACGCAACCACCCCGCATTCTCAAAGGAAACATACCGAAGAAAGCCCTGATCCACTTCTTGGGCACCGCTTGCGCCTCGTCATCCCACAAGGTAGCCAAGTACAGCGCAGTCGTGCCGGGGCTACCCATCATCTGGGCCTCTGACGCATTGAAGTGCTTGTTGGCGGCCATGGCTTCCTTCACGCGGGCGGCGCGGGCGCGGGCAGCGACTTCGATGGTGACATACTGGTCCTCCTTCGCCGGGCCGGTGTGGTAGAGGCCGAGGTTCTTGGCGACAGAGTGCCAGATGACCGGGTCAAAGTCATTGTCGTTGCCGAAAGCAAAGTCGTTGCGGGACTGAGAGCCGTCAAACTCGATGGTGTCGTGCTTGGCGAGGTCGGCCAAGTGGAAAGTGGAGCTGTTGCCGGTGGTGGTCAACTTGAAGTCAACGGCTTGCTGGAATGGCATGTCGAACGCGGTGTATTCGAAGTTGAAGGCCCCGACGACGCCGGTTCGGACGGCCTCAAGGTCGATGTTGAGACCGGAGCGGGGGAGGAAGCCGTGGTTGGCCATGACATTGAGGCCGGGGCAAGGAGAACGGCCTGGACGTTTGTGTCAGCTGGTTGTTTCATGCCATACGCAATGGAGAATGATGAAGGTTCCGAGGTTAAACTCACTATCACCATGGTGTCTGTGGTACTCATGACCTTCCGGCTCATCGATGGCTGCGGCGAAGCCAGCGAGCGCCGCTTGGAGGAGAAAGTTGAGTTTCATCTTAAAATGAGAATGTGATGGAAAGTTAAACTTGGCGGCGTGCGATGCAGTATCGAACGGATGATGGAGAGAAGGATGCGGTGCTTGCGTTTCGAAAACATCCACTACGAACGGCCATATTGTATCAACTTATACACTACTTCCTTTTCCCTCCATGACCATCCTTCACGATGTAAACAGCGCGTACTGCCCATTGCGCCTCAATTCAACAGCGTATTTCGGTCTCGCTTCATGGCGGAGTGAATGGGGACTTGACTTCGCCGACGGGCCGGACGGAGACTCAAATGACCGGCAGTCACATAGCGTCCCGGAATCCCGGGTGTGCCACGTTTCGCGGTCCGCACACGCGGCTGTGTGCATATGGACTGGGAAATTGGTCTAGTGTAGGCTGACAAACGGTATTTGGCTTGCGAAATTTGTGAAGAATTTTTTAATGTTGGGGACCGCGTCGTTGATGAATTCGCGATTTGGAATTCTTTTGACATGGATACGCATGTGGGGCCGCGCGTATCGGCCCCTCTCAGCCCCACTATTTACCAAGCGAATACGCACTTGCATACCCGCCCCTTGCGCCCTTAACCCCGACACGTGCTCGACGACAACCTCGACGATGAATCACCCTGGATGACTCAGGAGCGTGCAGTACCATGCTACCTTCAAATACCCTTCTAGGAAGTTACTTAACATTCCCCTCACGCTCCCGGGCGGACCGGGCCTGGCCAAGCTCCCGCTCTCCGATTCGGGAACATCAAAATCAACGTTTTTCCGACGAAACACAGCAAAAAAGGGCGGTCTGGTACTTCACGCCAAGCATCGGGCTGCTCGGGCACAGCCGGTGTTTAGCGGAGACAAGCTGGGCTATGCTACCATCGCTTCCCCAGAACCCACGGTGCCCCGTTGAAAAGGGCGGGTGTGGCTTGAAGCTGACAATCTAAAAGATTTGAAATTTTGGCTTTATTTTGGTAGTGACCCGGAGATGCAAAAGGCGTCAACATCTTAGCAGTCATAAATAGGAAGGAACCTGGAACGGGGCAGCTAGCTCTACACCAAAGTTTGATATCACAGCTGGCTAGGTGGTAACTTAGTACCTAATCGGGGTTCACTTGTTGATATCTACACCAACACATTTTACAACAACTCACACAACCATGTCTTGTTCGCCCCCAACTCACCTCCATCCCATGGATGAGACCGACGAAACGGTTGGGTCCAGCCTAAGCGGCAGTGAGCAACGCCAGCTCAAGACCCGCAGACCCCACAGAAAGTCGAGATTTGGGTGTACCAAATGCAAGGCACGAAGGATTAAGGTACGCAGTCCCCCATGCGTTGAGTGGCTGGCTTTTGTGGGAGGTCCCCGATTAACTGGCTGCCTCGTGGCTGCATGACAGTGCGACGAGGCCATGCCGCGTTGTTCTAGGTGCGAGAAGATGAACCTCTCCTGCCAATACCGCAAGAGGAAGGACGCTGAGGGCTGGACCGAGCCCCCGGATTTCTCGTGGCTGGCTCAGACGCTGGAGCCCGCAGACTTTGAGCTCTTCAAGCACTACTTGGAACACACTAGCAAGCACCCCACCGTGGGTGAGCAAGACAAGTACACCCTGCAGATCGGCATTCCCAACTTAGCCTGCCAAAGCAAGCCGCTTATGCGGTCTGTTTTGGCGCTCGCTGCTGTCTGCAAGTGCTGCGATATGATTGACCAGCCGCTGGACGTGTATGATCATGAGGCACGCCGCGAGCAGGTCGCTGAACTGTTGCGGCTGGCACACCAGTACCATCTTGATTCTTTGCACGAGATCCAGGCAACCCTCCACCAGTCGACCAACTACGACCACATCTTGGCGAATGCCGCCATGATGGGCATGTACGGTTCCGCCAGCCACTGCGCCCGGATCTGGCTCGCTAAGACCGCGCCGTACGGCGAGCCGTGTGGGGGTGACCTTGCCCCCGGGTGTCCCCAGTGGATGAGCCTGTTCCGCGCCGTTCGTCTGGCATACGCAGGACTGCTCAAGAACTCACCCCAGGGGAGTCCAGTCAGCTCGCCCAACGGTCTCGCAGCACACTCTGAGTACCGTGCACCCTCGCAGACTCCGACAGATGATGCAGCTGGCCCAACAATCACCAGCCATCCTCTGGGCCCGATCCTCGCTGCAACGGTCGGTCCAGCACTCACCCGCCTGAACGAGAAGGCGGCCGAAGTGCAGCTGCTGGCCCACACCAACGGCTCTTACACCCGTCCTCTGCAATCCTGCTTCGAGGCACTCGACATGCTCGGCAAAATTGTGGCCAGCAGTTTCCCTCCACCACAATCACCGGCCGGCTCATGCCCGGGGACAAGACCCAGCACACCAACAAGTCGTGTCCAGCTCAGCAATCCAAATCCGAACAACACATACCCGTATTACGCTGCGGTACCTCTCCCCATCGACATCACCATCACCGCAGCTGACCCAACCGCCATGCTCTCGGAAATCTCTCCCTGGCTTCGCCGTTACACAGCCAGCATCTCTTCCATGGTCCCTTCCCCCATGCCCCGTCGCACCATCATGTCCTTCATCCACAAAGTACCCACTAGTTTCCTCACTCTCGTCCAGGATGTCATCCCGTTGATGCCGACTGACACCGAGCCGTCGGGAGGAGCGATGGGCGCGATGTCGGAACTCACTCTCGCGCATCATTTGGCCTTTGAAATCTTCACCCACTGGTTGGTGTTGGTCATGTTGCTAGATAATGTCTGGTGGATTGGGGGCATCGGCGCGTGGGAGCTGGGGCGTGCTGTTGCGTTGAGGAAGTCGATGGTTGAGATGAACTGGCAGATGGGGTTGTCCTGGGACCGGGAGGGTGAGAATGGGGAGTGGTGGCCGGAGAGTATGTATGAGGTGGGGAGGTTGCTGGAGAAGCATCGATGAGGGGATGAGTCCAAGTCAGGTCGGCTTAGGGTTGGGGGGCATAGCGTTCCTAAAGGAATCTTTTCATACTTGGCGAGGCGAATATGGCGTACTGATTGAAAATATTAAAATAAAAATGAAGCTGCAACACGAACACTTAAGAGTCTTGATGGTTGGTCAAATACTTCCGCCTTTGTTTCTCCCTGTCAGGCTGCTGCATGTTTCCTCATTATTACCGCTAACAGCTGCGTACTCCGCCCAGCCTCGGATGCGAGCAAAGTTTATTGTTCCTTTCCCCATGATTCCGTTATTACACACTTATCAAGCGAGCAACTCGCATCTCCATGCTCGCATCTCGCGCGTACCCCCTACCACCGCTGGTAGCGAGAACTCAAGGCGACAATTTCCCAATTCGCACGACGTTCAGTGGGCTGTACGCTTCTCTCGGTCGGGGGCGTGTGTAATTACGCACTGGCACCTGTGGCTCCTACGGCGATTGCCCAGTTAATTAATCATGGGCACCCAGCTCACAGCCGGATACGCACTCCCGTCAATTAATGCCCAAATCTCCCCTACGGAATGCCCTTGGCTGCTGGAGGCCCCAAATCTACCATCCACACCGTCTGGATCGTCCGACCAACCACGGATGCATTAGCAAGCAGCGAGTTGGCCCCTTTTTCAACGGGCAGTGCTGCTTCTGCAAGCGGCTGACCTTGGCATGTTCTCGTTTTGCACACTCCCGTCGCCTGATTCCTGCGCCCCCGCCTGCCCTCCAACCTGTTTGTGGGACCTTTCCCCCAGGATGTGTCTGTATCCTAGTTCGTTTCCGGCTGCGTGGAATCAAGCCGAAAGAACGAGCCACAGGGGCTCACAGATCGCTTCACCTCGATCACTAAGATCAAAGGTGCCGGCAGGAACCCTAGCAAAGCCGTTAATTAAATGGTATGATAACACATAGCCCAAGCCGGTCGCTGTCCGGGATAGCCCCGGCAGGCGTTTTTCTTGAGTTGGTGTTGCGATCCATCACCCCCCTGTCACCACCTCAGAAGCCGTGGCCCTGATGTGTCATAGGTATATCCAAAGCAACACACCCTCAGCAGCGGCCCACACCCTTCTTTCATGCTGATATCCAAAGCAACGCATCCTTAGCCGTGCCATCGTTATCATCAAGCCTAATTAGCTCCACCCAGCGACTCCCAGTTGCTGCGGCTCAGACATACCGTCGGGCAGACCGGATGGTATGAAACGGACCACGTCGTCGATGTCCGGTACTCCCCTGTTCAGACGTTGAACGACACATACATAGGTAGGCACAGGCGTGTAGTTTTCTCCGACACCATACTCGAACCCGGTGATTCCAAATGCAGTGGTGCAAGGGAAGCGAATACGGTCCGGGACGCGCGCCGGAGCGAGTAGGAAGCGGTAATTAGGTCAGTTCCTTCATCGGTGAGCCCGCCGGATGCTAGAGTAATTTTGTGCCAGCTCAAAGAGGTCGTGGAAGCGTGGGATTCGGTTTTCGAAACCACGGCTTCGCGAAGAGCCGATGCCAGAGTTTGAAAGGCATGATGACAACCACTGTCGTAAAAGAAACCAAAAAGGTGAGATACTGTGATTTATGTTAAAGGGAACGGGAAGGATCAGTTACTAATGCAAACCCGCTACCCGTCGCAACATTGACGAAGGGGGTGGTTATAAGTGACCCAAACCCTCAGGGGTTCGAGCTTCACAATGTCCCCGAAGTATATGATGGACGGCGACTAGCTGTTGACATCACGAAGTGAGTCTGGTTTCTCCAGGTATCAATAGCGGCTTCATGAAGTGAACGTTAAATGCGTCCGTACAACACTATATTCTAAATATTATGTCAAATTTGCCTGTTGAGATAGGTAATTAGGTAAATCGACCCCGGTCCGCTGCCATCGTGAGAGGCCAATTACCTAATTATACTGTCCTGAGTCAATGTGTCAAGAGGGTATCTGGTCACTGCTGACACAGTCGTGAGAAGTTAATTAAGTAATGTACCACCATTTTAATTACTTTTCGTGTTACCGTACAGGTTTGACATATTCCATTCCTCGTGTCCCTGTCTCCATGAACAGGATATCTTTGTGTCATCATTCATTCGATCCTTTGCAGTCGTTCCAAATTGTAGAACTTAATTCCGACATTTTGATGAACTCTTCAAGCTGTAACTTGCAATGAATCTACAACCTCGACGACCAACTGTTCGGCCCATAGCCGATACCCCTCCAGGTTAAGATGCACATGGTCATCCAGATGCTTTTCGGTATCAACAGCCGGTGCCCGTGCAAATAGGACCCTCGCTGGCCCTATCTCTGCGTCCAATCCCTTGACCATGGTCTCGATACCCACGTTGGCCGCCACAACCAGCTCCCGCGAAATGTCCTTTCTATGCGTCAGTCCCGTGACCAAAACTTTATTCTTTCCTTCATTGACACGCCCCAACGCCGAGATGAGAGTTTGCAGCGCTGCCAGATCAGTGGCCGACAACCCACGCTTCGGATTCAGGTTGTTCGCTCCCATATGAACAACCCACAGTTTAACAGTCCCACAAGCTGCCAACATGGGCAAGAGGCCGGGTAATAATTTCTCCTGCTCCTCCCCGTCGCCGCCATCCGTGGCGGGTGTGCCAGCCAAGCGGTAGGCAACATTTTGAATCTTGTCGCCCCCCACACCGGCATTGAAAACGCGGTTCAGACGGGTGACTTCCGGCTTCGTCTCCCGTCCGAGATTGACCCGACCCAGCGTGTCGTCAGTCAACATGGCGTGTGACGGCCATGGTTCGACAAAGTTGACCCCCTTGCCGGTCGTGAGCATACGCTCAAGCATGGAGTCGCCGATGAGGACGACTGTAGGCCCGTTTTCTGGTGCATCTTTGGTTTGTGAATGTAGGAGAGGGATGTGGGAATTTTCGGACGTGTCATGGGAGCGAACTTTGTACTTGGAAATCCGTCGGAGGTCGGTTATGATAGGTTCCATGTTGGCTGGAATTTTGATCGATATTGGTGTTGTAGCCTTTCGGCCTAATTTGGGTTTAAGGATTTGCGTTGGAGAGCGCGTGGGCCTTTGAGGGCTGCGAGTTGGCACGCGTCTTACAATCGAAGAAAAGCCAGCTCGCAGGCCGTTATATTTCGTCGATTTCAGAATATGAAGGGGAGAGCAGACTGGGTGGCCGGAGAGCCGACCAGAAAACATGTTATAATGTCACTCCCACGTTGGCAGCAAGGATGTTTCAACACCGCGGCGCAGTTGTTGTGTACGATGGTTAGCCCTGTGGGGCGTTGTGCTGGCCCCGAGCTGAGTCACCCGGCGCGGATGAGAACGGGAGCCGAGCCCCGAGTTGGAATGCGTGCCTTCTATGACCTTTTGTTGTCTCTTTTTTCTTTGGGTTTCGTATTCTTTTCTAGGGGTAGTCACATGAAGGCACTGTATTATTTTGCCATTGCATCGCCTTCCGCTTGTCGGTTTCCTTGGGTGTTTACTTTGCTTTGTTTACCAATGCAATAATTAATTAAGTGTAATCAATCAAGGACATAATTAATTAATAACTATCTGGTGAAGAGGTCGTGACATTGCTGCGAGATGAACTTGGCCATTAATCATGAATAGATTGAGTTGACCCGTTGTGTCAGGGGTTGACTTGATTGATGAAACAACGAATTTTTCGTTTACGAGGTAATCGAGTTGAGGCCGCGCACCGTGAGTCTTGCTTATTATTAGGGTTCAAGTTGGGAAGGGGTCCTGGGTTGGGGGAGACGAAAATGTCAAAACTTTGATTCTTAGAGATATGAACGGCAATGGGGGTGAACCTTCCAAGGCCGCCCAAAGACAAATGAATGATCGAGTGTGGAATTGGTGTTAGCCCTGGTCTGAATGTTTGATGAGAAAGCGATGGGTAACTAATCAATTATCTACACAGCCGGGCGATGGTCCAATCGCTACATTTAGCAAGGTTCAGTGCCATCCCATGAAACATCGGCCGCATCAATGTAAGGACGGCGTTGAAGTTCCAAACCCTCTCCACCGTGGCACTATCGGCCAATCTTGAATGGCCTAGCTCCCTTACTACAACTGATTTGGTTAGCTTGAGGATATCTGGTACCTAATCCATAAATTAATTACGTGAAAGGTTTGAGGAGTCTGGAATAATCGATAACAAATAAGTTTCCAGACGACAGTCTCTGGTGCAACTAACCCATCCGCTCTACTTCCTTCCCGTCTTATGATCCGTCTGAATTATGGTGCTGAACATTGACTGACCAATGGCGGATACGGCGGGTCGGCCAAACCTCTTTTTCGGTCTCTTCCTCCTTATCGCAGACCGTGGCCAGCGGCTCGTACTCGCAACTAATACCCGAACCACCTTTTTCTAAAGCGTGGCGTACGAATTAGCGAGATGTCGGTGCCGAGGTGATACTTGGAGCCTCCTAGCGTCGGCACTGCGGAAAGTCAACTGAGGATGGTGGGCTCCTCGGGCAGCCGATGGTTTTGACACCATATGGACAAGGCTTACACCTTTCCGCTTGTGGCTCTAGTGACACAGTACGGGGTTACAGCGGGTGTGTCGATTAATTTATTTGCCGTGTCTGCACTGCTCAATCAATAGCCCGCCCTTAAGCGAAGAAGAAAGTCGTCAGTCTTTTCCTGAAACACTATCGATCGGTCAGTGGTGGCTAGTTGGGGCTTCCCCGCTTGGTTCCTGCTCGGGACTTTTAATTACCCTGCTGCAACAGAAGGAGAGAATGAATGTAGAGGATGTTCTTCCCAAGTCGATGTCCCGTGTTCTCGGGAGAGGGGGAGGAGCTGGACCTGCAGGAAAGCACGCCAAAAATAGACTGGGGACGCGTCCCAACTCCCGGGTTCGACATCGGCAGTTCACTAAGGAGAAACCCAGGAGCCCGGGAGATGGAATGCAATTAATTTGAGAATAAGCCAGCCTACTTTTGTGCTAACATGGTGACTTCCGCCAACACCCAGAAGCTAGGTAATTAATCGCTAAACTAAGTACTCCCATTAATGAATAATTGTACGTTACCAAAACGCAAATTCTACTTATGAACGCAACGAATCCAGAATTCAAACTTGGTCGTTCTTGCAAATGGAGTTTCCCGTAAACTAACCTGTCCATGCCCCCCGAGAGCGGTCCCGAATCCGTCAACACGGCTCGACAACAGCCAACCACAAGGACCGGCCCCCTGCTGCGCGTGCGCAAGATTTACCAATGTGGCGATGTCGGACGCTCTCTGAGCCCTGCGCATCAAAAGATCCAAGTATGCGTCGGCCTCTTCCTTGCCGCTTGATCTGCTAGCCGACTTGAAGGACAACTTTCCCCGGTTTAGTATGCATAGTGGCTTGGGCTCATCCCGTGTTTTGGGAACCAGGATGCATCGAAAGTGGTTGTAAAAGATTCTGATAGGTGGTATGAAAGAAGAGACGGGAAGGTGGGACGGGTTATCATTGAGATGGAGGCAGGGTCAGAGAACGTGTTACGGCCCGAATATCCTCGATCTGCGCGGAGTAGCCCGTGTATGGCACCATACGGGCCCGTCGAACAACGCCATGGCGGCTCACCGACGGGTTAGAGACGTGCGAATGGGGGGACGGGATAATGGCGCGTCCCCCTGTCCCATGTCCCGTCCTGTACTCCTTTCCCTAGGCATAACCTGGCTTCACAATGGAGGCATGCATCGCGGGACAGGCTGAACAACCGAGAAGTATGAGATAGGAGGGTGTTGCTGTTCCGTCTTGGGAATAACTCCCCATGCAGGCCGTCGATAGTGAGAGGATTTCGGGCGGAGGAGATGGGCAACTAGGATTTGATAGAGGTTAATGGTGTCGTTGTACAACTATAAAGGCATATTCTGGGCCGCTTGAAGATTGCAAAAGGAATCTATCAGACACTTTCAAAATTACAATTTGACACCTCTTTCTTTCTTACTACAATGAACTGGTCTCCTTTCTCGCTCCCTGCAGCTTTCTGGGTTGCCATTCTCGTAATCCAAACCGCTCTATGCTCCCCTCTGCAGCCACATCGGGTCGTTGACCTTGCCCCAAGGCAGACCATCATACCAGGCGGGAAGCCCTGTGGTCAAAACAATGCCACAAACCGGGGTTGTTGGAAGAACACATGGAACATCAATACCGACTACGAGACAACAACGCCGCCCGCATTCAACACGAGAAACGTAAGACCCTCCGTTGACGATGCAGGAGGAACGGGTTGTGGGTTACTATGTTCGGCTAACATTTGGTAAATAGGTGGACTTGCACATTACTAACGTCACGAACTGGTTGGGTCCCGATGGTGTTCGCAAACCGGCCCTGCTGATCAACAGTACGCAATGACAATGACAATCCCACTCATATTTGCCTCATGATCGCTAACACGGTTCAGACCAATTCCCCGGACCGACAATTGAAGCTGACTGGGGTGATTATGTCGTCGTCAATGTCTACAACGACATGCAAGATAATGGGTAAGCTGCCACTGAGCGAGGATACTAAATGTGCCTCATCAAGATTCTAACATACCTAGCACCTCCATCCATTGGCACGGTATCCGGCAGTTCGGGGAGAGCAACCAAGACGGAGCCAACGGTGTGACGGAATGTCCCATTCCTCCCGGACACATGAAGACGTATGACTTCCACGTTACCCAATACGGCACGTCTTGGTACCACAGCCACTACTCAAGTCAATACGGAAACGGAATTGTTGGCGCACTCGTCGTCCACGGCCCGGCAGCGGCCAACTACGACATCGACCTCGGGCCATACATGGTGGGTGACTACTACCATGAAACTGCAGACCGCTTGCATCTCCGTGCGGAGCAGGTCAGCAACGGCCCACCCCCGGACAGCGACAACGTCGTTTTTCGCGGCAAGAACATCAACCCCAACGGCGCGGGTGGAGCGTACGACCGGATCACCTTGACACCGGGGAAGAAACACCTCTTGCGGATCATCAACCCAAGCGTGGACAACTCCTTCACCGTATCCCTCGTTGGCCACACCTTCACAGTCATCACCACCGACCTGGTCCCCATCACCCCCGTCGTCCGCGACAAGCTCTTCCTCGCGGTCGGCCAGCGCTACGACGTCATCATCACGGCCAACCAACCCGTGGGCAACTACTGGTTCAACGCGACGCTCGAAGCCAACGGCAACTGCGGTTCCTCGCGCAACCCCTTCCCCGCAGGCATCTTCCACTACGACGGCGCCAGCACCACAGCTTTGCCCACCAACCGCGGCACGCCCATCACCGCAGGCTGCGACGGCGAGAAGAACTTCGCTCCGCTCATCACCCGCACCGTATCACCCTCCGAGTTCCAGCCTTCCACACTCCCCGTCTCCCTTGCCTTCCCCACCACCGACCGCGGCCAAGTCTTCGAATGGCGCGTCCGCAACACCCCCATCTCCGTCGAATGGGACCACCCGGTTCTAGAATACGTACTGGAGAACAACACCGCTCAATTCCCGGGTGCCATCAACCTCGTCGACGTCCCCGAGCCTGAGGTCTGGACGTTCTGGGTGGTCCAAAACACATTTGCTCTACCGCATCCGATCCACCTGCACGGGCATGACTTCCTCGTGCTCGGCACAGGCGCGGGCACGTTTGATGCGGCGACCATGGCCGGCCAGTTGCAGTTTGACAACCCGATCCGGCGGGACGTCGCGCAGATGCCCGGGAGCGGGTGGTTAGTGATTGCATTTCGGACGGATAACCCCGGGTGTTGGTTGATGCACTGTCATATTGGGTGGCATGTGGCGATGGGACTAGGGATTCAGTTTTTGGAAAGGAAGGCGGATATTATGGAGTTGATGCATCTGGATCAGATGCAGCCGAATTGTGAGGCGTGGCGGGCGTATGTGCCGACGAGCCCGTATTTACCCAAGATTGATTCGGGGCTGCGGAAGAGGATGGAGATGGAGTGGGATGGGCTGCCGGCCGTGAGGAGGATTGGTTGATGTACGGGATGGTGGTTCGGGCCGTTGGTTGTGATGGTTGATCATAGAGTGAGTGAGTTGAGATTCAGGGCCAGAGCACAAACGGAAACAGCTTTTTTGAGCGGCACGCTTTGGGGAAATGAGCGGCAGGACGGAGTGATGGTAGGCGAAGGTAGGCAATTTTATTACCGATTTACTAGGAAATTACCGATGAGAATATTTACGCATTTTTTGATAGCACTATCGGGTGCCGAAGGCTCCAATCAGAAGTTTTAGAAACCAAAATGTTTGAGATTCTACGATCAAAGTTATCAACCTCCAAGTTTCACACTCTTGAGGGCGTCTCACAAATTTGAGAAAGCACCACCGGCTAGAACCGCACGCTCGTAACATGCTAAACAACGGCAAGAGGATAAAATGCTCTGATCGGTTCAAATGTCAGATTGTTGATACTCAAGCCACGACTACACGGGGAAAATACACATCCAATGTAAGTAATTAATTTTCAATGAGCCTTCAGTGCGAGCTGAAAACCTTTCCCAATACGGAGTGACTACGGAAGTGACGACCCATCCGCTGGTGGGGTGCGGAGAATCTGACATCGGGCACTGAGCTGAGGGTAGGTACCTAACCGGTGGCGGTAATGGGGCGCTGATCCCCTAAGTATCGCCCACTAAAATAAGTAGGTAAGCTGGGACATGTATGTATGTACAGTACCTGGTATGTACCCTTCATACAGCACGCTCAGGTATTAATGCGCCAGCCGCCCACCCCGATTTCTGGCTTTCATCTTCCCTCTCACAGCCCAATGGGCAGAATATCGTCCCCTCGAATAAGCACATGAAATAGGTACGTTACTGCCACCAATTCGCCATGCCGAATTCCCTGAAAAAATGGATCAAGCGCAAAATGTTCCCTAGAAAGAAGCAGAACTGCGAGCATCCCCCACCGGCCCCGCCGTTTCGGACAGAATGGCCCAACATTTCAGCACCAAACGGAGACTTGGCATCCAATTACGGCCTGTTTCAAAAGCTCCCAGTGGAATTGCGGCAGCAGATTTTAGGCTACGCCTTTGGCAACCGGACTATACACATCCACCTGGAATTCGGCTACCCGTTTACTCGCAAACAGCTCCCAGCTCGTAAATCAAGTGGGGCCACCAACAGCCTCCGAGGCGGCATCGTTCGCAACGACCGACGGCCCCAGCAGTGGCAGTGGTTCAGTTGTGTGTGTCATCGCAGAGTTATACGGCCCAAGGACGACAATGAATCGGTTGTGAATGGGCACGCGGTTGAAGCTTGGGAAGACGCTTGCATTCCGAGTGGTGTTGGGCATCGAAGCGGGTACCGGCCGCCTTCTGCCGCATTTTGCGAATGCAAGTCCCCCGACCGATCTTCCCATGATGAGTGCCTCCTAGGCGTTTTCGGGTGGTTGTTGGCCTCTCGGCAAGCGTAAGTTGAACTGACCCTTCCTTTAGATGGGGGTCCTCTTCTTTCTTCAGGCCCTCATGTCCCGGGTACCTTGTTCGTACCTAGTACGGCTCGTCCGATCGGTCCGAGGCAGACTATTTCGGGCCGTTCCGGGCCGTTTCGGACCGTTACGAGCTGGATGTGTTTAATCAATGCGAGTATAAACAGAGTACCAGAGACGCTAGATGTTACTGCAAAGATTATATCTAACCAAACGTTCGTTAGTTACCTGGATGGCATGGACGTCCTGTTCCGGACCAACACCTTCCACATCTCCAGCCTCCCACTCCTCCTCGACCTCCCGCAACTGCTACCCCCCCGGTACCTCCCCACCATTACCTCCCTCGAGCTCCTCTGGACCTTTGCCGACCCCTCCCGTCTCCACGACTCAACCATGACATCCATTTGGGACCGCCACATCGGTACACCGCCCACGTCAGAGTCAGTTATCGAGCCTACCAAGTTCCACCGGCTCTGCGACCTCATCCCCACCACATTCCCTCACCTTCGCCGGCTATACATCAGCATGCAAGCCTATCTTCCGCCGCCAGATGGGAACGGTGGACCTGATATTCGGGGCGCGGTCGAAACGCTCTTCATTCATCCGATCGAGGATGTTTTCCGAACGTTGGGTCCTGCTCCGGGTAAGGAATTTAGCCTTGCGATACAGCAGGGCGGGTGGAAGGTCTTTGCCCAACGATGGACAGAAGGTGAGATGGAAGAAGGCTTGAAAGGACGGAGGGTTGTAGAGAAGGTCAAGGTGGGAAGCGAGACAGGGGAACCAGGGAGTGTGGAGCAGGTCGGTTGGAGGGAGAAAGTGTGGAAGCCTCTTGGCCTCGAGGAAGGGGCCGGCGGATATTGGCTGTGTTGGGGGTGGGACGATTTTGAGGTGCTTGGGTCACAGTATTGGTTGTACAATCTCTGGGGGCTGGGAGTTGGGCTTGCAACGTGACGAGCTCCCTACAGGAAAATTAAAGGGATGACAGACATTTTCAATTCTCGAAGAAAATGGGAAATCTTGGTAACAAAATAAGTTGTTTTTTCCAAAACACGTAATTAACTGTCACTAACATGCCGCAACAAGTAGACCTTTCCATTCTCTCGAGACAACACACTCCCTTACAACAGTGATCAGGGAGGGCCTTACTTGCCTTCATCTGCATCCGTGTCATTGAAGTGGGACCATGCCGGCAGCTCAGACCCGAAACACCCCTGCAACCACCGCTCGCCGGTCACATAATTGTGAGTGTCCCTACCCGTGCCCGCCAGCGACTTGATCAGTGTCCCATCATCGAGGTCGACGGCCCACGCCATCACGCCGCCGAGGCACCGCTCGTTCGCATACTTGACCTTCATCGCCAACGTCTCGGTGTTGTCCCACGACACCCACTGGTTGTCGTCCCAGGTGACAATCTCGACGGCGGCCTCTTTGTCGAGCGTCACCTTGGCGCCGTTCTTGATGATTTGGGTGATCTCGTGAGCAGAGAGCACACCGGGCGTACCGGTACAGTCGCCGCCGCTGCCGCCCTTCTCAAACTCGCAGCCGGCTTCCATGCATTTGGAGTCCTTCATGGTGAAGCTGCGGCCGTAGAACCCGATGCCGAGGTTGACACGCTCCGGGTTGATGTTGTTGCGCCAGAGCAGCTTGAGCGCTTCCTCGATTTCCGTCAGGTTGGTGTGAGCGCGGGCGTATGGCCCGAGGGAATTGACTTTTGAGTCCCAGACGCCATCTTCAAGGTGTGTGTGTTAGCCGCATGTTTTCCAATGGTGATCTCGTTGTCTTCCTGAAGGGACAGAGGGAAAAGGGGGGACTACTCACGTATATCATATGTCATTACGTTGTAAAAGTCCACATACGGCTCAAGGCCGACAATATCGAACCCCTTCAAATACCAATATGATGCGGGGAGGGTGATGGATAGGCCCTTGGGGGTGCCGATCTGGTTGAGCCGAGAGCGCAGCCGCTTCAAAAACTTGACAAAGTTCTTGAAATCGGCTTCAATACCGCCACGGTCGTCAGCCATGGGATACTCCCAGTCAATGTCCACGCCGTCATAGTTGTTCTTCATCATGAACGAGGCGAGCGACTCGAAGAATTCATCCTGGGCGTCTTCCGAAGCGGCCAGGTCGGAGAACGTGGTCCGATACGGGCCCGGGTCGTTCATGGCCCAGCCTCCGACCGCGAGCCACACTTGGAGATCTGGCTGCCGTGATTTCAGGTTCGACACGGCGCCGTACAACGTGCCCGTTTTGTCGTCCATGGGTTCCAACCGGAAGGTCTTGGGGTTGACCAGCGAGAAGGAAAAGAAGATGTGGCTGTAGTACCCGAGCGGGATCTTATTGGGGGTCATGGTGCCGCATGGCCTCTGCCAGTTCCAGCCCTCGTAGTAACCGATGGTCCGGGCATTGGAGCTGTTCTTGGCCGGATCACACTGGGGCGAGGACACCACCTCACCGGCACAAAAGTCCGGTGTGGTGCCGCAGAAGCCGAACTCGCTGCAGCACACGTTCAGCGGACAGGCCGACGCGTTGGACCATTTCATGCCCCAACCCGGATCGCACTCGCTCTTGTAATTGCAAGTGGAGGTACATTTGTCGCCGCAGTAGTCCGGCCCTAGGCCGCAGACTCCGTCGCCGTTTTTATCTCTTTGAGCATGTTAGTGTCGCGCATAGTTCGTTGGAATTTGGGAACTTGTCTTGGACCACTTACAATTCCCCGCAACATCCGATCTCGCATTTTTTGGTCTTGGTGCATGTGTACTTCTCCGGTGTGTCGTCTTGCGCCGTCATCCAGTGTCTGCTTGCATCGGCCTGCGCTCCGAAGCCCTTACGGTGCCTCTCCGCGGCCTCTGCACTCATTGCTGCTGTCACAACACCCGCGAACAACACAAGACACCCGAGAACTTTCATGGTGGCTACGGAGTGTCTGTGACGGCTCCGACGCGCAGCCTGGGAAGGATACAACAAGGATGGTGGAATGTGCGTGTGTGAATCAAGTGGAAGGGGGAAGGGCGTTTGTTCGGTGTTTGAGGGGATCACAACTCGTCCCTACAGGCTACGATCTGGAAGAGCTCACGAGCAGCAAAGTCCCGCTGGAAGTAATAGGGGTGTTGGATAGATACGGAACAGACAAACTTCTTTGCGGTATCTGACCAGGAGCGGTCGTTGTCTTGGGATGATGATCCCAGTACCCGATATTTCCACTTTAGGAAGTACAAGTTGGACAGCGGTCAGCCAACTCTCGGTGGCATTTACGTCACGATCGTCAGGGCTGCATCCCGTGCGTGAGAAAAAGATTTTTTTTCCGTCATGAAATTTCAACGAACACGGTAAGCTGAGAAGGATTAGGATCGTGGGATCCAAACGTTGCAGGTCCGTTGCCAGGACCGTCCAGATGTCTGTTGATACGTTGTTGAAAGTACTTGGCAGTCGGTATAATAGGCTCAATGATACGGAGATGGGGGTATGGGGACCCGGTTTTTGGTGGGCGCAGCCCGTCAAGGCCGTCCAATGTTACATGTCCTGCTTCCCGGCGTTTCCCACTTCCCGGCAAAAGGATTGCGATGCAGGTCAGACGGGAGGATCGGCGAATGCCTGTGCGGGGCGGGATATGCATATACGCGAACGACCTGCCTGACGGGTGAGTTATCCGACTTTCATCCTGCCCTTGTTAGATGCATCTACAGCCCAGCAAGGCATCCCCCTGGCGTACTTCGTATGAAGATCTTTTGCAATGGATTGTCTGTCTCTTCCCTGGGCTCAGATACCTCGAGATCCCCCCTTTGGCACCCCGCGGACCTGAGAGGAGTTGGTCTCAAGTTGTGCTTATTGCATAGTCGGCTGTTGACACACTCCCATTTTGTCCTATTTTGTGATTGTCCCAGCCTTTTTTCAACTTCTTGTTTGCCATCTTGTGATTAACTACCCAACATTTTTTAAAACCACCATCATGAAGGTATCATTTGCATGTCTGGTCGGTGCCGCACTCAATGCCGGGTTTGCCCTGGCGAGCGGCCGGTCCTGGCAGCCCGCCAAACCCGCAACCGCAGCCGTGGGCAAGCGGTCCTACGTCATTAACACGGACCGCACCGAAGGCGACCGGATGCCGTGGCCCAACCGCAAGATTCGCTACTGCTACGAGAATGACGAGGCACAAGATGCCCTGGAGACAATTCTCCGCGCCGGCCTGGATATATGGCGAAACGTGGGACTCGGCAGCGAGTTCACCATGGTCCAGATCGACCGCGATGAATGCAGGGAGAAGCGCTGGGACACGCTGATGATTTACTGGAGCGGCGACAACGGCGGAATGGCGACATTCGCGGGCCTCCCCAGGGAGGATTCCCCGTATCGCGAGACGAAAAACCCCGAGGCCCGCGCCCGGATGATCCTCACCACCAGCACCAGCATGGGCATGCTGGACCAGCAGAAGAACTTTGCCCACGAGATCGGTCACGCCTGGGGCCTGTATCACGAGCATCAGAACCCGGCGTTTTGGAGCAAGCCAAGTATCGTCAACGGCCGCGGGGGCACGGTGTTCGGCCCGGAAAACGACGGCAACTGGCGCTGTGAGAACTTGAAGGACTATGAGGTCAAAGTCCACCGCGGACTCATCGTGCAGAACCCGGGCAAGCCGGCTGGCGACAGGGTAACGGGCGATTTGCTGTGCAAGGACCAAGTTTATGCGAGCAATTCCGACTTCAGCGCTGGTGACTATCTCCCGATGCCCAAGGACGTGGGCTCGGCGGACACCGAGGGCATGGACGGGGAGAGTGTCGACTGGGGCTCGATCATGATTTGTAAGTAATTACTCCAAACCCGGTAACTGGGTTCATCCCCCCCCCCCCCAAAAAAAAAGAAAACAAAAAAATAAATAAGAAAAAACTTTGTGGGAAGAATCCGTGAACTGACATTATCTAATTACGTAGACCCTTCGGGCGCCGGCGGCCGAGGCGATGCGAGTCCCGGCAATGACCAGCGTCTGCCAATCTTGCTTGACCACAACGGCGACCCAATTAAGATCAGCGAGGGCCCTACCCAGCGCGACATTGCGGCCATGCATAAGCTGTACGGTCGCAGTAAGAGTGCGGTCACGAAAGACTTGCTGCAGAAGGCGGGCGGGAAGGTGACCGAGGGGTTCAAGAAGATATACCCTAAGAGCCAGGGCAATAGCGGTGGTTCAGCCTGCCTGTAGTTGGGTGTATGTCAGTTCACAGTGGAGACGAGAGACATTGTTTTGAAGGAGTCGGGGATGGAGGCGGTCAAAGAATGCAAGCTCCCTTCCCATAACCTCCTTCCGTACCTTCCTTCCGGCCCGAGCCCACAACCACACCATAATTATAACTCTGTTTCTCCTTCCTCCTGTCATCGGCCCCTCATAATACACCAAACAGCGGTGTTTGGTGCAGTATTGGGAGGAGCACTTTCACTAATTACCGTCGTAAATCGAAATGGCTCTGGGTTCTATTTCCAGGGCTAGCGAAGTTAAATCTTCACCGGAAGATTTTCGCAGCTACCAACCGCTAATATCCCTTCGGATGGGGATAGGGCTTGGTAGTGAGCTTTTTGCATTTCTTATCATTTTTTGCTTTCTTTCCACATTCACACAGTAAACGAAGTAGTAAGGGAACGATAGGTAGTTTTATTCGATAAGGCTAGTTAATTTGCTTGGTTTTCAAAAATAGGTAAATTCGCACGCTGTTAGCCTTGTTTAAAGTAATTAATATAAGTGATTCTTAACCTGTTCCCTCTTTGCAATGTTTCATCATGCATGTTTTTTTTTTTTTTTTTTTTTTTGACACCAAGACAACACAAATGTAATTTAAATCCTGTCCCGCTGCTCAACTAATTAATTAATTACGTGTGCTTTTCATCGTCTGCTTACGTATTCTCCTTTCCACCCATTTCAAAGTTCAACGGTAATTGCCAACGAGATTAACGGACCTCATTTTCATATTGATCAAACAAATCATTAAGTCACCATTGCCAACTACCACCATTCCTAACAACCATGAACTGTTTCATACCCAACGAAATGACACAAAGCACACCGTCCCTCTATCAACTATAGCTGTGCCAACTATAGCTGAACATCTTAATCATTGCCGCCACAACCATCCGTGTACCCACCAGCCTCCTTAACCGCCTTGTTGTTCTTGAAGCACCGAGAGCGCACCCAAATGGGCGTGTTAAAGTCAGCCTGCCACTCCATCCCATCTTCATCAGGCTCATCAAAGTACTTGAACCGCCACAGCGTCAGGCCACCGCCAATACAGTCGCTTGCCGCGGGCTCCAGGGTATCCTGGCCCCAGTCATTGGTCGCCCACCCCTGGCCTTTGATCACATAGCTGCTCCAGACACCGTGGTACCACCCCTTGCAATTGCCCGAGGTCTCCTTCGGCGGCGGCCACGGCCGATTCTCCCGCTGCGGGTTGACCTGGTACGTGAACCGGCCGCGCTTCCACTCACCGCCAAACTTCCAGTCCATCGGGTTGTCTGGGTCGTTCCCGTCGCACCCGTTGATAATGCGCGACATGCTGTCCTTGCACTCCGCCTTGCTGTACTCGGCGCTGCCCGCACCGTCCTTTTCGAGCGTCACCTTGAACTGCGTCTCGTCGGGGGTGTCCTCGGCGAAGGTGTCGTCGTAGGTCCACCCGTCGAATTCGTCGCCGGTCTCGACGTCGTCACAGAAGTCCTCATACTGGTCGTTGAGGAAGGGCTCGTTCGCGTAACCCTTCCAATCGGTGTCTTGCCAGCACGTGAACTTGTCAACAGGCTCGCAGCTGGGCGGGGGCACGTCGAGGACCTCGGCGCGGAGGTCGATCACGGTCTGCAGCGCCCAGGAGGCGATGGTGTAGTGGCCGAGCTCGTTGGGGTGGAAGTTCTTAGCGATAGAGTTGGGCAGGCCGATGCTGGCGGGCTGGATATCGACGTCTTCGTCATCCGGGCAGTTCGCACGGCTAGGTTTGTCGGCGCGGTTCTGGAGGAGGTGGCGCGCTTCGGCTTGGGGGTTGGGCGAGTGCATGAGGAGCGAGTTGTAGATGTTTCTTTTGACCCTGGCCGAGCGGTCGCGATTCTCGCGCTCGATGTTCCACAGCGTCTCATTGCTGTACATCCTTTCGAGCGTGCCGTCTCGCTTTCTTAACTCGCCCGTGAGATCGATTCTGGTGTCGGGCTTGAAGAATTGCAACTCCGGTTGGTCCGGGTCCGGGTATTCTCCCGTCGATGCTGGGTCGCAGAACTGACCGTCGACCCCTTCTCTCGGCCACAGGTCCCAGTTGGAGAAGCCTATCTTGTACTTGTACTTGTCCTTGGCATCATCCACAACCTCCTTGATGATGTCGTTGATCTGGACGACCAAGTCGTTGAACGTCTTTCGGCGCTTGACGGTAAGTTTAAGCGCATCTTTGTTCAGCAAGTTAAACAATGTCCAGTCTTGGTTATCGGCGCAGTCCTCATTCTCCGTGTTGAACTAAGCTATGTTAGCTACATGCCGTCCGGGTGTTGAAAAGCAACACTGGCTGTGTGTGTGCAATAGAGATTAAAACTTACAAACTGGGCGTAGCCGTTGAAAACTACAACGCTGTCGTCATTCATCTTGTCCTCTAGCGCGTCAAGCAACAGCTCAAGATTCCCCTTGAGAATTTTGTCCAAGTTGTTTTGCGCGATGGAGATAACATCGGTGCAGGCATCCTCCCCGTCAAATGCACGGAAAACGCAGGTTTCAATCATGGATGCCTGGTTTACGGTTAGATAAGACATAATTATGAATCATACCAACATAGGCTTACTTACCAGGCATAAGTCGTTTCCTCCCGCAGTCATGACCACCAGGTCTAACTCTCCCTCCAGCTCCTCAATCTGCTTGTAAATGCCCCCGGTCCTGTCGCCACTGCAAGCAAGGAATTGAAAGTCCTCCACCGAGCTCCCAAGGGCATCGTTCATGATCATGGGGTACGAGGTGTCGTACCGAGCACAGTACCAGTCATTTTGGTACGGACTCTCCGTGAGAGGGTTGCCGATGGGTGAACCGGAACCGATGCCTGCCGTAAAACTGTCGCCCACGGCCGCCCACCGTTTCACCCAGCCAAAGTCACTTGGGTCGTCGTCTCGTGGGCGCACCTTGGGGTTCAGAGCACTTGTGACGTTGGGGTTGGCGACCCGGAAGACGGATGCGTCCACTCCCGGCCAGAGGCAGTGAAGCCACGCAAGGGCAAGAAGGGGTGTCTTCATGGTGGTGTAAAGCATGCAGGATGAATCAATCCTGGGTGACAAGAATCAAGGGGAACAAAACAAAGCTTGGTCTTAGTTGCGTCCGTTGCCAGTCGGGAGGGAGGTAAAGGAGGTACAGCACAACCTGACTGACCAGACCTCGAGAGGGATGGACCTGATTACCGGGAGGCCACTGGGAAGAAGACATTCCCGTCGACATGGCTGGATATCAGGAACGCCCCCATATCTCAATACCCCGATATAACGAATGCTTCCCCCCCCCCATGACGTTGGCTTGGCATTATCGCCAAGGGATGGCCTTCTGTGAAGGATGCACGGCTGGCTATAATGCGGTGAGCCTAACAATCGTTGCTGAGGTCACAGAGTCTCACAAGGGGGGCTACAGTTACACCTGAAGTGGCCCGGAATGTGGGAGGAGCTTCCCGTGATCCATCCTCAAGGCTGTCATCCCTTCCTAGGGCTTCATGCCGTCCTGATCTTCAGTAGGGCATTCAGATGGGCGGCGCGGCATCGCCGATCGGGCCCCTTATTTTTTTCTCTTCATCAGACGAACCACTGTTGCCACGCAGGGTAATGATGTTTCTGATAGGTCAATACCAAGGTACTCTAGTAATCACAACCCGACCATCTTCCCCGCGTCCTTGTAATCCTTCCGCAAACTGTGCCAGAATAACCCGATGCAGGCAAAGATCAACAGCGAATCCGTGAGGTCAAAAACCCCACACACACAACACCCGGAGAAGGATTCCAGCGGGAAGCACAGCCCATCCGACATTCCCGATTCCAATGGAAGCCTGGCAAATCAATCACAGTCCCGACAACTTGGGGATGCACAAATGCAAAAGGATGTGGTGTCACGAAGCCAATAAGCTTAATTTATCAAGTACCGTGCAGTGGGGCCCACTAATAGGGGCTCAGGGGTCTCTGCCCACTTCCCGACCACTTGGGATGCCGTAGGGCTGCGTACCGGCTGTGCCTGGCCTTCAACGGGAACGTGACCCGCGAGGCGCGGCAAACGGACCGACAGTACGGACAGGCGGTGATTGAAGAATTCAACTATCCGGCATAGGGAGTCGGGCTATGTCCAATCGCCTTGTCCTACCAATAAATATGGCAGTTAAACGACGATCCGGTTCGTATTTGTTGTCCATGTCGATCGTGGGATCAGACGGATGTTGAAGGATCAAGCCTCGGTAATGATCAAGTAACAGGAAGCCCTACACTACAGTAACGTCACCTTGACCTCCCTTTGCTCGGCTTACACTTGGCACGATAATTCTTGATTGTGATGCAGCAGCAGTGTTGACCTGGTACTGCCGCTGGTCCCACGACACGCCTCTCCAAGGAAGGAATTTCAGCGTTGGCTCTATTTCCTCCTGGCCCATGGCCCATCGTTGTCGTCCGGCCTTTAGCATCTGAGCAACAACACCAGAGATTGTTCTTTAGCCGTGTTTGTGTAAGTCACCCTCCAGCGGGAGTTAGCCAACCCAGGCCGTACACACTCCGGTCATTAACAGATTGTTTTAGCCTCCTCAAACTGGGTCCAAGTCAAAATGGCGTCCCAATTCAGGGCCATGATGGCCACATTTATCTCAGCTTTATTGCTCTTACTCATACTCCCTGGCCCCGTCGCGGCGCAGGAAACCTCGCCTGGGGGCAAGACGTTCTCAAACGATGCATGGGACTGCAGCGGATGGCATACCGTGAAGTCAGGCGAGACATGCAAGAGCGTCGAGAAGAAGTACAACATCACAAACACCGACTTTTTGCACTGGAACCCGTCGGTCTCCAAGGACTGCAAAACCAACTGGAAGGCCGAATACTCGTACTGCGTGCGGGTCGGAGCTCCGACGGAGACGGTGAAGGGCATTGCGGCCAACTGCAACAAGTGGCATGTCGTTGCGAAGGGTGATGACTGTCCGTCCGTGGAAAAGAAGTATAAAATCACCTCCGCCGAGTTTCTCAAATGGAACCCAGCAGTCGACAAGAAATGCACCAAGAACTTTTGGGTGAAGTATTCATATTGTGTATGTTGCCCCCTCTTCACTTTTCACTTTCACCACCCAGGCGTTTCAAACTACTCCAGTCATCTGACCATCGCTACAGGTTGGGATTGACAAAGATGCGCATCCCACGAGCACTTCTACCACGAAGAGCACGTCCAAAACTTCCTCCAAAACTTCCACCAAAACTAGCAGCACCAAGACAGTGCCCACATCGACACCTCCATATTCTACGCGGAATCCCGTCACTTCATACAGCAACACGCCTGGAAAGACGGCGACTGCTTTCCCACCCGAGCACACCAAGCCCGGTCAGCCGCCTAACTGCAACCGCTGGCACTGGGTCAGTATCGGAGATAGTTGTCAGAGCATCGTTAATCTTTACAGCACTCGTCTCACTGCGGAGCAGTTGTGAGTAGTCTTTTCTACTGTTCTCTTCTCTTAATTACAAGTTGCTAACCTTTGCGCCAGCCATGAATACAACCCATCCGTGGGTGATGACTGCAGCGGCCTCTTCGTGGGGTGGTATGTCTGCGTTGGCACGCAGTCCAAGACCTCCTCGAGCATTGGCTGGTCCACGAGTGCTACCAATGCCTCGATTCCTGCGCCAACGGAGTTCAACCCGCCTCCGGCCACGTTTGTGCAGAACTTCACTGCTGAGCCGCACCAGTCCGGTATCCCTGACAGCTGTGGGAACTTTTATCTCGCTCAGAACGTACGTGTCCTTCCTTTTGTCGTTGTTAATGAGCTCGAGGACAGGAGAACATGTAATTGATACAATTAATATAGGGAGACACTTGCAAAACCGTGCTAGGTATCTACAACTACATCAACAAAGACCAATTCTTCGATTGGAACCCTGCGCTCAAGGGCAACTGTGACAGTCTCCAATCGGGCATGTATTACTGCGTGGCAAACTTTGAGGCCGGCAAAGCGCCCATGCCAGCCACGCTGACGTCCGGCGCTTCACCCACGGCGTCGGGCACGACGTCAGAATGCAAGGCATGGTATCAAGCAGTGGGCAGCGATAACTGCGCGACCATTTCCATCACTTTTGGGACCTTTTCTGAAGACGGTGCGTATTAACTCTTATTACTTACATTGCCCCTTTTTTCTCGCATACTTAGGTACCTGCATCACACCACTAACAAAAACATTAACACCAGACTTCATCACCTGGAACCCCTCCGTCTCCCCAGACTGCAGCACCATCGTTGAAAACACCTTCTACTGCGTCGCCGTCCCGGGCACGCCCACGACCCGTACCGCCACTGTACCCCCAACCCCCACAGGTTCCCGGCCTACGCAATCCGGCATCAACCCCAAGTGCACCCGTTACTGGCTCGTCTCGCCCTCAGACAGCTGCGATTCTATCCAGCGCGCAACGCATCTCTCGTCTGAGGACTTCCACGCGTGGAACCCGGCGCTGGGTGATGACTGTAAGGGGCTCGAGGTGAATTACTATGTTTGTGTGTCGACCAAACCCGTGGTAAAGCCGACTTCGACGGTCACCGTTCCTGGTGATGGGAATGGCGGTGGTGGTGGTTCGACGAAGACGACGAAGACCACTACGAAGACTGGGACGGAGACGACTAAACCGCCGGCTACCACCACAACGGGCGAGCCGGTGTCGACGCCGACGCCGCATATGCCGGATATGGTTGAGGGGTGTGTGCGGTTCTTTTACCGGGGTAAGGATGCGGCGGACATGTTTTGTCAAGATTTGGCGGATGCTGCGGGGATTTCCGTTGAGTAAGTGAACTTTCTTTCCGTAGTAATGTTAGGCAAGACGGCTAACACATCAACAGGGACTTTTACGCATGGAACGGCGACATGGGCAAGGATTGTACCGGCCTCTGGGCGAACAACTGGTACTGTATCGGTATCTCGGGGCCGCACACGACCATCTCGAGCGGGACGCCCAAGCCGCCGGCTTCTACAACAGCGGCTTCGACAAAGTCTGGGAGCGCATCGACGACGAAGTCGGCTAGCAAGTCGTCTAGCAAATCATCAAGCAAGTCGGCAAGCAAGTCAGCTACTAAGTCAGCATAGATTTTGCGGAGTTTGTGGAGGACGTTTAGGAAGAGGTAACCACGAACTGTACTTGACAGTGGCCGGGTATAATTAAACCGCAGCACAATGAGAATTAGTTTGATATTGATGTCTACGCAAACCCACCCCCTATTGACGTAATTATGCCACCTGTAGTATTATGAGTAAGGGGGAGCTTAACCCTCCACTCTACACCAGAAGCACCCCCAACAGCGCAGCAGCACCCCCCATTACCATCCTATCCACCTGCCCACTCACTCCCGCATTCGGCTTGGTCGTCGTAGCCGCCGGTGCCACACCCGTCTGCGTCGCAGAAGCACCACCGCCACCGGTTCCTCCCGTTCCCGCTCCCGTCCCAGGCGTAGGGGTAGGCGTAGGCACAGCAGTCTCACTCACATTCCCGCTTCCATCCCCACTGTCATCTCCCCCGGAAACAGCCGTCGTCTGCGCCGCAGCTGAACCACCTCCTCCAGCAGCAGTAGGTTGCGGATACGGACCCCTGTACAAATTCCCCTTGCGTCCGTCGCCGAGGGTATAATCCCCACTCAACGCATTGCCCGTGGTCCCCTGGCCATCATGGAAATCCCCATTCGTCACGTCCAAACAGAACGGCGAGGTCTGCACCGACAGACAAATCTCTGTGTCTGCACAAGTCGCGGACGCGCCGGTGCCGTCGTCGCGCGGGGCGAGGATGATGTTAGCGACGTTGGCAAGACGGGCGTCGGGGGTAGTGGCTGCGCGCTTGTGTTTGACGGCGTTGCTGAGGACGGCGAAGGGGTCGTAGGAGAGGAAGACGTCGAAACCGCCTCCTCCTCCTCCGCCTCCGCCGCTGCCGCCGCCGCCGTTGTCGCTGATGTATTTCTCGATGGGAGTTGCGTTGGAGGATGTGCAGGTTGTGGATGCGGACTAATGGGGTTGGGAGCGGTTGTTAGTTGGGGGTGTAAAAAGGGAGGTTTGTTGGTTGTATAAGTTACTTACAGCCATTGGAACCATGAGGCTAGCCATGCCCGCGAGAATGATATGCGAACGCATGATCAGGGCGAGAATATTTTCAGTCTTTGAGTTGGGATGTCGTGAGCTGCGACGATGAAAGGAGGTCAAACAAGCGCGTCAGAACTCGCCATGTTTTCCAACGTCCCGGGCACGAGGACCCCTTTTCTACCAACACAGAAGAACGTATCACGCTTTCGCCGAAATGCATTTCTTTCAGCCGCATTACACGATATCCCGCACCTCATTCGTTGCTGAAGCCAACAGGAAAGCTTCCACGATGGTGGCGTCGTCGAGACCGTCTTGGCAAAGGCTTCTCGCTTCAGCTAGCCCAAAAGGGCTATGCACTATTGGATTCCACCTCGCTTTCGTTTGCGTTGGGCATTGACGGGGAGGCTGAATATTCCTAAAGTCCGAAGTTGAACTGCGAGGCGCTTCAGGTGGTATGTTTTACCTTGCTGACTGTCGATTGATAAGGGAGTTGGGCTGAGACGAGGCACTTTGGAGGTTCCCCTAAGGAGGGCGAGAAATGTGGCTTCGGGTTCCTAACCCGATATTTCTAATTATATAAATCCTGCATTGTCTAGTAACAATAACAAGATAAAATAAAAAACTTCATCGTAGATAATACTCGGTTCGCCCCTGTACTTCATTCAACATGGGCTTCGACTTGGAACGTTTCGGGTGCATCATCCAAACGATTAACGCCGCTCAGCCTAACCACTCAGGTTCCTATTCTGGTACTTTGAACGGCGCAAAACATAAAAGACAGAGGGAAAAACAATGGGGAAAGGGTAGACCGGAGGTAAAGCACCGTCTCGAGAACGCAGTTTGAGCATTCATACCCGCTTTTCTCTTCTCTTTCTTCTCTAATTATTACATCTGAACTAATAATATCCCAGAGCCACACGGAGCATTGAATTGTCACCGGTACGACCCTCATAATCGCCATTCCACGATGACAATGGTTATTAACAGTCGACCAAATCCACGGCGCAGAATCAATAACTATTGTAAAGTAACACATATTATCCGTATTGTCAACCGCAAAGACGGATCTCCAGTTTCCGGGTTATTGGTGCCCTGTCGACTTTGACATGGCCCCAACCGGGTATTCTCACCGTCGCTACCAGCTTTTCCAGATCGCGATGCACGGGTAGATATTGCAACACTTTACCCTGATGTGACCTCTGCTCCTTCGGTCTTGCATGCTAAATTTAGACATCGTGATCTGTACCCCCTACAACGATGGATAAAGTAGCTGCGCTCTGCTGTCAATTTCACTACTTTTTGGGCAATGTCATTTTTCGAGAGAAACCAACACCAGCACCTGAATCGCAAGCTTTCACTTACGCTTCGAATCGTCACATTACGCGACCAACAAAAAGAAGCCGAAAAAAACACAAAATGAAACCATTTCAACACCCTCTGCTCTTGACAGCAGCCCTCCTCTCCCTCATCACCCCAATCGTCAGCGACGAAATTACAGTCTGGTCCTGTCTCCCATCTTCCAGCTCCGCAACAACTGCCCCCTCATTATCCAGCACCAGCTCACACCACTACCATCATCACGGCTGCAGCCCTTCCCACACACCCTCATCCTCCTTAGAGTCTTCCATCTCATAGTCCTCCACCTCGCTCGAGTCCCCTTCATCATCAGAATCGACCTCGGAGCCGACTTCAGAATCCACCGCATCCACGACTCTCGTCCCCTCCTCCTCCATAACAACCAGCTTCGCCATCCCCGTCCCGACCACCTGGGGCCACGTCAACGCATCCACCATAGCCTGGACTTTTGTCTGGAGGCGGTGTGCGATGCCGACGCCGTTGTCGGGGGGTGAATGAGATGTCGTCCGTTCATGACTCTTTGGCAATTCGGCAAGGGTGGTGTGGGGTCCTTCTGTCGTGTTCCTGTCGTTGTTGACGAAAGGGGGGGGGGGTTGTGAACGGCGGAGTGATTTTGTGTTGGTTGGTAAGGTTGGCGAAGCGTGGGATATTTATTATTGTTTTGCTTGTATTCTGGTTATGGTTTCTGAGGCTCTTTAGGCGCCTCTACATTGATGGTAAGCAATTCTCATCGAGGTTACCTGAGAGTCCAACAGCAGAGAGAGCGTCACAGTGGAAGGGCCACTGCACCGGTTACCGCTAATTACTTGGAAATTAATCGCGAATCTCTGCTTGTCACCTCACCTTTATATATCTGCAGTCGTATCTGGAGCTTCGCATTCCCATAAAATTTCTCGCTATCCATGCATGGCGTTGGCAATGTGTCTAAGGCCATTCGCTGGTGGATTGCTTTCTGATTCTGTTCCATCCCCTCCACTCCGCTGTCCATTACCTCAAAGTCTGGTCTCGAGCAAATCCTCATCCCCAACCTTCCGTCTCGGTCCGTTCTCCATCGTGAAAGCCGGACTCTTCTACAGAGCCTCGCGGCACAGCCAACCGCCCAGCTCCTTCTCCTTCTGGATAAGTTCCATATCTTCGCGTCGGAGAGCCAGCCACACCTCCCAATCTGCATCGCCCTTTATCCCCCCTTGCCTCGGCAAGATGGTCATGGCTCCATCAAACGCCACATATGCCCGTCTCATCCAGGATGGTTTGGTCGGCTTACCACCACAGACCCCGGGGATGGTATATTCCACGTCCGCGCCCAGCGTCACACCCACAGAAGCATCCAACCCGGTACGGTGGCGGGCAATGGCACGACGGACGGCTGCGTCGACTTCAGGCCAGGTGATCTTGTCGCGTGGGGGCTGCTGCTGATCGTCATCTTTCACAGCTACCGGGTCGTCGTCGGTTGTCGCTTGCGTGGCAAGGGCAATGTGTTTCTCAAGAGTATCCCGCTCGCATAGCTTCTTCAAGGCGGCACGAATTGCCATCGCGGCGTCTACGAGCTGCGCTGGCCTGACTTTGCGAAGTTTGCGGTTCTCTTTACTGGGCTCAACAACGGTGGGCTGAATTCCTTCCGAGGGCTTCTGATCCTCAGCCGAATCATCGGGCGCCCAATCGATCATGGCGCCTACTGACATATCTGCCAAGGCTCTCAGAAACATGTTCCCGAGGTACGATTGTGGATATGGGCCCAGGATATCGTCAGCGGGCAGTCTCCTGCGCACATCAACAGCGGTTGCAAACCGTGTCAAATCAGTGGCTTCAACCCTGCCATTGTGCGCACGAGCGCGCATGACGTAGATCCAAACCAGAGCGCAAAGGACGTCGGTACGCGAAACACCCAGTGTAGGCTCCAGGCCGTAAAGTCTCTGAAGCTCGCGAATCACTTTGAAGTGAAGGGTCCTGAGTGTTCCTGCCCCAATGGCGAATATCTTGGCGATAGCCGGCACCGGCGACGGGGGCTGCGTCCATCCGATGACAGGCTCCGGTGCCGGTGTGTCAAGACCCATTGTGGGCGGTGGTGACGGGTTCTGGGGGCTTCCATGGCCGGTAGCGGCCACGGCGGGCGATCCGGTCGTAGACCGGCCGCTGTGCGAGAATGCGATGGACAACGCAGGAGGTGAGGAGTGCGTGTCGGAATCGGAGTTCCCGGTCGAATCTGCGCGTCCGGCCGACTTTGGGCTGTTAGGGGATGAAGACGGGGCCTTGGGACTGCTCGTGGCTGGAGCCGTTGGTTTGGGGAAGTCGTAGCCCGGGATAGTAGCCGGATCAACGTTGGCGTGAACTTTGCTTAGCATCTCGGCATATTTGACGAATTGTTCTTTGTAACTGCGAACGCTGTACAGTGCCTCGCTTACTTTGTCGCTGGCGAACAGCTCCAAGATCCTGGCGGTGGCACCCCCATCAACGACGCCGTGGTGAAAGGCAAACCCAAGAACCAGCCCTCCAGGAAAGAAGGTCGCTTTGAGCGTGAACACTGGATAAGAACCTCCCGGGGAAAGTACTCCATCGGGTAGGAGCCAGAAAAGGTCTTTCTGCATAGTATACGCAGGTACCCCGGCGGCTGAAAGTTCTTGAAACGTCCAAGGAAACCTGTCCTCGTCTGGGATGTCGTACGCAAAGGTGCCCTCAGGAAGATTCTCGCCATGGAGTGTTTCGTCCTCTGGGTAGTCGAGCCTGGGACGCTCGCCCTCTTCTGCAGGATGGACAACTTTGCCGGCAAGAAACGGGAGGTTCCTAAATAGGGTCCCGAGTCGGGTGCAGAGGTGCACTACGGCCAGCTTTATCTGGTCGTGGTCGTAGGTTGAAAACGGAAAAATGGCACACTTCATGATGTAGTTCTGAGGCGCTGTGTAGTCGAGCGGAGTAAGGGGCATCTGCTTGAACGGGGGCCTCAGCGCAGTCAGGCGCGCCAGAATGGTTTGGGGATCGCTCATGGTGGGCTACTATGATAGCGATATAGGTCGGTAGGTAGGTAGATAACCGATATAGGGAGTGCGGGCGATGTGGATTGGGAACAGGAACCGTGGTGTTGGGGAGTGAGAAGCGGAATCTTAGAGGACATTTGTAGGTCTTAGGGAACATGTGGTCTGTTCAGGTCACCCGCACCCGGCAAGCAGTGTGAACAAAGGAAAGAGCGAGGAGTAGTTGGCCCCGATGATCAAGTTTAGACGGAACCTAAGGTACTTGCCTCTCTTGAATGGTATTAATGCAGCTCTTAGAAGGCGCAGGCCCGAAGCGATCGGAGCCGTCTTCTCAGGACCCAATTCCCTCAAAATGGCCACCAAAACTGCCTTTTCATGGCGAGAATGCTTTCAGTGACAAAGGCTCTTGTGACTTGTCAGACGACCTTGGGCCGCAATCTTTGTTCACCACGGGAAAAGGAACCACGCGATCCAATCCCCAGGACAAGGAATTGGACGCCATGCATACACCAAAATCCAGTGCTTGCATCCCACCCGGGCCCTTTGCTCCCACAGCCCTACCAAACTCCCGCCGTCAACAAGGGTACCTGTGCCCGCAGAGCCTCACTGCATGCACAAGAACGGTGGCTGGCATCTGACCCTTGTGTATGGCTTGCTTTGCGGGCCGTGGCCGGTCCACGCGGTCGTTTTTTACTTTTTTGGGTTGCGTATGCAGGAGACGGGGAGCTCCTATGGTTTGGATTTTGTTAACTTGAGACATTCAGACCGGTAGACCAGCACAAGGGCTCGGGCCATTGAAAAACTCGTCAATTTTGAAGAAACGTTTACCGTGGTTTCCGGGAATCCCATTGGGCTGATCACATTCTAACAACATCTAACTATATTCCTTGCAACGTTGTTCTCCCTGCCGCGTGTCGCCCAAGGTTGTCTCGGCACCTGAAGTCTCAACCGGGGCCCGAACCGCACGCTCGGAACGAAGCGGCTGGCGCGCTGGTGCAAATCGCATGCCTGTCGGAGAATGTGCATCCTAAAGATCGGCATGAGAGCCCATGTGTAGAATATCCGAATTCAATTTCTGGCAAGGTGGATCGAGCGTTGTAACCCCACGACCGCCTAGACAACTCTGTGATTGATATTGTACATACAGTACGAGTGCCTCACTCCCACAACATCCCCTCCCCACACTTAGTACGCCACCTGCGAATTCAACCCACTCAACTCCCTCTCCCAGCAGCGATGCTGCGCAATCCCGTAGAAAAACTGCTCCATAAACCCCTTCGCCTCCTTACCAAGCGTGACCGCCTCCTTCAAACTACCCGGCTTCACCTCCCGCAATGTCACAACACCATAACTCTCATGTGTCTCCGCCGAGCTCGATACCGTAACCGTCGGTCCCAACCCAATGGCCTTATGCACGAGCTCCACCGCCTCGCCCGTCGCGCCGATCGTCTTAAGGTGGCCAAACGCCTCGCGGATCCAGTGCAGCGCACGGCCGTTGGTCGCGAGGGTCTGAACGGACTTTGCGCCGCCGGGAATGAAGATGGCGTCAACCATGGTAGAGCGGAAGCCCTCGAGGTGGTGGTGGGGCTGGGTCTCGCGGCCGTTGGAGCCGATAACCTTGCTGCGCTTGGTGCCAATGACCAGTGGGACCGCGAGGGCAGTCGACAGCGCGGCGTAGGCAGTATCGTAGGCGGCTTGGTCGTAGCCATCCGCGATGATTATGGCGACGCGGCGCGAGGCAATGGTAGGCGTGGAACCAGGGAACTCGGTTTGGCTGAGGGCGGGTGCGCGCCGGCCATGGTTGGTGCGGCCCTGGGACGGGGTGTCACCACCGACGAGATTGGAAACGGTCTGCGCTAGGCCCAGATCGATGTCCGCGAGGCGCTGGACCATGCGGCCAAACACGACGGGATCCTCGCAATGGTCGAGTTCGAAGCCAAAGGCAGCAATGATGTGGTGCTTCTCGATGGGCGACATGCTGTTCCAGAACAATTGTGCTTGGCTGAAGTGCTCCTTGAACTTGTCGCTGCGGATCCGCGCCTTCATGCCATTGACCTTTTGCGCATATTCGACGTATGCACCTTCGGCGTGGGATGCGGGCTTGCAGGCTTGGAAACGGTTAGGCCAGTAGTTGACCGTGCCGCGGGTGATCGTATGCCGAAGAGCACCGTCGCGGTTGAAGTTCATGACGGGGCACGTTGGGCGGTTGATGGGTAGCTCTTCAAAGTTGACACCTAGGCGAGAAATCTGGGTGTCAAAGTAGCTGAAGTTGCGGCCTTGCAGAAGAGGGTCGTCTGAGAAACCGATTCCGGGGACAACATGGCTGGTGCAGAACGCAATCTGCTCGACCTGCGTAAAGAACTCCTCGGGGTTGCGGTTCAGCTCTAGCTCGGCAAAGTAGCGGGTCGGAACCAGGTCTTCAGGCCAGATCTTGGTAGCGTCCAAGATATCAAAGTCAAACTTGTGTTCGTCCGCCTCTGGGATAACCTGAACACCAAACTTCCACTTGGGGAAGACGCCGTTGGAGATAGCTTCAAAGAGATCCTTGCGGTGGAAGTCGGGGTCTTGGCCTGCAAGTTTCAACGCTTCATCCCAGATCAAGGAGTGCACTCCGAGCTCAGGAGTCCAGACGAACTTGACAAAGTGCCGCTCTCCTTTGGCGTTCAATAAAGTAAACGTGTTGACGCCAAACCCCTGCATCATGCGCCAGGAACGGGGCACGCCCCGATCGCTCATCTAGTCATTACGGTCAGTACCTAAAAGGACAACAGGGGTCAGTGTGAAAGTGCGCGTACCGCCCACATAAACATATGCGTGCTCTCGGTGTGGTTGAACTGGAAATCCCAGAAGTTGTTGTGGGCCGTCTGAGCTTGCGGCACCTCATTATGCGGTTCCGGCTTGCCGGCGTGAATAACATCGGGAAATTTGATCGCATCCTGGATGAAGAAGACCGGGATGTCGTTGCCAACCAAGTCCCAGTTACCCTCCTCGGTGTAGAACTTAATGGCAAATCCACGCACGTCGCGGACGGTGTCGGCGCTCCCCCGGCTTCCGAGGACCGTAGAGAAGCGGACAAAGACGGGTGTCTCGCGGGAGGTATCCGTCAGGACGGGGGCAAACGTAAACTCGTCAATGCTGTCGTAAACCTTGAATTTCCCGAAAGCGCCAGCTCCGCGAGCGTGGACTACACGCTCTGGAATCCGTTCGTGGTCGAACCTCATGATCTACGCGCAATGTCAATACTATGTGGATTGGGGCCCTACTGATGTAAGAAAGGCGCAATAACTTACCCGTTCTCGAGCAAAAGGGTCCTCGAGGAGGAGGGGACCCGCCTGGTTCGGGCTGACAGCTTTGAGCCAGTCGTCCGCAGTGCTCTGCTTGACGCCATAATCCGTAGTGAGACGGTCCTTCTCCGAGATATCCTTGGTGTCTTTGGCGAGGTCCTTGAGCTTGTCGCCCTCCCTGGAGCCCAAGGCCGCGTGGGCCACCTTCTGCACAGAATCAGGTACAAAGCCAGCCATCGTGATAGTGCGATGTCTTATTGCTCAACGATAGAATGCGGTGTTCAAGGAAATTGTCCGGACCAGCGAAATATTAAGGATCAAAGCACCGTCCCAAGTTATAGCCACTCAACTCCCGGATATTGGTCATCGTTTCTCGCCAGTACCACCGTCGATGTCGTGCGCTGGTGGTCATGACGTCAAACACGGCCCGGGTTAACCTTCATTTCGCGGGCTCGAATTGTTCTCGATGACAGCGTTCACAAGGAAACGGTCCCATATTGCGATCATTACCTCGCCCATTGGTGCAGCATGAATGATGTGGTGATGTCATGGTGAGAAGTTCGCTCGTTATGACAGCTGCGTCCAGGTGGCCACGGCCGCCTGTTTATTAGTGGGTATCGCCGGCTGCAACGTGGTGCGCAGTACAATCGGTCTCCTCGCTGCAGAATATTGAGGATCGGGGTGAAAATAATCCCCAGCTCAAGCTTCAGAACTTTGAATCGGAAAATATGCGTATTCAGACGCGCTGAAGTCCCAAAATAACTGTTGGATCCCAAAACGGTGTTTGCACCTGAAATTCGTCGCCCCCGCTCTGTCCATGTTCGGCAACAACACGGGTTTAGGCTTAGACCATGTCTCACACGTCCATCACCCCCCTAGTGACTAGTGTAGGAATCAATGGAGAAGACAATTTTCCGGCCAGGTTCTGTTTTGGGGCATTTTCTCCGGTCCCAATTACATGTCGGCTTTGACATGGAGCGTACATTAGCTCGGGTGCTGTCTCACCGCAATGGAACGAAACATTTGGGCGTCGTCGGTTATTGGTGCATGGAGCGACGGCATCGGCACCCTCAGGACTCGAGGAGTCCGGTGATCTGCCTAACTACCCCAAAACAAAACAGCAGTGAATATTGCGGCATGGACGAGAGAGCCTCGTCGTGAATTCAGCTTGAGACCGGAACCCAGGATGTATGGAGAGGTCGCGTTAAACAACGTGTCGTATCCTCCGCCATCAATGGCCCAGGCCCCGAAGAGGAGGCGCCAAGCAACGGCCAGCCCAAAACGTTGAATTTATTATCAACTTCTCTCAACCACCTTCCGTTGGTGGTGGTCGAGGTTGGGTTACATACCGCATAGCCACCGGCGGCAGCCGCTTTGCAACCCCAGATTGACAGGGGCAAAGGGGCTCATCCCACCGGTTAGATGTGGGGAACTGAAAGCCGAAGAGCTTCGAATATCTGGGGTGTCGCATTTCCGATCCCCCCAGTTTCCGGGGACACTAGTGTACACGAGTGTTGGATAAAAAGAAGTCTTCGACGAAGAACGCTAATCCATTGTTACCAGGGAATGCCGGCAAATGCAACGTTCACGAAGCCGCTGAGACATGCGCTGTTACATGCAGCTCAGGAGATGTGAAGACGGCGCCCTGCTTCGAGGGTGGTCAGGCCCTCGAAGGGAAAATGACGTCGATCTTTACGCCGGTGTAAAGGGGTGTTCCGGCAGGCCCGAATACACCTGTAAGACGCGCGGGTTTGGGTTTCTGACGGTAGCGTACCGTACCACCACGATTGTTGCGCATGCAGCTTCCTGGGCCAGGCCACCCCAAAAGTGGATAAAGCCCGCCGTTAACCGGCCATGGTCGTCAACCTCCCTAATTGAGAACTCGCCCGAGCGCGCCGAGGGCTTTTGTCTCAAGTTTTTGTTTCGTAAAAAATCCACCCTGGCCCCAGTGTTCGGTGAACGACTCGGGCGATTGGAGTGGCAAGAACTAGAAGGCCGTACCCGGCGCAAGCAACGCTCCAAGGCTCCGCAATGCACGTACCAAGGAACGCGCTCGCTCCACTACACGGCGGGCCCGAAAACCTTGAACAACACCAAATGCGCCCATAGCGACCCCGTACTATCGCCTCCCCCAGACGGTACTTGACTCCCGACTCCACGTACTCCATGGACGTAGCCCGGTCCTGGTCCAAAATGCCTCAAACACCTTCCGATAGCGGAAGAGTCACGGCAAGAGCCTGCGATGCCATGTCCTGCAGGCCGGGAAAGGTGGCTCGAGGAGGGTCAACAATGCGATGAACGGACAAGAAACCTTACCAGGGGAACCTTACGATGCTTCCATTTCCAGGCACCACAAAACCATACAGCCCCATCGATCCCAGGTTTTGGGAGAGACAATAAATACCATGCGCCCCCTGCCCACAGTTCTTCTCATCTCTTCTCGACCCGCTCTCCCCCCACATCGTTCCTTGACTTCTTCTCAGCTTCTAGAAGATAGCTAGAAGGGGTTCGTGGAATATCAGACGAGGGCAGCCCACCGACCTTCACGAGATATCCCGCGTCAGTTGGGCCGAACCCCCAGTCTAGACGTTCCATCCCTCCTCCACCATCAAACCGAAAATATTTTCACCATGGCGTCCGACACACAAATCACGGGCGTCGGCTTAGATGCCTCCAGCGAGAAGAAAATGAACGGCGATTTGGAGAGCAATATCGACGCCAACAGTACCCGCATTGAACCGGCATCCATCCGAGGCGCGGGGGAGACAGACAACGAGGGCGCTGTGGAAATCAACTACCACACGCTCACCTGGTGGTATGCCCAGTCGCACCTTGACACCTTCGTCCAAGAGCGAATTTGCTGACGTTTCCTTCAGGCAAGCCGGCGTCGTTTTAGTCGCCGAGACCGTCTCCCTCGGTATCCTCTCCCTGCCCGGTGTCGTTGCCAACCTCGGCTTGGCCCCTGGTATTGTCGTCATCTTGATCATGGGTGCCTTTTCCACCTACTCTGGTCTTGTCATGGGCGAGTTTCGTCGGCAATACCCCTGGGTCCAGAGCTTTGGCGACGCGGGCGAGATTATCGGCCGGTCCATTGGAATGGGCAAGGTCTTCCAGGAGTTGTTTGGTTGGGCGCAGACCATCTTCCAGATCTTCGTCATGGGCAGCCACTTGTTAACCTGGACCATCTGCCTCAACACCCTCACCAGCAGCGCAGCCTGTACCATCATTTGGGGCGTCATCGGCCTTGGCGTCTTCTGGCTTCTGAACACGCCACGAACCCTCCGCGCGGCCGGCTACTACTCATTCGCCTCTTTCGCCTCCATCTTCACCGCGGTCATGGTCACCATGATCGATGTCGGCATCGAAAAACCGATCGGCTCGACCGCCGTTGAGGTGTCACGCACTATCGGGTTCTCATCAGCCTTCCTGTCCGTCACCAACATCGCCGTCGCCTTCAGCGGACATTCATGCTTTTTCACCGTCATGTCCGAGTTCAAAAACCCATCCGACTGGCCCAAGGCCCTGTTCCTACTACAAATCTGCGACACCGTCCTCTACCTGGTCGTCTCCATCGTCATCTATATCTACGTCGGCCCAGATGTGCCTTCACCCGCGCTCTCCGCCGCCGGCTCCACTGTTGTCCGCAAGGTCATCTGGGGTTTGGCCATCCCGACTATCGTCATTGCCGGCGTCATCTACGGTCACGTCGCGGCCAAGTACATCTTCGTCCGCGTTTTTGCCAACACCAAGCACCTCGCCACCCGCACCACCCTCGGTCGTTTCGGCTGGCTCGGTATCACCGCCGCCATCTGGACTCTCGCCTGGATTATCGCCGAGTCCATTCCCGTCTTCAGCAACCTGCTTGGTTTGGTGGCGGCTCTCTTCGCCAGCTGGTTCTCATATGGCATCCCGGGCATGTTGTGGTTGTGGATGCACTACGGCAACTGGTTTTCGAGCCCGAAGAAAGTTGTTTACTTCTCGCTCAATGCCATGTTAGTGTTGATTGGCGTGGTACTATGTGCTTTGGGCCTGTGGAGTACGGGCGAGGCGATCGCGAAAGATTCGGGGACAACGCCGTGGTCATGCAAAAGCAACGCTGCTTAGAGACGCATGATCATGTGTCATTTCTTCTTTTATTTTAGTTTCCGAGCATAGCCTAACGTCAATTGTTCAAGAGTTTTCATGACTATGTATCCCTGCCGTAAATATTGTGTTGTCTCAATTACGCAACCTGTTTGCGCCTTTCATCAGCCCAACAGGTCACAACGACCATTGACAGCTAGCGCAGCGCATAATATGGGCTCAGCTCTGGATAATTATCTTGACAGCAACCATTTTGGATAGCTTTCCGGCGATTTTCAAGCCAGCCCCAGATATTGCTAGAAAAGTCAGAGGTTAATAAACCGTAAATCTTTATCTCATCAAAATGACAGCTTTGGTAAAGAAGGCCTAGAAACAGTTCGGACCAAGATCATAGGGCTTCTTTTGCTATTTATCATGGATATTTATGACAGTAATTCCGGGGAACTAATATTATGAACTTGAACGGATATGCTTTCTCTCTCCCTCTTTTCGATTTGGTGAACAAAAAGGTTGAATCAGAAGTTTAGCAGAGGACAAAGTGCCGTGTGTCAAATCCGGTCCGTACAAACAGGAGAAACTCCATCGTTGTTGACCCCAAAACGGGTAAGCTACCAACCCTCCGGCCCACCAAAACAAACCCGGCAATTCGATCGGGACCGGTTTCCTCGATGCCACATGGCCGTGATGCGACCCCAACAATCCAAGACCTGCCAAGAACAATAACATCCGGCGTTGCTCACCCGGTGGAGTCCGCTAAGCCGAGTTGTGGCCGAACCGGAGCTTTGCAAGTGAATCACCTTTGGATGTCTTCTGGTTACTGACCGTTTATCCTTCACTTCCCTTCATCTCGACTAGACTTCCGCATCCTGGGAGCAGAAAATGGCGACGGACTCGGAGAAAGAGAACGCCTTTGCTGGGCTAGAGAAGGCTAGGCCGAGCCATGTTGAGGACGGCGTCGGCGGGCTTGCGCTCGACGAGGAAACCAACAAGAAGCTCCTCCGACGCATCGACTGGCGGGTCATGCCTGTTGTAAGTTGCAACTCGTTCGACTCACAAGAACGTCAGAAACGACGAGACTGACGCCTATCTAGCTCTGCTTTACTTACGCCCTGCAATTTTACGATAAAGCCCTCCTCAGCCAAGCCGCCATCTTCGGTCTCCGCGCTGACCTCGGGCTGGAAGATGGCCTGACGTACTCCTGGGCCTCGCTCATCTTCTACTTCGGCTACATAGCTGGCACCTACCCGGTCTCGCTCCTGGCGCAGCGCTATCCAACTCGCATCGTGCTAACAGTCATCTGTCTGCTCTGGTCGGTCGTCGTGCTGACTACACCGGCTTGTCGAAACGCCAAGGACTTCTTGGTCAATCGTTTCTTTCTCGGGCTGATCGAGGCGGGCGTATCGCCGATTTTCATGCTGGTCGTGGGGCTGTGGTACACACATGCCGAGCAGGTATCGCGATCGAGTTGGTGGTACTCTTTCAGCGGCGGCTCACTGTTGGTGTCGCCGTTGATCAACTATGGGCTAGGCCACATTCAAGGCGGGCGACTGCAGCCGTGGCAATACATGTACCTGATTGCAGGCAGTGCCACGACGATTTGGGGCGTTGCCTTGTGGTGGCTATTCCCTGATACACCGCAGAACGCTAAGGGTTTCACGGAGGAGGAGAGAGCGTTATTGGTTGAGCGGGTCAGGGGGAACAATGCCGGGGCGGAGAATAAGGAGTTCAAGTTGTACCAGGTGTTAGAGGCGCTGCGGGACTACCGTATGTGGGGATTGTGTGTGCTCTCAATCGTGTCGTGCACTGGTTCCGCGGCGGTGACGGTGTTTGCGCCAATTGTCTTCAACGGAATGGGGTTCGGAGTGTTTGAGTCGCTGCTGCTCAACCTGCCCATCGGTGCGCTGGCGTTTATTTGTATCCTTGGGTCGGGGTACATCGGCCGGTTCGTCCCGAACGCACGGTTCCATCTCATCTCGATCTCATGTCTCCCAGTCATCCTGGGTTGCGCGTTGTTGTAAGTCTGCGGCTCCAGGCGGCGCATCACTGCAGGGTATGGCTAACCTACAACCAGATGGCAACTCCCCTCGTCTAATGTGGCAGGGCGCATCGCCGGATACTATCTGATCAACTTCTTCTCCGCGGCGTGGGTGCAATGCATTGGCTTGGGCACTTCCAACGTGGCCGGCCATACGAAAAAGTCCGTCTACGCTGCCGCTACTTTCATTGCCTACTCCGTAGGCAACATTATTGGGCCGCTGATGTTCGACGCGTATGTTCCCCCAAAGTCCTATCACGTCGAAATTGCGGTCTAACACATGTCAAAAAATACTAGGTCGTATGCACCGCGTTACGATCAGAGCTTCACCGGCGTGATGATCTGCTTCGTCGTTTGCTTCGTGTGCGCCGAGGCCCTTCGTTTCTTGTCCGTGAGGGAAAATAAGCGGCGAGACGCAAAGTATGGGGAGCCGGATGATGTGCACGGGTTGGAGGATTACACGGATCGGGAGAACAAATCGTTTCGGTATCATTTGTGAGGGAAATAGCAACGCCTTCGTCAATCTCGGCCATCTACATAGCAGGTGTTGTCAATGTCAGTAGGAGGAAACAATGTTTGCCATGTTTGTCAGGGTTAGGGGTGCAATGGTGGGCTGCCTCTGCGCTTGCAATATTTTTGTGCGGCGTAGGTTGCCTAAGGTGCCACAGAAAAATTGTTCCCGCCGAGCGGCACAGCGGTTGGAATGCGGGTGGTTCGCGTCGTTGTGGCGCACCCGAAGAGGCAACCCACCATCATAGTCCTAGCCATCACTTGACACTTTGGGGGCGGCCGTCGGACGTGTGGGATTCAGACTGCTCAGTTTGTATCTGGAGCATACTAGTAGGACTCTAGTGGTGACGCATCGCGGCCGACGTTTGCTCACACACGCTGTAAGTTGTGCCTCTACCTGCTGCCTTGCACTGTTGTGTGGTCGAGTGACGCGTCCTGGTGCTTTCGGCTTGCAGAGGTCATCTGGGCCTGTTGCGATGGTACAATCGGGCTGTCCCAACACCAATTTGTGAAACATCCGCGCCGGTAGCAAGAGGGCCAACTGTCTTGGGAGCCCACTAACTGGCTTGGTTTGTCGACTTTGACTCTGCGCGTCAACCGCGTTAATGCTGGGAGTTGCATCATCTTGTTGCTGAGGGCAATCGCAAGGCCTGCATGACGTGCAGGATGCACCGTCGCCGCCAAGTTCATTCGTCGTTGAGACCCGACAATTCGGGATGGGCGACCTCCATGTTGGAGGCTGAGCGGGATGGTTGGCTGCGCCAGAAGAGGTGCAAGAGGGAGGCCGCAGTGGCACAGGTGATATGAGAGCCTGACATTGGGCGCCTCGTTGCTCCGCCACGGGCCTGGCAGCTGTCGAGAAGCATTGGCAACTGAGCCCGGCTGCCGAAGCAACTGCAGGAGGGTGTGCAGAGTGGGGCATCTGGGTCGCAGGGGCAGCCGACAGCTTCAAGTGACACCACAGGCCCCGGCTTTTCTGCACACCTCTGCAAGGCACTGCATCGTGCAGCAGGCGGCCCGCGTGGCTCCCCCGGCTCCCTCTCTTGGCCTAGGCCTGCAAAGTCCTGCGCGCCAGTCGAGGTCAAGCATTATAAAAACAACCACATGGCCTCTTTTTCAGGGCTGCAGGGCATCATCATATCGCATCGTATCATATCGTACCGACCATTTCTAAACGCGTCAACCCCTTGAGTGCCACTTGAGGTTCCTGTCGAAACTCACAACCGCGCGCCAACCAACCGGCTCTCGTAATTACCACCCGTACCGTACCCTCGAACCAGCACTCCAAACCATCTGCACCAACCAACGCCGACGCCATGTCGGTGCCGAACTCGCCTTACTTGTCGGACAGCGGCTTTTCCGAGGCTCTCACCGACGACCCTCGAAAATGCCAGATCGTGGGCTGCTACAAGAGACATGCCTACGCCCGCGCGCCGAAAGGGCTCAAAGTGTACTCAGATTTTTGCACGAAACGTACGTCTTGTCACTGTCTTTCCGGTGGCCACTGAGGAATCGGGAGTTAACGCCTTGCTTAGATACCTGCGGCCGCGTCTATCCCGAACAATCACAATACTACTGCATTTTTCCTCGCGTTGCCAACAGTGCTTACTGCTCCCATCGTCAGTTTATCCCACAGCCCTCGCTTCTGTGCCTGTGCTAACCCAACCAACAGACCGGACATGCGGCCAAGAGGGCTGCGAAGAACAGGGAGAGCCGTTGACCCTTGACCTAAGCGATTTCAAGCCTTTCTACTGCCGGAAACACCGTTGCGCCGTCCTCGGCTGCCAGGAGCCCCCAAAAGCAGGCGATCGCGAGCGCCGGTGCGAGTTACACGCCGTCCGCTGCCGCGTCCAGGGCTGCTCCCGCTCCGCATACACACACGACGACGGCCGCGTCGACCACTACTGCCTGCTCCATTACGGGACCCAGCGCTGCCTCTACCGCGACTGCACGCGCCAAACGCTCGGCTCTTCCTTCAGCTTCTGCCACGTTCACAACCCCCCCAACGGTTCCAACGACCAAGACAAAGACAGCAACCCCTGCTCCCTCAGAGGCTGCAACAAATCCGCCGAGCCCAACGCACACGCCTGCTCCATCCACCTCTGCAGCGTACGCGGCTGCCCGAAGCCGACCGTCATCTACGCCCCATCGTCCAGCGACCCACCGAACACGATAGCCACCCCTTACCCGCCGCTCTGCTCCAGCCATATCTGCCTCGACTGCGACAAGCCACGCAACAGCGCCACTATCAACGCCGAGTACTGCTCCGCACACGAATGTGGCCTCGTGGCCTGCCGGTCACGGGCGCTCGACAAAGGCGGGCACTGCTCAAGACACGCCTGCTCGGTGATGGGGTGCCTGCGGGCCAAGCAGGGTGCGCTGTCGAGCAGCTTCCTGACGGTGGACCGGGAGCGTGAGCGGTGCGAGGTGCACGCCAGAGTGGGCAGCGGGGTTGAGGGGATAGGAAGTGGGAGGATACGGGCGTCGTCATTTGGGGCGGTGAATGCCGGGACGGGAGGGTTTGTGAGGAGATATGGTGGGTCGGGAGCGGATGATGAGGCGTTGAGGGTGCGGATGCAGAGGAATCGGTTCAGTGATGATTTGGAACGGTTGTACAGGTCGGAGAGGTAAATTTCGCGAGAGGCAGCATTTTGGGAGAGTTCTTTTGGATGGAAGCATGGCAGTTGGTTAGCATTTGGCATATGGTGATCTGATACCCTGGGATCTTGCGAGGATCGAGCGATTGTTTTATCACCTTGCGAGAGGTTTAAACAGCATAGGCCGGAGTTTTTGATTTTAGGGCATAATTAAAACATCCATCGATCTTTTTGCACCTGCAGCTCAAGTTCTATGTCCTGGTGAATGATGGGAACCACATGTTGAGATATTTACAACAACCATGTCTTTCAACCACGAAAGCAATGTCGAAGGTCCAACGGGGAACTTCGATTCTGTACATGTATCTCACTACACATGTTACACGCTTTTCGCAGCGCCCTTGGCCACGGTACATCTACTCGCCCCTCCTCTTCAACGTAAACCGATACGAATAATGACCCTTAACATCCTTTGCCATGACGCGCATGGCAATGGCATCGTTGGAATCCAACCCACCCTCAACAATACCCGCCTGCACCGCGTACTCGGCATACTTCTTCGCTCGCTTGTCATCCCCCAGATAGTTAAAATTGAGCGCCGCCAACTCATACATCTCAGCAAACCGTATGTGCAGCCGCTCCTCCTCGCACAGCTTCACGAATCTCTCGATCATTGGGAAATCCACGTTCCTGCTATCATGATTCCGCAAGATCGCCCGCAGCTTGAGAATCTCCTCCAACCGCTCATCCCCAGCCACCACCTTCTCCCCCTTGCTTGCTCCATCCAGAGTACACGCCTTACAAGGACACCCATTATGCACACCACCCTCCTCCCCACCAGGCACACCATATCCACGATACCGCTTCACCCACGCCGTACGCTCTTCCCGCGGCAGAAACGGATCAATATAACTAACCGTCAACTCCTCACCCTGCTGCACGCGGCGCGCCACAGTCGCACGCAGCGAAAAGGAATTATCCAAGTGCGTCGCGACATTCGGCCGGCAGTCGTGCTGCATGGCCGACACCTCCGGGTAGTTGACGTAGTGTTTCGAATGCGCATCTACATCGTTGTCGTTGTCGTTGACACGCTGCCAGTTGACATGCCCTAGGTCGATCTCGAACGGGTGTGCTAGGAGGATATCTTCGATCGAGCGAGGGTGGGAGTGGGCTGTGTCATCCCCCGGGCGGATGCGCTGGCGGTTGAAGATGGCGCGGGTCGCGTCGGGGAGGTAGGAGACGGCTGTTTCGAGGAGGCGGGTGCGTTCTTTCTTTTTGGGGACTTGGTTGAAGAGGGCCTTGTGGACTAGCAGGACGGGCGACCAGACCATGAGCGGTTTACCGCGGCGAATGGTTTTGGTCGCAGTGATGCTGGGACCTTTGTACGGGATATCGGTCGTGGTGAAGGGGGCGGGGTCGTCAAAGTATTTGTTTTCGCCGTTGTTGAAGTGGTTTTCGAGTTGCTCGAGCTTTTGGGCTTCTTCTAGCTTCGTCACAGCCACAAGGCCGCGCCCTTTGCCGAGACGCCGGTTGGTAAAGACACAGAAGTCACCGGAGCATATTTTCGAGTCCCACCATCCGTTAATAAGTGGAGTTCGGGCAGCGTGCTGGGTCGAGTTGCTGGTAAAGATAGGGTTCTTGTCGATGGCTTCGTATGCTAGACCGTCGGAAGAATCGGCGGCGGAAAGGGGGGCAAGAAGTCCAAACAAGAGCACACGAGCCCATGACACCGACCCTTGACCCATTTTGAAGAGTGATGTTCTCCAAACAAAGTGCGGCCGAGAGGATTTCGTTAGCCTCAGACAGCCCGTGGTTCAACAGCGAGATAGCTGCGTGGCGAGGATGTTATGATTTGAGCGGACAATTACGAGTAACCTGAAGCCACATGGTAGTGTAGGATACCGGTGACACCGCTCAGGTGTTTACAAGACGAGAAAATTCTCCGGTTATGACGTTGAATAACTCCGATGAAGCAACGTGGCCCAGAGGTGGGTTCGGGAGTGAGTTCCCGACTGTGACAGAAGATACTTAATACATCTATTAATTAATTAATCATTATAGTATCACCAGTTCAGAACCCAGAGGTGTTGGATAATACAACTAATTATTCGTGTTAGCCAACGGGACCAACTGCCTAAATTGCATCTGTCGGCACTTATTACTTTAACCGTGGCTGTCCCCAGGACGTCCATAATTATTGGAGCGGAGTGATCCGGATAAACCCGAACAACAAATCTACGATGCTTCTTTACTTATCATTGGCTTTTTATTTTATGCATGCTACGGTAATTAATTCTCTCATGGTCGTTGCTGCTACTGTGTAAATCTACTCCGCAAGCCATCACATGTCGTCGCTCGGGGCATCCTGGCAGATCCTTGCCGTCCATTTCATCTTGTCTTCATCCCAATCCCACCACGCCAGTGTCCGTCTGTTATCCTGCCAATAGTTTTGTCCAGCAAACCGAATAATTATCCCGTAGAAATAAAGCAAGATTTCACACTGTCTAGCTAGCCATTCTTGACGCCTTCCATCACTCGTCGTAGATGCTTGGTGCAATGAATACCCCATAGTTGATACCCGACTCCTGTAGCGCGGAACGGATCTGAGCGTCAATCGCGACTCTGACCTCGCTGCGCCGCACGATGCGTACAAACCATTTCAGGTTCGGCATTCGCCCCGCTGTCGCCCGGCTATTGAGAACAATCGCCAAGCGATACAGAGGCACCTGACCTTCCCCCAAGTACAAGACCTCCAGGGACGCAGGGAGCCTGTCGATGAGCTCGTGGTTTGGAGCATCGAGTGGCCAGATCGTAGTCAGGAGATATAAGCGGCGTAGGGCGACGAAGTGAGACAGGAACGTTCCCCAGCCTCTGATGGAGCCGGCGTTTAGTCGGTCGATGCGAATGCAAAGTTGCGTCATGGTCGAGCGGGCCGATAAGATGGGCGTCAGGAAGATGTGCGCGTTGGTGAAGGAAAAGTAGGCGGGTTGATAGGACGGATTAACAACCTGTACCGGGGCCGCCGGCGGGTAATATTCGAATGCGCGGATGGTGAAGTGCTCCAGTTTTCCTGCATTCCGGGCGATGGTGGCGACGTCAGCCGGGTAGTTGTCCATTACCACCACCTCCGTGAGTTGAGGCATACGACACATCTGAATGGGGTTCTGTACCGGCTCCAAGGGCCAAATCACCAGGCGGGTGAGAGCTGGAGCACGGCTCAAGATAGCGCTGATTGACGCTCTGTTACACCGGACGTATCGGGCGGGCCAAGCCCAAGGTGGCCGCGTCTCTAGGTCGCGTAAGTTCCTAAAGATCATTCCCTCCGGGAACCGAGTTCCGTACAACAGCTCCACTGGCCTAGCCTCGACGATAGGTGCTGACCCCGCTGCTGGGGCTGCCGGGGCCTCGGGCGGTAGCGGAATTCCGGAGTAAATGGAAAGGAAGAGTTTCCGAACGCGTGGTACCTGACTCAGAATCACGTCGATCAAAACCCCCTTGAACAGAAGCGGATTGGTGAGATCGTTAGGACCGGGCCTGAGGCGCAGCCGTTTTGACTCGAGGATTAGACCACCTAGTGCCGAGAGACGTTCTGCCTGGGAGCGACTGGCCCGAATCCCGCGGCTGTCGATGGTGAGCTCCCTGACAAACTCGCCGTAGCCTGACGGCGGCGCCAAACGCAGAATGACCTGGAGGGCGACGTCGAGGTTGGCGATGGATACCACGACGCGTCGATAACAAAGTGAGCGCGTAATGCTGTGAAAGTATGGGTTGGCAAGAGCCAGGTTCTTCAATGCCGCGTGGTTGGGAAGCACACAATCCCAGATGAAAGGGGGGCTGTTGGGCGGATCTGGCGCGGAGCCTGGTCGAGTCGGGGGCCATGGTGATCTTGCCGGCATTGGGTCAATATGGTCTTCCAGGATACTCTCGCATATCAAGAGATGGAGCTCGACCGGGAGGGAGCCCAGCGGAGGACGGCGGACCATCGTGTTGGTTCTCTCCTTGTCGAAGTTGAGTAAATCGATAATTTTGGAGGGCGGCGTAGAACATGAATTAGAAATTTACCACTTGCGTGTTGGTTCAAGTCGCGTTTCTCTCTTGACGGGGGATATGGGGAAAAAGGATATGAGGAAAGAGTCGGAACGGTAGGGGAAGGAAGGAGGTGAGGTAGAGACGTGATTTATGAGTTAACTAGTTGCACAAAGGCCGGAATTTAAGATAGACGCCCCCAGGCAAGAACAGTAAGCATATTCGGACAACATTACGGCTCTTGCTGAAGTGAGTCAGTGCACGACTTGAATCATTACAGCTTTGTTGTTCGGCTACCTAGGCACCTAGGTAGACTTGGGAACCTTACCTACCTGAGTACGTCACGGGCCAGGCGCATTGAAATTATAGTGGGTGACACTTTCCCGCGAAGAGCAGAATTACCTAATGATGCAGGAACTTAAGCCACTGTTTGCGGAGTCAGTTCAATGTTTCGTTCCTGAATGACCAGCATAGGGTGTAATTAATTGCGTCGGAAGTGAGATCATTAGAAAATCACGTAGGCATCGTTGTCTTGCAGGGTAATTCTGTCGTTCATGGTCAATTGGGCACTGTAATTATGATTAGTTACAAGTCAAAAAAGAACCTGAGTGTCTGCTATCCTTCATGGTAATTACAAATAGGTAAACAAAGTACCTAGTTAATTATCCTCGCTACACTACCCGCCTCGGCCAGCTTTCTCTGCATCTCTCCGTCACAACCCGGGTGGACCCCCTCCCCCGCTCGCTTGTCGAAACTGCGAGATTCTGGTAATCATTGATGTGGACATCCTATATGAGCATTCCGACCCAGTGGCTGCCGGTTTCCCCAGGCTTCCAATTTCCGGTCCTTTTGCTCCTCCTCACCAAAGCCACCAGTGGGGTATAGCCGAGAGCCCAAAAAACACTACCACTGGAGCCATGACTTGCGGGACACAACGCACCGCGGTTCCTTCCAAGGGTTTTGCGATCCTTTTCCTCCCAGGGACCGTGCCAGTATACCCATCAGGGCGGCATGAGTACTTCAATTCCCTGAGGGATGTCAAATGGCCGGTCCTCACCCTAGCACCAATCTCAAGCGCCATCCCCGCCACTGAGAGCGCTTTAATGCCATACCCGAGCGTGATTGAATGTAGTGAGTTGGGAATGCCTCGTACGATGAGATCCCAGTTGGTGGTTTCCGGCCACACGCCGAGAGCCAGGTGGAGCGTTGTAAAGGCCGGAAACTTGGGCAATAGCGTGGAAACAAGACGTGACTTGATGGCGTCGACTTTTGGGATGCTGAAGAAGGCCTCATTTGACACGCCGTCGTAGGCATCATAAATTGTGAGGTGTTTGACATACTTGGTCCATTGCGGAAACCAGCTTGTAAGCCTATCGGCTCGGTGAAACTCATCCTTGTTGGCGATGAAAATCCTGAGGTGTCGGAAACGTAGTACTGCTGCCGCGTCGCGTAAACGACGGCATGATAGTGCCAGGTTCGCTAGTGGCAGATAATTTGGGAGCAACTTGCTGATCTTATAAGTTGTCGAACCATAGGTCTGATCTTGTGGGGCCCCGTACAGGAGTGTTTCGCAAATTTGAAGAAGCAGCTCATTTGGCACTGTGTCCAAAGGTGAACAATGATTTGCTGTCTCCATCTCGTCAACGTTCAACATTCCCATGCAGCGCAAAAGGGCAATCGGGAGTTGATCACTCATGTTGCTCGGATGAGGCTTGAGCAGCTGGAGAAGTAAGGAAGAGTGAGCCACGTTTGGTCGGCTCGTTGTGAACGAAGTGATTTTGGAATACAGGGTCGATAAGTCGGTGTTTATATAATTAGGCATCTCGTGCGATGTCGACAGGGGTGGGGGTGCTCGACATCACGCAAGTTGTTCAGTTGGATTCCACATTCAAATAGTTTTCAACCTGGACTCCTGGAGGAGCGAGTATGTGATAACACACGTCTGCTACAAGCAGCAACCTAGTGGTGCAGTTCTGTTTCTGAACACCAGCCTTGTTCCACTGTATTTTCACCAGGCATTAAACTCCTTCTAGACACGGTTTTCCGAGCACAGTAATGATGTATCACGTACTTAACACTTGGCCCAAATCATCTGTACTGTTTGAATTGTCAAGGGGATCATTGGTGTAGTTCACCCAGAGAGAGTCGACACAGCCTCGTTGCTCACATTGTGCCATCCACAAGTCATCCACGCACAATCAAGTCTATGTTTGAATTCAATTGATTACCATTAATTGGTTAAACAAAGGTGGATGTTTTGGGCCATGTAACTAACACTCCCACGGAAAGGAATGGTTGGTCGGCTAAGCATTTACAATTATCAAGTGTTGTAATTGCAGAACTAATTATGAGTACATTATACCGCTACGCTATCCCTTCAGAGCCATGATGTTGACAAGGCGGTTCAACAGTGGTGAAATAACAATCCCATCTTGTGGTGTATGCTACCACCCCGCCGACAAATCTGTAAGGAATCCTTATGTTGAGCGCCTCAGGCGGAAAATGGGTCCCGGTCAACAATTGAGGTAATACCAGTTCCTTCAAAAACCTCCCGGATCATGTCCTTGATTTCATCACTTTCCGTCACAGTTGTTGATGGGTGATATGCCAATAGGCACTGAAACTCCCTGAGATTTGGCAAGGCCCCGTAGTCGACCCGGCCACGAACCGCCACTGCCAACTCGTGTGCTGGGCCAGCGTTTCTTCCAAGGCTCAGGTACTCCAGGGTATATGGCAAGGAATCAATCAAAGCCATCTGGCTCTCGGGTTCCCATGTTCCAACGGCCAGGAACAGGTATGCAATGCCCTCAAATTGGGAGATTGCGCTTGCTAGTTTCTCGATGTCGGTTTGAAAGGTCGACGGTGTTATGATTGTGACCCGGCGAAGTGTGGATGCCAAGGGCAACAAGATTTCGAGGAACCGGGGTATCGTATGGGCATTTGGTTGTTCAACATTGTTAAAGGTGGCCTCTAAAGATTCCCCGTCGCCAGAATCGTTGGAAGGAACCGTCGCGCCAAATGGAGCATCCATTGAACCCAATTGCAGTGACGAGACCTTGGGACAATGCTGAACAATCGCATGCATGTCATCCGACACTGCCGTTTGCAGATACAGGTTTCGCAACTCCGGCATGTTGACCTGGATAAAGCCGAACGGTTCTTGCACCAGGCCTGTATTTTTTAAGCTGGTGAGTGATGGGGCACGACGAAGGAGTGACTCCAATGTGCGCTTAAATCTTTGTACAGGACGGTCGATTGAGCCCGGGTGCTCAGTTGTGAGGTGTTGCAGCGAGGGAAACACAAGTGAACCAGGGAGATGGGCTCCGTAGATGATTCCGCGTGCCGTTTCATCCCTAACCTGGTCTTCAACTACCGGCCATTGCTCGAGACTAAGCCTCCTGACTCCTTGCAGTTGACATAAGATCATGTCAATGAGAAATCCCTCGAGGTTCTGGTTTACATTATCTGAGTCAAATCGGAGGCCTAGTCGCCTTGCCTCTTGTTGCAGTTCTTGAGTCTCATTCTCGGGTCGGTTGGCCGGAGTCGATACAAAAGGCGGAATGTCGATCATGAGATGCTTGACAAAGTCGCCACGCTCAGGATAGAGGGTGAAATGCTTGATGATGGAGATAAAGGCGTCAAGGCGATCCACAGAAAGCCACACGCGCTGGTATCGCAGTGGGAATGTGATACGGCGAAAGTATTTGCAGCTCTGGGACAAGCCCTTAAGGATGAATGAGCCGGGCGCGCAGCTATCGAAGGTCGTGATTACACCCCATGGCTGCAATGAAGTAAATGGTCGGAGTGCGTGCAGCGAGAGGTTGTCGCATATCTCCAGGTGTATCTCGACAGGAAGGTCGAGGAGCGCCGACCAGTTCGCCATTGTCTCTGGCGACTAACTTTGGTTCTTGTATTGCACTTCGTTGTCGGTCGGGGGACGGGGAAGGCCGGCGTTCTAAAGGATGAAGGATCTTCTTTTTGTTGGGGAGTTAAGAAGGGGATGAGGTGTGTTAAGACGGGTCAAAAACACATTTCGCTAATTAGAGATTTCTTTTGAGCTCCCAAGGCTTTTAATAGTCACCATTCCTAGAAAACAATTTAAGAAAGGAAAGAACGTATGAATACCTGAACAGTTAAGCTGAACCCATGAACCGCGAATGACTGAGGATCAGATGAAAACACTCCCAGGAGACGAGTTACTCAAGAGGGTTAGGGGATAGCGATGGGCTGTGAAAGGATTGTTTGAATAGAGTCGCTGTTCATCTTGCTTTCCGGTTTTGTTCTTCCTATACCTTTATCTTTGCTCCGTACCAGCTCACAACTTGGTATGAACCTCCCCCGTTTCCCGATCATGGCGATGTGCCGAGCTGTAATTGAGGACTCAACTACACTGTCCACCATCCCGCGCTTGCGGAGCAAGACATTGAATAACCCCATAGCTCGTTCCGTAAACATAACCCACATCGAATGCGATTAGAACCCCCAAGAAGTATCACCATATGTGGATTGGAAAGGTGCTTAACTTGTGTTGCAACAGAACGGGACATAGTTTAAGCATACAGATCCATGTAGTTAGGCTGGGTCTCATTAACTGGACAGGTGATGGTTACTACAAGTTCTACCCACCCTGGCCTATCTAGTCATCTTCAAAGCTAATTTACCTACGACTCAGTAGGTATTGATGGTAGGCTTGTCAAATTTGGTTAAGGCACAATTCAACACACTTGCTTCGGGACAGCATATCTGCCACGGGTACCTAGGCGCAATTGACCACTACGTAACACCTCAAAGGAGGAACCGTGGTTCGAACTGTTCAGTAGCACCAAGAATTGGGCATATGAACCACACTGTCATAACCGTGAGAATATCAAGGCAATCAGTCGCCGGTGGTTAACCCGCCGAGATCTCAGAGACAGGTAGTAATTGCAACCCACATTTATTCTTCCCCCTCAAATTGGGAACGCTAACACTACACTACCTTATCCCTGCATCCCGCCGAGATTTTCCGCACACGTGTGGTGTTTGTCTCGGGTCATCATCAACCAAGAACCGCCATCGTAGGCCAGAAGTTCAATACTCGTAGTTACCTAGGTAATCACCCCATTCCGTTCCCCAGTTGGGGGGAGAGCAAGAATGGGCCTGAGCAGCAGAGACGGCGACCAGTTTACCCGCGGGTGTCGGGGTCCAAGAATAACTCGCCTTGGCAGATTTAAGACATGTGGGGTTGTTAGGGGAAGTCGGCGATCTTCAACAGCGCATCCTGTAATCTCTTCGGGGTTGGCTAAGATCGGAATGCAACGAAGCGTGGAACAGCGCAACCCCTGCTGTCGTGCTTCATCGGCGCCGCTCAGCTGCACTGTTCCTTGCCTGGAGCAGTGGCAATTGATAGCCAAGAAACTGACCGACGGACAAAAGCGGAGCGCAGAAGCGAATGTTGATGTTCGAGTTTTCTATTTTGGTACAGGGCTACAGGATAGACGACCAGACACGTGGAGCGATCGATGGATAACTAGACATTTATTATTTGGGACCATCCCGGAATCTGGAACTCACCCTGCACAGTAATAAGCGCCGAGAAGGGTATAAGAACTCTCGAAGTCCACCTGAGGAATAATTGGCCTCATCAAATTTGTCCACACCCACGACGGCTACCCATCAACGCCATGCAGCTCAAAGTACTCACCCTTATCATGGCGGCTACGGCCATGGCCGCCACCAATGAACCCTGCTTTGGCGCAGACGGCAGGGCTGGTATGTCGCCCGCCCCTTAGCCCGGTATCACACACGTTCACCGGGTATGGTTTAACCTCGCTCCAGGTGTTTGTGTCTCGACCAGCGCCTGCTCTTCGGCAGGTGGTATCACCATCGCCGGTGGCTGCCCTGCCGACGCGGCCGATATCAAGTGCTGTACCAAAGCCTCGTGCTCCAACACGTCCGCCGGAAACTGCCGCTGGCAAAGCGACTGTGCCGGAAGTTCCGTGGCAAACCAATGCCCCGGCCCGGCGCAGATGAAGTGCTGCTCGTCGGCCGCTACTGGGTTCGGCGGATACGCGGCGCCCGCTTTCCCGGCCGTCGGCGCCTGCAAGGCCGTCGCGGTGACCGGCGCCAAGACTCTTGTCGCTGCGTGGCCCGGTCGTGTGCGCCAGATCTACTGCACCCGCGACTGTGCCTGCCCAGGCACCTCGGATCACTGCTGCGGGAAGGCGATTGACTTCATGTGCTCGGACGGCGGTGGCGTAAGTTGTCATCCGTTTCCAAGCTCCGGGGGGCTCCCGAGACTGATATTGATCATTTGCCTTTGTAGATTCCCACCACCTCTGGCCGTCAGCTTGCCGAGTGGGTGATGAACAACCGCGCGACGCTCAACCTCAAGTATGTCATCTACGGCCAGAAGATTTGGAACCCTTCCCAGGATAGCGTCAAAGCGTGGACCAGCTGGCGTCCGATGGAGGACCGCGGCGATGTTACGCAGAACCATTGGTACGTCCTTTGACTCGAGTTTGGTGTGGCTGATGATGCCGTTGCTAACGAATGACCTTTCGTGTTCCTAGGGATCATGTTCACGTTAGCTTCAACTGAGACGGAAAAGGACATGTTGGCAGAACGGTTGACGCTTGGTACGAAAACGGAGAGATGACGGGAAGATGTGTTGTCTCGCGCGAGAGGCAAGAGAAGATAGGTGCTGGAGTCTTGTAAATACTGGAGGATTTTGTGTCACCCCGCAACCCAATCCGAGGAAAGCGAGCACACGCACAAATTGACAGATGGGAGGGATTGCGGGGTGTTGTTGATAAAAGGGCACGCCAATCGAACAGTTCGAAGCCCGCTGGAAGCCGCGCACCACCTGCCGTTCTTGGCCTATTGTGGACCCTTGCTGTGCCAGAGAGTTGCCATCTGCCCCGCCCTCGAAGAGCTTCCCTCAGGAAAGATGTTTTCCATCCCATCCGGCAGGCCGGACGCCCCTCTTTCTCAATGCCAAACTGGAGATCGCTTTTGGGGATATTTAACACGAGCTCCCCCTTCCGTAACTACTTTATAACCCAACCACGGAAATTGAGTACATTGCGCACCATGGACTACGAGACGATTCTGAAGGGGAAGTACCCCGCCAAGCAACACGCGAGGCGTGTCGTCGATTACATTCGCGCCAAGGTCCCCAATGCATCAGGCGTGCTCTACCTCGAGAGTCGTTTGACCAAGCTGAAGGAGGACAGTGATGAGCCCGAGCCGTTTCGGTACGTGCTTTGCACGGGTTTCGTGATCTTGCTGGACAGAACTCTTTGCTAAGACACTGCTATCAAGACAGCGCCGATTCTTCTATTACCTGACTGGTTCCCTGCTCGCCGATGCCTACGTGGTCCACGACATAGACGCGGACAAGACAACCCTCTTCATCCCCCCGATCGACGCTGAGAGCGTGATCTGGTCCGGTTTGCCCGTATCCCCCGAGGAGGCGCTGCAGAAGTGGGATGTCGACGAGGTCAAGTTCACCAGCGACATCAACGCCGAGCTTGCTCATACCGCAGCCCAAAAGTCGAAATCGACCGCCTTTGCCATTGCGAACCAAGTATCTGACCATGTCACTTTCCTCGGATTCGACGAGAAGAACTTCTCACTGCTTAAAGAGGCCATCGAGGTCACTCGTGTCGTAAAAGACGAGTTCGAACTTGCCATGCTCGCCAAGGCCAACGCTGTCACCGCCGACGCCCACCGCCTCGTGATCGAGAAAGTCAAGCACGCGAAGAACGAGCGTGAGCTCGAGGGTGCCTTCATCGGGTCTTGCATCGCTGCCGATGCTCCGGAGCAATCCTACCACGGCATTTTTGCCAGCGGACGGGCAGCCGCGACACTACACTACATCCACAACAACCAGCCACTTGACGGCAAGCTGAACCTGCTACTCGACGGCGGCGCGGAATGGCAATGCTACTGCGCCGATGTCACTCGAACCTTCCCCATCAATGGCAAGTTCACCAAGGAGAGCCGAGCTATCTACGACATTGTGCTCAAGATGCAGCTGGATACGATTGCGGTGCTCAAGGAGGGAGTGCTTTGGGATGACGTGCACCTCCTGGCGCACAAGATTGCCATCGACGGGTTGCTAAAGTTGGGTATTCTCAAGGGCGACAAGGAGGAAATTCTTGCCAGCCGGACGAGCGTGGCCTTCTTCCCGCACGGTCTGGGCCATTACCTCGGAATGGACACCCACGATACAGGAGGTAACCCCAACTATGCCGACAAGGACACTTTGTTCCGGTATTTACGCGTCCGGGGTAAGCTGCCGGCCGGCAGCGTGATCACGGTGGAGCCAGGTATTTACTTCTGTAACTTCATCATTGAGCCATACCTCAAGGACCCGAAGCACGCCAAGTTCATCGATGTCGAGGTATTGGAGAAGTATTGGGATGTTGGGGGCGTTCGGTAAGTCAAAACGGAGGTGTTAGCTAGGTGGTATCGAATTGGAACTGACCCACGCGCAGAATCGAGGACAACATTGTCATAACGAAAGACGGCAGCGATAACTTGACGGTCGCGCTGAAGGATCCGGATGAGATTGAAAAGTTGATCGCGAGCAGCTGAGCAGCCAAGTCCTATATTTGGTTCTTAACCAGATCATGTCGTTAATATCTAGTTGAGATCTCTTGGTCGTTGATTATAATTACACCGTCAACATTCAAACGTCTAGGGGCGATAGACATCCGTCATGATACTACAACCGTACTGTGCCATGTTAGCTTGGTTATTCTGTAATTAGGGCCTGTCCGGCTGTCAGACTGTGATGCGATAAGTACTTCTCGTATTGATAAATATTATCCCTGATTGTGCGTAAATAAATCACCGAGCGCTAGAGCTTCGAAAACAACGTTCCCATCGGCTGCGCCTTATCCAACGGTCAACAACATGAATAAAGTCTCTGCCTTCAAGCATGAGAACCCGCGACCTGTCCGCCGTGTCGCTGTCAACGTATTTAAGGTGCGCTTTGAAGCCGGATCAAGCTTCCGCCGTGGCATTATCAGCGCCTGGCGGATTTCCCAACTGCACCACGAACCGCTCCACATTACCCTCATGTTCTTGCTGCAGTTCCTCATCCCAAACATTCCACCCTTCTGCCCCTCGACGTAACAAGTCCCAATGCCTCGTCAACATTCCTCCACTCACTGCCAACTCAAACCCCGTCAAAAAACAAAAACTGATTTCCAACCTCGCCAACTCCTTCTCGCTTACGCCGCCTACCCGCGCAAACCTCCCATGCGGGTAACTCAGATCTTCCAGCGCTTTCATCGCTACCCGCAACCCAGCCAGTAGCAAGCGGTGTGCATTGCGTTTGGTCACGACGATGGCGCGCTCCAGTACGGCGAGGCGGTGGATGTAGAGGGACGCGGCGAGGTAGACACCCGTTGACATGGGGCAGTAGCGATGCACGCGCAAGAGATAGTCGGTGATGGAGATAGGCGGCGGGATGCGGCAGTAGAATTTGCGGGTGATGGCGCTGTGCTGTTGGTTGAGAGGTTGGGAGTTGTCGCCGACAATGATGTACGGAGCGAGCTGGGCAGATTGTAGCGGGGGTGTTTGCGGTTGCGAGCTGAGGCCGGAACCGGAGCCGGAGCCGGAACTATTAGAGGGGGGCGGTGTTCGAGGTGGCGGGTTGGACATCGTGATGGGTGCGCGGAGATGTACCCCATCGATAGCTTGCGCCGTTGGTGTGGGTGTCGACCCCTCACCTTGTGTTATAGGCGCAGCGCACACCTGTTGCAGAGGCGACCTCCCGGGCATTGGTGATGCCGACGCACTGTTCCGTTGTGCCAGGCGAGCCAAGTTCTTTTCCGAGTTCGACCGCACAATGCTCTGCTTTTCAGCTTCCATTCCCCGCATGTGTGGCAACGTCGGGCTGTGAGGCGGTGGTGTTGGCGGGATATCTCCCGTCATGTTGACCAGCGCTTCAACACCAGAACTGAGCAGCCTCAGCGCGGCTTGCGGAGAGACCTGAGAAACATCTTCGAGCCGCACCGCCAGGGTCGGCGATGTGACCTGTTCGTCGGAACCAGCTGCCGGATCGTGGAGTTTGGGGTCGGTCGCCGGGACGGGCGGCGGTGGCGGTGAATGTAGGGAGCTCGAGTCGCTGTTGTGGCCATCCGTAGCGTTCGTGGTGGTGCCCTCGGGCTGTCGTTCCCCTTCGTTCATTGCAATAAGAATTACTCTTGTCGGGCCAAGAGTCCAGACGGAATTATCGTCGCCGAAGGTATATTGTTCTGGTCGAGACTAAAAAGGGCCGACTCGATCGGACCGCGGCGGGATATTCTCGGACGGATTCGCGGCGTCCTTCGTCGGCTTGTGATCCGCGCTTCGGGCGCAAGGGGGATTCGCTCCCTCGAGTGGTTTTGTCGCAATGGGCGTTACCCGTGGGTGCGCAGCCCAAATCACCCGGGGCGGTTCCACGTTTTGTGTCTCCCGGTACGCGCCAGGCCCAATCTCATCGTCTCGCGGGTGGTCGAGAGAAGTTCTTTTTTTGGGGCTGCGCGTGGTGCTGCAAGATCTCGGTATTCGGCAGGTGGGGTTAAGATGGGGACGAGAGGGGCAAAAATTTGGAGGGCGTCGTTCCCCGGCTCGGCGGGTCTTTTGGGCCTCGAAGTGGGATCACGGGGGCAATTCCCATCGCCGGCGCAAAGAGTTGATCTCAGATCGGGCGAATATCTGGGTTGAAACGGGGGGCTGGTGGACCTCTAAGGACGGCGCGCGTCGAGTTGATTAAAGGGTTTGCTGCATTCGTTGCGAGCGTTGAAGATCAACTCCCGGACAAACATTCCGCGCTGCGGACATTCAGGTCCCTCTTGGCCCTTGTGGCCTGTGCCCCAGGCCAAGTCTGGGACGCAAATGGCCCACTTTCCTGCCAGGAAAACAAAATTCTTCCCGAAATCTTCACGCACAACACCGACAACCCCAACTTTATGGTTGCAGTTGCCACCTCAATACCGCAAGCGAGCCACGCGATTACCGACGATCATTGACTGTTGATGCCTCAGATGTGCTGCTTGATATTGATTCTCGAGCGAATCACCAGCGCGAATTGCCGTTCAATGAATCCGGTTCCTTGTTGTGGCGACAATGGCGCGAGTCCGAGGATTTAGGCCGTCGTTACTTAGGTAGAGCTAGGTAGCTCATGTGCTCTACATGGGAAACTTAGGAGGAAGAACGGCGCGACTAGAATTGTCGAAGCAGCCCAAATTAAAGATACATCACCCCCACGCGACAACTGTATTCGTCCTCGAGGACGTCTAAAAGTTGTATTACGTGTGTAGTTAGACCTGGAGACGCCGGCATACAGGGTCACACCCAAGCGGAGAGCCGTCTCGCTCTGGACCGGCCCATGGAGCACTTTGCTGCAAGATGCCCATCATTTCTTACTGGTATGCGGTTAAATGTTGACTCGAGTGTAGATAACAGACCAACGAGACTTTTAGCTGCTGTTGTCGTGGCACTGTATGGATTGTCTTGCTAATTTGATGCAGGGAAACAACAAAACAAGCTGCGTGGCTCTGCAGCCCCCGCCTCTTTCGTTGGCCACCGGCGTCCCCGGAGAGAACCCCGAGCCGCACCCCGTGAACTACCCCCGCAGGCACAATTACTGGCTACCCGGCGAGACAACTCACTCGAGACTCTTCAACGGGTCCTTCCGACCAGGTCCGGGTTCCCATGTGCCTCCCCGCCAGGCAGGCGTGTTGACCCGATGTTCGGCCTAAAGGACAAACCTAAAATGACACAAAACGACAAGAAAACAGCGAAGCCTTGTTTAACATCCCGAAGTCACCTTGCAGTCGAGGACGGCCGTTTGCCCGCCCTCTACCACTGCAATCGCGTCCTTCAGTACCTTGTCCAGGTCGGCTGCCTTGTCGACCCGCGCAGCGTGCAGGTCTCCGCCGGCCGCGGCCTTTGCAATACCAGCATAGTCAGGGGCGGGGTCAAAAGAAAGGTTAATCTCCTCATTAGTCGCCTGAGACCCCAATCCTTCGGGGTGTACAAGGAGCAGCGACTTGCGCGGTGCGTTCCATCCTGGAAGGAGTCAGCGAAATGGCGAAGGCGAAGCGTGGTAAACGATTTGACCATTTGATAGCTCACCTTTGTTGTTTAGCACGATCGTCAATACCGGGATGTTGTAGCGCTTTGAGATCCAGTACACACTCCCCGGAACGGAGAACAGGAATGTCCCATCTCCCACAATCTGGACGACAAACTTGCCCTTCCCACCTCCGCTCTTCTGGGCTGCGTGGTCCGACGCAAGCTTGATACCTAAGCTCCCACCGCCTGACCAGCCTAGGCCCCCGCCACCACAGTTGATCCACTGGCCGGGTCGTGTTGGCTGTAGGCTGTCGTGGACGAATGCAGTGTTGGTGACAGCCTCGATGGCCCAGATGGTGTCGGGTGGGCACAGTTCTCGAAGCTTGGCGCAGAGATGGCTAGTCCCAAACTCGCCGTTCTCCAATGGCCGTGAGCGCACTGCAATGTCGTCTAGGCGCTTCTTGTGCGATGTTTGGAGCGCTGCCCACCTCTTTTCCACCTCGTCTCCGACTAGCCGCGTCTTGAGCGTCTCATCCGACTTGAGCAACGCGGATACTTGCTCCACCGCCGTCAAGGCATCGGCCCGGTAACGGTGTTGCGCTTGGATGTAGAACAGCGGCATGACCTGCTTGAGGGGATCGACATCGATATGGAAGACTTTAGCATCCTTCCTTGGTTTGCAATGCATCGTGATCCAAGGGACGTCGCAGTCCAGGACAACTATCACATCAGCCGAGCGAACGGCATCATCTACGCCAAACTTGAGCCCCAGCCAGCCGGGATGGTCCGCAGGGAAACACATGTCGCTGCCGCCGGTATCAAGCACCCGGAGACCCTTGACAGTGTTCGCCAGTTCCACCAACGCGCCAGGTACGGCGTGGTTGCGTCCACCGTACCCCGTGACCAACAACGGCTCCTTGGCGCCGGCGAGCGCTTCGGCGATCTTCTTTGCTCCTGATGTCGGCAGTCCGCCCAACTCGACCGGTTCCCATTGATCCTGTGGGATCGGGTAAGGCTCAATTTCCGTCTCCATCACTTCGCGTGAACCGCACAAGTACACCGGCCCCTGTGGCTGGGATTTTGCGAACTGCAGCGCACGGTTCACCATCTGCTTGACATTCACCCCCGTCTTCAACTCGGCTGAGTACCGACAATACTGCGCCACAATCTGTTTTTGATCGGGTACGTCTTGAATCCAATGGATGAATTCGGTGCGGGAACCGCGGAGTTCACCTTCTTGAGTAACGGGGGAGATTCCAGCGAAGACGAGGACAGGGGCACGACCGGCGCTCGCATTGTGCACCGCAGCGCCGAGGCCTTGGGTGCCGACGTCGACGTGGACGATAACAGCCTGGGGCTTGCCGGTCAAGCGTGCGTAGCCATCGGCCATGGACATGGCAACCATCTGTAAGAAGGTGAGTAGCCTAATACGACGAAACGAAGATGGGAGTCATGGAAGCACACCTCATTCGGACAAGTTAGCATCCGCGGAAATTGGCCCTTCTTCTCACGCGCTCCCTTGACCATGGCCTCGATGATACTGGGGTGATCAGAGCCCAGGTTGACGAAGACATGCTCCACGCCGGCGTCCCATAGCGCCTCGAAGAAGGCGAACGAAGCCGTGTACATCTTAGGCTCAATTTCTATGGGTGAAGTGGTGGCCGTGGATGAACGACGTGTTTGAGTGGAAACACTGTTGATGGGGCAGTTGATTGGGCCGGTAATCGTGTCGTTGATAAGACGGAGTGGTGGGATGGCCGGGGAATCCTGATTCGACCGTGGTTCAAGACTATTCTCACGATATATTATCGAACCGGAGCATTGGAAGCTACCATGACCAAAAAGATGGGTGGCCCAGGATATAAACCGATGGGCGCCGTGACGGCTAACCCCGGTCATTGCTGCGGCAGCCGCACCCCAGGACCGGGATGGTAGTCTTGGAGGTGCTTCCCCTGGAGAGATATCCAACCTACTCTTGCCGCTTGAAGTGGGGTTGCACGGAGCAAGGATGGCGGCATTGTCGCGAATCGGAATGCGGGGGAGCTCAAGAAGCCGTGAACACCTAGCTGGTGGGGTTCCAGACAGCCGGGTCTTGATGGTTCCGTGTGAATATTGTGCCGTGGGCCAAGACCCGGACGGAGCTCGTTTTCCTCCTCAGCCGCCGTGGCCTAGTGCAAGGCGATTGTTAGCCTGTCTGCTGTTGCGGCATGTGCCACTTCCGTTGAGCTGTGCAGTTGGAGATTCAACAAAACGGGTGACTGCAGTGGAAAGAATCCGGATATGGGGAAAGTTCTCATGTGATCGGAAGTTGCCTTCTGGGTGGCGTCCAGAAGCGGTTTCCCGGTCTGTTGTTCGCCAAAAGGCCGGATTCAGGAAGGAACTCCCGGCCCATTGGCTCTGTATTGCCCCGGTCATTCGCGGTGTAAGTGGCCTCGGCTTAAAAGCTGTCCGGGTCCGTTCCTGGCCCTTGGCTCCTACATTCAAGCACGGCGCGGGCTATCAAGTGATCAGGTGAGTAGGGCTGTGACAAACAAAGCGTTACCTAACAGAGACAGATGAGCCATCGTTATCAATGTTTGCCAACAAATGACCTGTTTGAGCAATCCAGGGATCGTTGGTTTTGCTGGGAGTTGCATTGTCTCACTGGGACTCCGCATTCCCCGCAGCCGAACGCCGAGGAGATAGACCCCAACCCTCACATTGTGTAAGTCACCAGCGTCTTCCTTTTCGACAGAACAGCAAAAGCCTAGACCAACAGCCTCACCTCTAGTGCAACCTAGGGGACGGACTTCATTGTTATATAACCCCCCGTCACATCTTTTTTCCCATCAGTTTTCGAGTCAAACTCTAAGTTGTTTCTTTGAACTAACATTCGACTCGCTGAGCCGAGGATTTCCGCCGTCCGGCCCGCCCCACAGCATCCCCAGCCCTGAAGCATCGGATGCGGGGAGGTGGGGTAAGTGTCATTTGGCCAGAGCGTCCGGCCAACGAACCGGGATCTCGCCGACCGACGGTTTGTTTGGCCAGGCACTGCCGCGAGATAACGTCAATGGAGCTGTTTCATGGGAAGTGCGGCCGACGAAGGCCGCCAAAGCCGCTTGCTTCCGTTTCGGGTGGGTGACAACGTACACTCCAAGTTGTTTGCCCCGGATGGTTGATCATGCAAACCGAGCAGCGCCCTTCCACTTTCGGCATTGAAGCCCGGAGGCGTCGGAGTGGGGCCGAAATGCGCTGACAGCACACATAGGTACTCTGTAATTACTCCGTACCTCTCCGTACCTCGTGCCGCTTCGTGTTGTTTAAGCTCCCGCAAGAAGACTTGCATTCGACTAACATCAATCAAGGGAGACAAACACTCGGTCTCACTCAATTTTTTTCTCTACGGTGAAGATAGCCGATGGCATTCTACTTGGCCAAAATCCCAATTCATTTCTGAAACGATACACTTCCTCATTCTCCAGCCCGGTATTATGCTTAAACTCGCCAACACCTCAACAGCAGCTGAAAGCAACAATATCACCCCCCCAACCCATACTCCGTCATCGCATTGACAGAACAAACGACCCCCAGCAGATTATAGCAGAGTGGGCGTTTCTCCGTCTGCCACGGGCACTCCGAAATCCGGCGTACCATCAGCCTTCCAACCCAGCACCTGGACTCTCGTTTGCCGGTTTGGATCATTCAACGGATCACCCTCGATATCGCGATACCCACGATCGTGATATACCAACACGTCGCTCGACCCATCTTCCGACACAGTAAATGAGTTATGTCCCGGGCCCCATTGGCCGGTCTCTTCATTGCTTGCGAACACCGGCTCATCTGCCTTGATCCACGACGCCGGGTCCATCAAATCCGCATCCTCCGATGCTGTCAATAACCCCATACAATAATTAGCATCCGTAGCACTCGCCGAGTAGGACACAAAGATTTTGCCGTTCCGCTGGATGACCGCCGGGCCCTCATTGACACTGTACCCGATCCGTTCCCAGGCCAGCGTCGGCCGGGAGATGGCGACAGCCGTGCCACGGATGGTCCAGGGGTTGTCAAGGGGCGCAAGCATCAAGCTGGAGTTTTCGTCCGGTCGCGACGGTTCCTGCTGTGCCCAGAGCAAATACCGTGTGCCGTTCACGGTGAAAGTGGTTGCGTCGAGGGAGAAGGTGTCCCAGTTCGTCTCAATCACGCCCTTTTCGGTCCAGGTCGCTGTGAGCGGGTTGTCGTCGGCGTCGTCGCCCTCGAGGACCGTCCCCTCTAACACCGACGCTCTGATCCGCCACTCTCCCTCCACCCCGAGCGCGACATAGATGTACCACTTTCCGTCGATGAAATGCAGCTCCGGAGCCCACACCTGGCCACTGCCGATGCCTGAGGTTTTACGCTGCCATATCGTGGTTTCAGTGGCATTCTGCAGTTCTTGGATGGACTCCGCGCGACGGAGGGCAATACGGTCAAACTCCGGAACGGTGGCTGTGAAATAATACCAACCATCGGTGTGCTTGGTGATGTGGGGGTCGGCGCGCTGCGGGATGAGAGGGTTCGTGTAAGCCACGGCGGGCGAGACCATTGAAAGAATTTGGAGAGCCGGGAGCGTGGAGCTTTTGAACAATGAGGTGAGTGAGAACCCCATTTTGATGAAATCTTGAGATAAAGGGGAATCAGTGATGTGCAAGGGAAGCGTGGCTGGTTATTCATGGAGTTGAATGTGAGTGTGCACTGGCAATATAACGATCCCGATGCATTCTACCAGCCGGCTGAATTGCCGGCCGGATGTAACGACGAAGTTCGAGTGCAACAGTGCACCGAAGGAAACGATACAATCGGAGTAGTGCCCCAAATCTTAGTGATCTACTCGGGGCTTCGATTCGTGGAGATTTTATTCCCGAAGAAAAAAACAAAAGTCATCTCCCGCCGATGAAGCAGTGAAGCACCGCATCGTTAAATCCCGACTCCCGAGGCGTCGACTCCTTTCCACCATTCAAACCCAACGCGCACGAAAAATATCCGCGGTGTCGAGCCAGTAGTTCATGACTCCCACCGCGAAGTCCCCATGCTTGTGCATCACAGCCGCGAATCACTGGCGCTACTCCGGGCCGACAATCGTGAGGCCTACCAACCGGCAAACAATCGACCTCATCCCGTCATCCTGCTCCGGAGTGTTGCTGTACAGCTCATCGACCAAGTCAGGGAAGTAGTCGACCGACTCCCACAGCATTTCCGCGGCGTGGCGGAAGCACTTGCGGGCGAGTAGCTTGAGCGAAGGGACATCGTACTTGTCGGCCATGATGAACAGTCGTAACGGGAGAAATAGGGCCTGTCGCTGACAGTCCGCTTCGGAGAAGTCATGCTGGTGATCCTCGTCACCGGACTCGGGGCTGATGGCCAGGAACCTCAGCTCTTCTGCAGCCTCGGCCATGCGCTGCTCCTCGGGGGTAGACCCCTCGCTTGATGACTCCATGTCCTCATCCTCTTGCTCCTCGTCGGAGAGGAAATCCTCCTCAAAGTCGTCCTCGTCGAAGTCACCCTCGGAAAAGTCGTGGAAGTCATTCACATTGTACTGATCATTGTCGGGATAATAATCACCGTCTTCACCGTCCTCGCTCTCTGGTTCGATAGCCGTGCCAGGGACGGTGGCAAGCAACTCCTCAACTTCCTCAGGGGTGATTATACTGGCCTCTGCGGCAGAGGTCCACGCTCCAATCACACCATCTTCATATGTGCCGGTGTAGAGAAACTGCAAGAAGCGCCCGAGGACATCGGGGTCATCCTCTGGGAGGTCAACAATGCGAGTGTGTGTCTCCTATACCCAGGAAAGGAACGTGATCAGCCGTGAACCCCTTTCTTTCAGCTCCATCATTCTATCCCAACCACTCAACAATCAACTTCACCCCCTCTCACTTACCGCGAATCCGCTTGTCAGTGCAGCGTCAAAGAACGACGACTGGGGACACACAATTGCCCGATGGGCCGGAAATTCACGGCCCCCGCAGCGGATCCTCATGCCAGAGAACTTCTCCGACCCCAAGAGGCTGGAGAGCGAGCGGTAGAAGCTGGTGGTTCACAGCTCCTCGATCTCGTCGCTGTAGTCTACGGCCGGAATCGCGGCGGGGTGGTTGGCCATGCTGAGCGCGGTTGGTTCGGGTCTTCGAGCGTGTGTTGGTGTGCGGGCGACGGGGGTGTGCACTGTGTGAGCAACGGGGTTCTGGTAAACCTTCATGGGGTGTGGGCGGCAGAGGCTCTCGAGTGTGTCGTTGTGTTGTGTACGGGCAACGGGGTTCCGGTGAGTTTGTAGGTGTGTGATGCGAGGTTAACGGGGCTCCGGTGAGTGTACCGGTGTGTGTGTATGGTCGGCAGAACGGCAGTGCGGGTGATGGGGTTGGATCGGAGGGACAAGTGCCAGATCTCAGGCAACAAACTCCCAGTGTGAAAGGGAGAAAGAAGATTGGGGGGGTAGAGAAGCTCAGCGTCGTGATTATAACTATATCCTGTACCCTTACGCCCCCTGTTCTCATTATGCATTTCTTGACTATTGTTCGTCCGTGAGCCTACCATGTCGTAGGATATTCATAGCATGGAAACAATGAACGCTGAGAACGCCGAGAACCAACTTCTCAAATCATCTACAAATGTGGATTTGTGAACACGCCCGGTTTAAGACGATACGAACACCTAGCCGGGGACAGACTGACCGATAGGTCAATACCTGGTCGAGGGACAAGAGTGGGAAATAAATGTACGTACAAGACAGAACGTAATATGACACAAGAGGACCGTCCGTCCCAATTGTGAGTTGGCCCCTTTTATACTTCAACAGGATGAGATATCTCCCTCCAACTGAAAGAGTCGAGGCATGTTGCGCCAGGACCAACTCACAAAGGCGCCAGTGATCACTTTCACTTCTACCTCTCATCACGCTTGTCGTTCTCAAAATTCATGAGTCTTTGCTAGGCTTGCTGATGCGACTAAGCCCTTACGAATTAATCCCCTGAATTCCCACTATGTCGCTCAAATGTCGAGCAAAATTTACAAGGTACTAATCTCGCGCTGACAGGTGGTAGGTGGTCGACAGGGGATTTATCTTAAGAGTTTTGTCATTTTTGTTGAGCTTAACTTCGACTTCACTATCGGCCATGTGTTTGAACCCAATTTCAGTCTCAATGTCAAACTCCACCGAAAGGCGTAAGGGGTAAGTAGGCATGCAATTAATTAGAATTTAATTAAATTGGAATTTAATTAGTAACTGCCCTATGTTCATTCCAGAGGATGACAACATCAAAGTTGAAGATCAATGACATTAAAAGCATTGTAGTGTCATCGTCTTCTTAGGCTAGCTCAACAAAATCAATTGATTACTCTCGGCAATGGGGACCAAAGTTGTTTGATAACTTTGAATCAGAGAACATCATCCTTTCTACAATCATCAACGGTATTTGTCCCTAACTAGTCTTAATCCCACATCATCGTCATAAATCCAACTGCCCATTTTCAACCCCCACTTCATCATAAAAACCGCCTCACCCCCCTAATCTGCTGCTCCCTGGACTGAGAATATCCCGCCTGTCGGGTAGTCGGCGGAAACCGCACCGGCGGTGGCACCGTCGTCCACGGCCCGCTCGTCGTCGTGGTCGTCCCACTCGTAGGCGACGAACTCATGGTCACGCCGCCACCACGTCCAGTAAAAGGTACATTCCACGCTGGATTTAGCCCGCCGCCGCTGTATACGCGCGTTTGGACGCGGACGACCTCGCTTTCGGTCATGTCATCGCTGCTGCCGCTGCTCGAGGAATATGAACCACGGCGGCGTGAACGGTAGTAACGGAGTCGACGACGATGGATGGTGAGACAGCAGCAGATGCAGAAAGCGACGAAGGCGAAACCGAGGATGGAACCGAGTAGCGCGCCGAGTTGTTGTGGGGTTAACGGTGAAGAGGTGGATGGAGCTGGCGCGAGAGTGGTGGTAGTCGTTGCGGCTGGTGGCGGTGGTGGTGGTGGTATGATAGAGGTCACCGTAGGGTCGGGTTGCGGTGCATCACCAAGAGTGACAACGGCGACGATAGTTGTGGACGGGCGAGTGATGGTTTGGGTGACCACGCGGGTGCGGGCAAAGAGGGGCTGAGCGGCCGGCGCCACTGTCACCTCTAGGTTTGCCATCGGAGCACACCGATTTTAAGGTTAAATAATGAAGGCTGTGGGATGATGACGATGGAGTCGCGCAAATAACTCTTCTTTAGCCGGGGGTGTTTAAAAGGCAGCCATCGTGACAAGGCGGAATGGCAAGGCCGCCTCAAGCCAACGGGAGGCCTGGCGCAGCCTTAAACGAGTAGACACGGGATGTCGCTGGAATGAGGCGTCGCACTTCGGTTTATATGAGCCTGTCGGTTGGCAGCTCTAGGAAGCAAGCGCGGAACATCCTGCATGATGCATCTAAGGGCGACAAGGCCACCAGACACCACCCTTTTCGGGTGCAACACCATCTCAGAAGACCAATCACTGGCCCACCCACCATGTGAGCTCTCACAGCGAGGCCGCTGGATGAGTATCTACCCAGTTGTCTCACCACTTTCCTCCGCCACTGGGTGTTGGGTCGCGACAGGCCGCATTGGCAATGACCTGCAGCTGTATCTGCGCCATTTGAGTGGCTGAGTGCCGTCCTCATGCAGTTGGGGCATTCAAGGGAGGGGGACGCGCGCATCCCGCTAACCCCCATTCGAGAACGGTCTGGTGATACTTGGATACGACATTCCGGTGGCCGCTTCCTTGATGGAACGCGAACCATCGCAGTGAGCCGCCCCTCCGTGTGTCTCCGCTGGCGGCCTGGAATATGAGTTGGGGGCCGACACCGTGGTTTTTGAACCCCCACTCAGTTCGAGGGGAGTTGCAACTCGGTTCAAAGCTGAACCACTCAACGCTGGGGAATATCTCAATCGTTCCTTCTCTAGGTTATCGAGTTTTAGCGAGGGCAAGTACGAAGGTGTCGCTGGGGCCACCCACCGATAACTATAAACCCCCCCCTCTTTTGTCTTTTCTTGTCTCAAAGCCCGCCCAGACAAAGCCGTTGACAAGAATGTTCTCGAAGAGATTCGACGAAGCTGCCTCTCCCGATCGTTTGAGCGTTTGGCATTCAGTATCCTTTAATTAACACCACCCACGAATTAATTATCCTCAAGCGGTGGTCTCTAAATGTAATTAAAGCCGCTTCTGTCTTTCTGGGTTGCCTTGAGGGCTGAAGGGTTCCTGTCAGCGCCCAGCATGACGCTCTTCTTAAAACGGCCCAAAGCCAAAACTTCACATGCACTACGTGTTATAGAGCTGACGATTCGACGTGTTTCCCTCAATCAACCCGAGTCGCCGCCACAGCCACAGCGACGCCAGATGTAACTGTACGACTGCCACTTATTAGAAACCACCAATAACGACACCATTGGTTACGGGATCCCACGCGTCGTTACTAAGTGCTACATTGGATGCCTAAAACCTCGACAACCAAGCGTAGTAACAATCTTCACGATAATTGAGTTCGTAAAGTGTATATATATATGCTGCGTAGCATCTCGACCTTACCGCACCATCTCTCACGAAACCCAGACTGACCGCATCGTCGCCCCTGCCCCCAGTTGTCCCGCTCCAAACATGCTCGCTTTTACCTTGCTTGCCGGTGTCGCCTTCCTCGCCCGAGACGTTCTGGGCGAGGGCGTGCATCTGCTTAACTGCCGCTCGTTTGGTGAAGCATCCTCCGACCACACGTTTCTCTCCATCGTTGCGGTAATTATGGAAGCCCTCCCATTTCACACTATTAGAAAGTTCCCTGACCGACTTCTTTTCCTCTTCTAGTACTGCGCAGATGATGCCAACTGTAGCAGCGTCGGTTACAACATCCCAGCCAACGACGCATGTGTGGTCTCAAGCTCAACGGCATATGAGGACTGGCATCAGTGGGAAGGCGGCAGCCAGAGCTGCACCTTTGCCTCCACTGGTGTGACGTTCACCTGGGACATTCCTTCCAATGCCCAGTCGTTGCCGAATTATTCTTCTGTCCGGTGGGTTGCTCCTTCCTTTTCTACTCGTCGCGCTACCTGCTTGTCGGTGTGCTTGCCGGTGCTGGATGTTGAGTGTGTCATTGTATAAACTTGGAGACTAACTTGGAGACAGCACTGGCTCCAATGGGTTCAAGACGTTCGGTGGATATAAGGACGACAGCTTGAACGGGGCAAACTACAACTACCATAGCTGCATCAAGAAGTACTACTACGTGTAGATAATGTTAGCATGAGCTAGGAAATTTGGATTCTTTGACAAGCAACCATAGAATGACACGGTTGGTTGCCTTGATTCCTTACTCAACACTTGGTCTTAAGGCACGTTGCCACGTTTCACCCTGCATGGGGGTTTGCGACGGCAAACACATCCCCCCGTGGAAATGGTGATCATCTGTAGGTATCTGCTGGACGACTGACCCTGGCTCTTTCCTCCCGTCCCGCCGCAGCTGTTTCACCATTACTTGAGGTTAGCCATCCCGTAGAGGGGTGGGTGGCTTTTTCCGGGGAGCAATGGGTCCACAACCATTAATTGATTACATACTCCCACACGCTGCTGTTATTTCCAAACTCTGCCTCTGTGAGCCAGTCGATGAGCTTCAAGCATCCGACAGTCACCACACAGCAAACATCGCCTCGTAGAGCATGCAGCCAGATGTAGCAGGGTTAGGGTTGACTAGGCAGCAGTTGGGTGTCTGAGACGTGGTTAACAATTGTTGGTGCTTGCCCAATTTCATGTTTCCCAGGCGAGGGGTGTCAGCGGGGTAATTGGCCCCTTGATATCAACTATGCTTTCGTGCCGCCTGCCTGCCGTCCGCATGGCCTAACATCTCCGGTGATTCAGCGGTTTTGTCCTTTTATGCGGTGCGGATTGTTCTCTTAGAGTCACTATACCATCCATACTGTTTCCGCTTTTCTGCCTGTTTCATCGTCTGCATATCCTACGCCATGCCAGGGAGTCAAGATCAAGCAAAGCCCCGCTCTCGGGCGTCATCGACCGGGCGGCAGTACCGTACAGCTGACTACATGGGCGACAACGATCGAACTGAGGAGCTTCAAACCAACTCTCTTTACCGCGCATTGTCTGGTTTGCTTAACTCGGACAAGTTTTCTGATATGGCCATTCATTGTAGCGGTCGTGAGTTTCCTGCACACCGCGCCATTGTGTGCTCTCAATCTTCATTTTTTGACAAGGCAATGACGAGCGGGTTCTCAGTATGTCACACATAATTGGATAGTTGTAGGTTAAAATGGGTGGGATGGCTGTACGGATACTTGGTCATTGAGTCATTGAGCGCTGATTCCGGTACTGGGTGTAATAGGAAGCGGCGAGCGGTATCGTCAACGTGCCAGAGGACGACCCAGATATACTAGAGAGGTTTTTGCAGTTCCTTTACACAGGGACGTACAAAGAGGATGATGTACCGGGATGGGGACCACCGTCCGAGATTCAAAATCTGACGCCTGAGGAAGTTGATGCCTTTTTAGCTACCGCTCCTGGTGTCTCGTTTCTAGAGTCGGATGATGAGAACGACACCGAAAGGGAACCAGGAAAGGACAAGGACGAGAACAAGGACAAGGAAAACGGGAAGGACAATGAGAAGACACTTTGTCGGGGACACAGGGCGGTTGTCGCCAGCAGGACCGGCAGGAACCCCCGCACTGGCTGATCGGGAACAGAACGATGCCGACAACGTCCAGGATGAGACTGGGCCCCCCACCAGCGATGCCCAATCCGACACTGGAAGCAATTTCTCGGATAACTCCAATTTTCATCGCTCCGCATCCGATGAATCCAACCACCCCGCAGAAGAATACGCAGAGTTCGCACCCCAAGAGGATCACGTCCAAGTCCTCGATGGCACGGGGGCGGAGGCCGAATTTCCTCTCAATCAGCGGGAAAAAGAGCTTAACACCGGAGAGGAAAACGCGCTCGAAGGGAACCTTCGGTTTCTGCAAGAGATTCGCATCCAGCAGGGCTTCTTGTCCATGCGGCTCTACTTCATGGCGGACAAGTTCGACGTGCCTGCCCTGAAGCTCCTGGCGCGCGATCGTTTTTACCGGGCTGCAGAGTTCTCCTGGTTCGACCACCCAAGCTTTCCCGCCGTGGTGGACGAACTGTACACAGGTACCCCGCCGGGCGACCTGGCGTTGCGGGAAACTGTTTGCCGACTGGTGGGCTGCAACATCCATTCGCAGGCGCAACGGAGTCGGTTGGACGAGGTGATGCGCAAGCACGGGGACTTTGCGGTGGGCGTGCTGAATTACTTTATTAACTGGCATCACAAGTAAGGTTAGTTGGTGTGAGGGGCTCGCTGTGTTGTCGACGACAACATAGCCGTGGTGGGCAACCTGTGTTCGGTTCAAGCGAACTCGGAGTAACGCTTGTAGTCTCGGCCCAGCTTGATACGGTCTCAGGTACCTCATTAAGGTGACATGAATGATCAGGGGGACATGATGTGTTTTTGGCGGTGCCCAATCCCAGTAGCGAGGATTGGCGGTGGGTTTTCGGATGCCATCGCTAAAGGGGGTGAGGCGATGGAGGAGGGTCGAGTGTGGGCGGAGGACAGAGTCCTTGAGTACGAATCCTCGGTACCGAAAAGCGGAAAAGAAGAGCTGAACAATCATGGCGATTTGTATTCTCTGTTGAGTCGGCTGCCTCCTTTTGTGTAACATTGTGGCGCGGCTGGGCTTGAAAGAGGGCGATTTATTGGCCCGGGACATGAAATGATATTGCCAAGCTCCCATGGCACGCTTCTCAAGTGCCGATCATTTTTGGGGGGGGTTCCCGCGATTTCCAATTCCCTGGTGCTGGGATTTCCTACTTTGTGTTTTGCGAGTATCCCAGAGTGCTTCAACCGCGTGTGTTCCGGATGCTAGGGCGCCTGTCTGGCACAGAGTATCTCCGAGGTCCTGGGAAAAACGCATGTAGTGTAGTGTCGAGTCGTTCTCCGGTCAATTACCATCTTCTCGACTTTGTCCATCTCCGTTCTTTCAAATTTCGTCATGGTCACTGATCCGGCTGGTGGCGCCAACTCAGTACTCGCCAAGTCCGCAAAATTACCACTGATTGGTTCAGACTGGGAGGGTCGAGACGCACACACATCCCGCGACCCCACCTTGCACCGGAAGGGCCCGAGTGGCTCTCGCCAAGTCGGTTCCAGGGGAGCGCTGAGAGCGCACCAAAGGCCGATGGGGAGAAGTGGAGTTGGACCCTTTTTTGGGGCCTTTCCCATCTTTTCCTTTTCGTTTTCTGGCTGGTTTGCGACTCGAGACATTCCCACTTCCACCGCTAGCTCCAACGGTCAAACTCACCCACATCACCACAGGACAGTAGTGTACTGCAAAACCGAGAGCAACAAGAAGGGCTGGACAAAACGGGACGGGTCGGGAACAAACCACACGATGTTGCAGCCGCTTTGCTATGGTGCATCGCCCGTGTGATAGCGCCACGTGCCCCCGTCGACACGCCAAAAACCGAGGATAATGGACTGGATTATACATGCGTCGGCCGTGCGTTTGGAGCGCAGGGTGTTGGGCATTGTACGTCAAGGGGGATGATTCTGAGAAGGCGTTTGTGGTGTGCCTCCGGGACTAACGCATCAATTCCACCCTTTCGGCAGAACGAAAGCGACGATGGCCGTGTCGGTTCCAGTCGCGACGGCAGCAACGGCGGCACCCTCGTCAACTTCAATCCGGCCGGGGACAAGAAGGACTCAGCATCGCTGTCCGCCCTCGGCAGTACGTTCATCCCCGTTGTCGTCTACTCGGCCGTCTGCCTCTTGGTATTTTTCGTCTTCCGGCGCAAGTGCCATCGGGTGTACGCGCCAAGGACGATACCGTCGCTTCGGGCCCCCGAGTAAGTGTCCCTCCCATGCGGCGGAATCACGGAGTTGTCTGTCGCTTCTGCAGAAGTTCACCTCAAGAACTCACACGGCCAAATTAGGACACCCAGCCCTGTGCTTCCCAACGGTTGGTTCAATTGGATCAAACCCTTCTTTGCCATCAAGGATGACTACATCCTCAACAACTGCTCGCTCGATGGCTACTTTTTCCTTCGTTTCCTCCGCATCTTGTCCATCATCTGCCTCGCTGGGCTCTGTATTGTCTGGCCAATTCTTCTGCCTATCAACGGGACGGGTGCTAGTGGTCTAGGCGAGCTGGACTCGCTGACGATTGGAAATGTCAAGCTGGCCGCTAAGTACTATGCGCATGTCCTCGTCGCCTGGAGCTTCTTCGGTTTGTCCCACCGCACGTTGAGCGTGACCACTACCCCCCAGTACGTAACTAACATTCGGCCCAGGCTTCGTGTTGTTCATGATATGCCGAGAGTGCATCTACTTTATCAATCTTCGACAGGCATACCTGCTTTCACCAAACTACGCCAAGCGGTTGTCATCAAGGACCGTCTTGTTCACCTGCATTCCTAAGCCGTATCTTAACGAAGCGATATTGCGCAAGCTGTTCGGAGACTCGGTCAAAAACATCTGGATCGTCAAGGATACGAGCGCCCTCCGTGCTCTCGTTGCCGACCGCGAGGAGACGGCTTCTCGGCTACAGCAAGCCGAGGTCCGACTTATTAGACAGGCAAATACGGCACGAAATAAACACCTAAAGAAGTACCCGACCGCTTCGTCGGCCGCAGACCGCCACCTAGACAAAGGCGGCCCTCCTTCTTCTCGGCCCTCACAAAACGACGCAGAAAAGGGGCAAGTCGTCGACACGTCATCCACACACACCCCGAGTCACAACCCGCCGTCAGTAACGGGCCCCGACAGCCCATCGCTTGACAGAACAAAGGATATAGATCCTGAATATATCCACCCTTACGGCCTCGATCCCTCGCTTCCCGACGTCCGGGGCTCCGTTGCGGCGCTTTGGATGCCCGTGCAAGCCCGGCCCCACCACCGCCCGTTACGTAACTTTGGGCGCCGCGTCGACACGATCCGCTGGACGCGCGCCCGGCTGAAGGTGCTCAACCGCGAAATTTGGAACCTCCGACGACAGTACCGCCGTGGCGATGGTGCCTCGCTCAACGCGGCCTTCGTCGAATTCGACACGCAAGCGAACGCCCAGGCTGGGTTCCAAATCCTGGCTCATCACCAGCCGCTACACATGTCGCCCTGCTACATCGGCATGCACCCCAGCGACATCGTCTGGAGTGCCTTACGGATCCGCTGGTGGGAGCACATTATGCGCCGATTCTTGATGATGGGCATTATCGCGGCGGCTGTGATCTTTTGGTCCATCCCGGCCGCCGTCGTCGGCATGATCAGCAATATCAAATCCCTCAGTGAGAAGGTCGTCTTTCTGTCCTTCATCATGAAGCTTCCAAGCCCCATTCTCGGCGTTATCCAGGGCTTGCTACCGGCGCTGGCCTTGTCTTGGCTGATGGCGGCCGTACCTTGGATGCTCAGAGGCTGTGCGCGGGTGGCTGGTGTTCCATCGCATGGCCTGGTCGAACTGTATGTCCAGAATGCCTACTTCTTCTTCCAGGTCGTACAGGTGTTCTTGGTGACAACCCTCACCTCGGCTGCCTCAGCAGCGGTGTTTGATATCATCCAAAATCCGATCATGGTCAAGGATATGCTGTCCGAAAACTTACCGAAGGCGTCCAACTTCTATCTTTCGTACATCCTCATCCAGTGCCTTGCTGCGGGCACAACGAGACTAGCCAACTTCGGCGACCTGTTCCGACATGAGATCGTGTCAAACAGCATCCAAGACCCGAGGCGGAGGTTTTACCGGTGGAAGAAACTGCGCGAGGTGCATTGGGGCAGTGAATACCCGCGGTTTACCAACATGGGTGTCATCGGTCAGTATTTCTTTACTCTACCCCCCTTTGTGGTTTCGACAACATCAACAAACGTGACAGCAACAAGCTAACCCCTACCAGCCATCAGTTACTCCTGCATCGCCCCTTTAGTCCTAGTCTTTGCTGGTCTTGGCATGACATTCATCGGCTGCATTTACCGCTACAGCTTGATTTATGTCAACGATACCGGCCCCGACACCAAGGGCCTCTTCTACCCCCGCGCCCTCATGCAGCTTATGACGGGCCTTTACATTGCCGAGGTTTGCCTCATTGGTCTCTTCGCCCTCAAGGCCTCCATCGGGCCATTGCTCCTCATGGCTATTTTTCTCGTTTTCACTGCTCTTGTCCACGTCTCGCTCAGCGATGCAGTCACACCTCTACTCACGAACCTCCCACGAACACTCGCCCTGGAAAAAGATATTGGCCGTGTTTCTGAGGATGGGCAGTCGAGCGAAGATACCGTAACACCTGCCGATTACCCCACCGGTGGGCTTGCCGCAGATTACTACAATATGTCAGCCGAAGATGAAAACAACAACAGCAACAACAACAACCATCAAGGAGATGATGATGACGACGACGACGACGATACGTCCTCGCTCCCCGATCCGACTCCGCCCCAGGACCTCGACACCGACATCCAGCTCCGCGGCATCGAGGGCAGTAGCAGCATCAAATACCACATCACCAACTGGACCAAAACCTACCTCAAATCCAGCTTCTCCTCTTCTGCCTCCCCGCCCCCGACCACCATCACCACGAACCCCTCCGCTGCCCCCCCGCAAGAACCCCCCTCCCACTTCACCCGCATCCTTGCGAACCTCAAATTCTCCATCACCCCTTCCGACACCACGCCCCCAAACGCCCTCCTCACCTTCCTCCACCCAGAGATCTACCAATCCTTCCGTCACCTCGCCCCGCGCATCAACCCGGGCCCGTGCCCAGACGACCACCCCCTCCCCGCCAACTACGCCAAACGCCTTGCCTATCGCCCGCCCGAGATGTGGACGCCCGCGCCGAGGTTATGGCTGCCCCGGGACGAAGCCCGCGTGAGTCGACAGGAGCTGGCGCACAGCGCTGGGTCCGTAGCTGGGGCGAGTGATCGGGCGTGTTGGCTGGTGGGGTCGAAGACGGTGGATAAAAGGGAAGGGATGTTGAAAGGTTTGGGGTTGGGGGGCAGAGAGAAGAAGGGCCAGGGCACAGCGGGACGGATAGAATGTGACTTGGAAGAGAGCCCGTTATGGGAGGGCGAGACGAGAATTATTTATTAACTTGTTGGCCATTGGAAAGTTGGTTACAGGCGTTTGGGATTACCTTGGTGCTTCGAATTTAACAGGCCGGAAAGGTAAACTGATAATTAACTAACTAATATATTTTGATTATTTTCTTCCTTTCCTTCGCCATGCCACAAAATGGTTTGTGGCCTACAGATTACCAGGGCCACCGTGATACAATCTAGGTCACTACCCAAAACTTTTAGAAGCCTTAAAGCACTGCAGACTCATTTGGATACAGTCTGGATAACCACCCGAACCGGCCCCGGAAACACAGAAGTTAGGTCGCGAATCCCGTCCTCTGGCCGTGCTGATGATGCCCCATGCCCTGGCTATCGTTCGACACATGGTTAGCCGCCTTCTACAAATAGCTTTGAGGGGAAACAAGGACATAATTACCTAGCCGGACCCGCAATCTCCGTCGCCCGCTCGATGCCCTGGCGAATATCCTCCTCCGACCTCAGCTCCAGCCTGAAGACCTCGCGTCCGTTCTCGAACACGATGATCAGCGCCTCCGTCACCTCCCGGAACAGCACCTGGGAGGCAAACTCGGGAACGTTGGCCGTGTCAATAGTGAAGTAACGGAGCTTGTCCTGCTGGTTGCGACTGGCCTCGAACTTGAACTCCTCGAGTAGCGTGTCTTCGCGGAACGAGGTGTGGTCGAAGATAAAGATGACCAAGAGGAACTCGTTGCTCCTTCTGAGGTTCTCAAAGGTGCCGATATCAGGAATGGGTTGGACGGCAGCCATTGTTGATTAGTGTTGTGCTTTGATTATTTGCTGTTGGGAACTGGGGAAATGTAATTATTCGGTTAATTCGTTGGTCAGAAACCGGAAGGAAGGCAAATACAGACAACAGGGCCATGGTGCGGGCAGGAGGCTTGGATAAATACTCCGCACAATACACAAAAACAGGTACGTGATAGATCTTGGTTTCTTTGGGTCGTCAAGGGGCCAGAATCATGAAAGAACGCAGTGGTTAACTCCACAGGAATCTTCTAGCCCGGTGTTTTATTTGAGATGGCGCGCGAATCGCGAATTGCACGACTGCCAATTGCTCTAGACTGCTCCCGATGCGATCTAGACTTGTGTCAATGACCATTCTTCCCAAGTTTCCTAAGCGGGTCCTGTTGTGTTTGCTTCATCATGAGACGGTTCGTCATTTCATCTGAATCTGGACACTTGGGCCACAACCTCCCCGATCGATGCATTGCTTTCGGGAACTGTCAACGGACGGTTTGGAATACTGCGCGAGGGAATTCTTGCGCCTACATGTTCAAAGTGTTGGTCGAAAAAACCGAAGTAAAGGGGATGGCAGAGAATTCTCGTTTGTCGATTTCGCGTCTGGCGGTTCGTTCACTTCGTTGATCACATTTTATGCCAACACTCGCAACTAGTAGGAAAATTCTACGGAGGAAAACAAGTAGCAGCTGCCTTCACTGTCATATTTCGAATTCAAGCCCGGTATACCGATCAATAATTGCACCTTTCGCAGTACCTATCTCGTACTCTACGATCGACGCACTTTCGAGGCTATGAGAAGAAACGAAAACCTAACCAATGTCATTACTAGATCCCATTGACAAACCATAACGAAAGATAGATAAGCCAATTCCAGACGGCGTCGTGAAACGGACCCTGGCCGCCAACTCTCGGAGGATGAGGGTACGAGGCGTGTCCTGCGGCGCGATGCACTCAATTGCTCCCGCAAGGAACGTTTGTTTCAAACTGCCGGCCGGCACTATGTCCGCAATCTCCATCGGAATTGTTGATTTGCAATCAAGATTCGCGAGAAATAGCCCGCGTCGCATTTGGAAAGGCCGACGGATCTTAGTTTTTTTGGGGGATGACGATGGATTAGACCGATCACGCTCTAATATCCAGCGACCAGATTCGGCGCCCATAACATGATGTTCGAACCTCACCTCGGAGCCCCGGACGATGAGGTTTGAAATGCACGGACAATAATAACTTGACTCTCCACCTAATTACCTAGTTAACGCTACCAAATTCCAATCTCAATTGTGTTCGTGGAGCACTTTAGTCTTTCGGTTCCTGGATGAGAAAACTGCCCCGAGTCGTCGACTACGAAGCCCTGCGCAGTACGAAGGACGGCGTATTGTGTCAGCTTGGGCGCCACCAACAACAGACCAAGACGTTCCACCTTTGTTGTCTTGGCTGCTGACATCTCATGGCAATGGTGAGACTCCGGGGGCGCCTGAGAGGAACGCCAGCCTAAAATCCGGGGACGGGGATACACTATCAAACATCTCGTTCCCGGGTCTTGGAAATGCGAGACTACTGTCTTAGCAGCTGCTTTTAACGTAGGTTCTCCACGGTCTCCAAGTTTTAGCATACGAACGCTTCATTCGGCCTTAGTCACACTACTATGGCTTGCTGAATAACTCGGCATCACCCACTGCAAATTTCGCCGCCATCATGAGAAACGATGTACACTATAGGGGGGAGCGAAGGAATCATGTTGCCTATGTAGATTAGACCAGGCATTCTCGGGAGATACCGGTCAGAGGTCTAAGCCTTGCGTCCGATTTTGCAAGTTTTTATCCGACTGGTGACCCCGATCGCATCTTGCACTCAGCCTTCTTGTGCAGGGACTACCAATAGATCCACGACTTCGGTACCGAGGCTGTTCGTTGACGGTTTCTCCTCAAGACCATACTATGTGGGTTTTTGGGGGGTACAAAATTTAAACGTCTGACACCACCCCTGGATACTTCGTACACGCGAGTGCCGAGACAGGGGAAAAGAAACAAGCAATACGCGGGATGATCCGCAGCTGCCTCCTAACTTGAACGCGACCAACACTCCATGTGTAAGCCGCCAACGAGGAAAGTGCAGCCCGCATTCCATTTCTGGGCAACTCTTATCATGTCCAAAAGGGCACAGGCATAGGCACAGGCCGTGGTAAGCCAACCAGCAGAGTGGAACCTGACTGTTAGTGCGCGGCGGGGTACTAGTTGGTCAGTGGGCGAGGGCGCTGGGCCGCCCGAAGAAAAACCGACCGCACTACAAGATAAGCTTTTTTCTGCTGCTGGAATAGCCTTGGCTACCTAGGTAGTATGGGTCCAAAATGGATCCTACAGGGCGCGAGTTTCAGACTAACAGCAACAAACCCTTAGCCACTGTGCAGACAGGGACCCCCACGCTTGAACTGGTAGTTGAGACTCCGGCAGGCACTTCAGTCCAGAGATTCCAGACCACTCTGTCTTGACTTCTTACCCAAAGCTTAGCGCTGACCACATAGCTGGGCCGCCGCCGACTTGGGGTTCCTGCCCGATTTACTTACGAAGCAGGGACGGTCGGTATTTGGGCGAGGCACAGATGTCAGATGGCGAAGCGAGGAAGAACGCGGGTTAGTAATTCCGCCACGTACATTCTCACTCCCAGTCCTCGTGACGGGCCACTGGAGGTGGTTATCAGAGGGCCGCCGATCCTTTATAAGTTCTCGGCGTTTCCTCGTTTATCAGCATGCTGGAATTATACCTGCCTCTATTCACTATTGTCTGTTTATTCTCGATTCCATCGCAAGCTGGTCTTCCATCGGTTCTCCGCTGTTTCGTTTTCCCCAACTTTTTCTTTTGTCGGCTCATTTTCCTTTGTTTCCCCACTACCAACAAGGACACAAACCACACAAACACCGTTCTTCTATAATCCTCCTTACACACCACCGCAAACATGGAAGCCGTCGCGCTCGCATCCACCTTCGCCACGCTGATCGGCTTCACGATCCAGCTGTACGGGATCTGCAGGTACTATGTCGACGCGGCTCGTGGAGCTTGCCCCCACGACTTTAAGCTGGTCCTCATCGAGACCTCAAGCTTGCAGGCGATGCTGGAATCGGTCAAAGTCATCCTTGACGCAAGCGAAAATAGAAGAGAGGATGAGGCGAATCTGCAGAAGCAGATTGGCGACACAGTGTCGCACTGCACGACCTGCATCAAGGAACTACTGAGTCTGATGCCCGAGCCATTGCTTGATGGGAGGGGCAAGATGACGATGAAGGACAAGGCCACGATTATCGCCAAGGCGGTCCGCTGGGGCGCGTCAAACAAGAAGGGACGGTGCGACACCCTGCTGAACGACCTCAGCAAGTACAAGGCCAACCTTGGCCTCGGCCTGACGGTCGGGCTGAGCCACGAGGTCAAGCAGATCAGGACGGATGTGACTCACGTCAGGAGCAGCATCAACACGATGCAGGCCCACCTGGATGGTAAGTGCGAAAATAAACAGTCTTTACCTCATCACTTATTACTTTTCACAAAGGGGTATTATTGTAAAAAATGGTATCCAGGCTAACAAACCACCTACCATCAGCGACACAACGCAGCGAGGTGTACCGTTGGCTCGAGCAGAATCAGATCAATCCGTCTAGCTTGCACAACGCAGCGATCCAGCTGCACGAGAGCCGTACGGGCCAGTGGATCTTTGGGAGCAATGAGTGGAAGGCCTGGGCAGACGGGCCAGAGGGTACACGACGGCTCCTCTGGATCCATGGCATCCCCGGCGCGGGCAAGACGGTGCTGGCGTCCGGCATGGTTGAGAAGGTGAAAGGGTTCGATGCGGGGGATCGCACCAAGAAGACCGCGGCGGCGTACTACTACTGCCACCACGGCCGCAACATGGACGAGGCGACGCCGTTCCTGAAATGGATCCTCTCGCAGTTCTGCCGCAAGTCAGGCTACATCCCCCAGGGGCTAAGGGATCTGCATGAGAGCGGGTTAGAACCGACGACCCAAGCTCTGCTGGACTGCCTCGAGGTCATGCTGGGGCAATTCCAGCGCGCGTACGTCGTGTTGGACGCCGTGGACGAGAGCAGCCCGCTCAGCAAGCTACTCAAATTGCTGGTGGCGCTAGGGACGGAACAGCGCTTCGCGAAGCTGCGGCTGGTGGTCACAAGCCGGGAGTACGCTGACGTCGAGTCCTCGTTCCAGGGGGTATCCATCCCGCTGGGGATGAATAACCCCGGCGTGCGTGAGGACATCGCCACGTTCACCGACTCCTCGCTAAAAGACGACCCGTACAAGCGGTGGCCGGCGGACCTTCGGGGCAAGGTCGCCACCGCCGTGAACGCGAAGTCTCATGGAATGTAAGAGCCCCCCGTCACTTCCCCCCCTCTTCCCCCCTTTTATCATCTTCAACAGGTACCCTGAATGTATGCATGAACGAGTGCTAATAGGGGCATCCCCGTTGAACTAGGTTCCGCTATGCCGCGTGCCTGCTTGAGCTCCTGGGCGATTGCGCCAACCCGGCCGAGGTCGAAAGGGACCTCAAAGTGATGCCCAAGACGCTCAACGAGATCTACGAGCTCATCCTGCACAAGATCGAGGCCAGGAGCCGCTCGGATGCGGTGCGGGCGTTGGCCCTGGTCATGGCCTCCATGGACCTGTCCGGCGCCATCCACATGAACACCCTAGTGACGGCCGTAGCGGGCGGGCCCGGCCAGCAGAGCTTCTTGGACATGGACAGGCTGCGGCGCGCCTGCGTGTGCCTGCTCCGCGTGCGGGACGACGGGTCCGTCTATCTCGCCCATTACACCGTGCGCGAGTTCCTGCAAAGTAAGTATGTCCACGACCGTATGCCCCCCTTCTACCTGCCCACGCGCGCCGTCAACGACATCTACTACGAGGCCATCATGAGGACCGCCGTGCAGACCACGACCGTGCCCCAGTCGTCCAACGTGCCGGAGTACAAGAATGGCGACCCGAAGGACTATAACCACTGGGCGCTGCGCCAGACGCGCATTGCCCTTTACTGGGCCCGCGACGACCTCGGCTGGAAGCCCGAGAACCGTAAGCTGCTGTACCAGGTCATGGACCCATATGGCGCGTCCTTCCCGGCCTTGAAGATCATGGGTTCCGACGGGCACCACGACACCTCCCACCAGACGACCTTTGAGTGGGTGCCGCGCTGGAGCGGCAAGGCCGAGAACGGACAGAAGGCCGACAACGGACAGAAGGCCGCCTCCCACTTGGCCATGCTCGTGTCCCTGAGAAATTTGGACATCATCAATGATTTCCTAGGCCGCATGTCCGAGCGGGACCGTGTCGCCCTTTTCAACACCCAGATGATGGTTTACTTCCCCCTCAGATGGGAGTCCTTCAGCAAGAATGGCCTCTACGACTCGAAACCCTCCTCTGTGACCATCCTCCAATTCTACCAGGAAGGCCAAACGCGCGGCTACGACACCAGCGAGGAACTCAAGTTCCTCAACCGGCATCTGCGAAACTACGTCCAACCCGGCGGCGCTGCGGCTGCCCCGGCTCCTACGACCTCCAGCACCAAGCTGAACCCCCCATCTTCGAGCAACTCGCGGCCTCGCAGCCCCGGCCTCGCACCACCACCCGCGTCCCAGAGCCAACGCGCCTCCGACAACTCCCGAGGCTCGGGCGCCATCAGCCCGGGCGTGTCGCGAGCGGGCCACGTATCAAAACGCACCACAGCGACCACGAGCAGCACTGGGAACCCCAGCGCCTCGACATCCAACACGTCGTCGACCAACACCAGCCGTCGTACGGTCGCGCCTCCGCCTCCGCAGCAGCCGCGGCAGTCGCAGCAGCAGGCCCCGGCGGTCCGGACGGTGAGGCGGACTCAGGGGACGGAGAACAGCGCCTCGACCAGCGGGAACAGTAGTAATACTACGACACGATGACGGTGGCGGGGGATGGTGGTGAAGTTGTGGTGTGTGCGGGTGGAGGATGATGATGACGATGTTGATGATGATGATGGCCGGGAGGACGTGATGAAACAAGGGGAGAGGTATCAAGGAGAGAGGTATCAAGGAGAGAGGTATCAAGGAGAGAGGTATCAAGGCAGGGAGGATAGGTATCGTGTTATTGAGGGCGTTGAGGAGGATGGGATGGGTCAACATGGGGATGGGGGTAAAGGGAAAGACGGGATGTAGAGGTTGAGATGGGGGTTTCGGTTTTGGGTAGGGGTTTGCGTTGTGCTTTTTGCTTGGATGTTGCGATTTACGCGGTCATTTCCGTTTTGGAAGCTCTGTTTTCGGAGCCTTTGTTTACGGTATAATGTATTTACGGTGCGAAAGTGATTAGAGTCAAGTTAGAAGCAACTGCGCGTTCTGCTCTTTTCTACTGTTGACTTGCCCCCTATTCGCAAGGGTTGCCACGGTGACGAGTACAGCGTACGATGGTCACATCTGGAGTGATGCCTGGCCATTGAATCCAATCTCATATCACTGATGAGAGATCCTTCTCACAGGACAAGTATGCCTATCACTTTTGACTTTTGAGTGTCCTGCTTTACAAATGGAGTTTCATTCCTGAGACCCCATCTCCTCGGCTTGGGAATTCCACACAGCAACAGTGGAAGATCAAGCTCAGTTAAAAATCACCGATATTACCTGCGCTTAACCGGATACAACATGCGGAAGCACCATTCACAGGCTTGAGTAGGCTCAGAAAGCACACGGTCATCCACACGTCCACGTCGACCCCTCGCCCCTATCGCGATCACCCCATCCCACACTCAAACACATCATCCAAGACGCCGGAAATCCAAAACACGCTCGCCACTTTATAAGATCTACCATACAAACCACACACCGACCTTCCATAATCTCCCACGGCCAACCACCCACCGTTAAGCTACCCCGAACTGATTTACCTCGCAATGATCATAATGACCTCAACACCCTGTCGATCCCTTCCCCGCTCACCAACCCTCCACCCAGTCACATCAATCTCTCTCTACAGGATATGCACAGCATAATCACATCCAATCATAACAGAGCCAGTTCACAAAACCCCAATCCCAGACCCGACCTTTCCACTGTTCCCATCCAATTTTATCGCTATCTCTGTGGCAAATTCAAGTTTGCCATCTTGTGCTTATGGAATTGTTACGGGAGGCGAGAAAGGGGATATATGCATGCACGGTTGTGTGCGAAGGGTAAGGGATCGGCGGGCGAAGTGCATGCGTCCATGGCGAACTACGTATGTGTATGTACGAGTGACAAATGTGTATAAATCACGTTCTTACTTTGCGCGAAGCGAAGGGTGTCTGAAAGTTTAGTGTGGTTTTGTTGCTAGCCAGATACGGGCGTTGTGAGGCATTGACCGGTTGGGTTGTAGAATGAAAAGGGTGTAGAAGCTCGGGAAGGTTAGGATGCTGCGTGGGGTGGCGATGGTTCGCTAAAAGTCTGGAGGGGTGATAACGGGGAATAATATCCTTGAGAGGGGATATTCCCATCGAGAATCAACGTACCACCGATCCCCTGGTAAGTAGTTAATTAGATATTGAGTGTTATTGAGGAAGGTCTCGCTAAACAACGCCCTTGAAATGGTTGTCTTGAACAAGTTAAAACTAGTAAGGTTCAATAATCAAATGGCCTCATATTGTTCCTCAGTTCATGACACAATGTTGAGTCTGGTTACGGCATCTACCCTGTGATCAACAATCAGCATCTGATTGTTTTCCGCGTTGTTCCTCTACTAACCACAAGTTCAACAATTACTCTGTTGGGGACGATATCAAGATGCTAATATGCTAATGTTACGTATGGTTGCGACGTCGGTGAGAGAATGGACCCTAATAGTTGCATCACATTGACCTGGTGTAGTACAAACCCATGGTGGTTAGATTGGTTCCGATCATTGCGCCGCCTTCTTACACAACCACACAGTGTTTAATCTACATGATGTACATCTCAACGCCGCTCGCGTAAGGTGTTAGAGAGCCGGGGTGGATAGGTGTGGATAGGTGTCTCGACATGTGGTTCTATCTTGAAGGCAACTTATTATATTTGATACTTCAACTAATTATATGCGATCCAACAGCCGAGCCCAATGAGTCCTCTTAATTATATCGCGAGATCTCTAATTACGATAGTAAATCAGTTAATCCAGCATGAACAGCTAGGATCATCCCTCGCTTCACTGTAAACAAACAACCGACCCCCATCCGACCGTTAGCTCCAAGGCAATCGCATGCAACACGCATCTGCACCCCATATCCGAGAGCAGCACACCTGTCCCATACAGACCTATAAAGCCCTGCGTCAACGGCAACGGCCTGCCTCTCACCGGTGAAGCTTTGTGTCGCACACCCAAAATCCCATGGTCCTTTTTATCCGCAATTCCCATCCCATTGCACACCATTTCCCCTCTTTTCGCTTGCCCCAACGTCCTTCCCTCGGATGGCCCGGGTTACACAAAATCGAGAGAACCCTTCGATAACCCCCATTAACCGCTTGGTCGTTATCGGTTCCAAATTCGCCATCCCCCACCAATCCATCTATCCATACATCCAGCCGTTTGGCGAGCAAGCCAAATATATCCTAAAACAAATCGCATATCAACCACAGCGTGTTATTGCTTTAAGCCTACCTGCGAACATCTCCGAGACGGGAAACGCTCCATGCTTCGGTTACGCGTTCCAGGGGGGAGGCCACAGCTTCAGCTTCAGCGGGTGCAGGACGCCGGATTTGAACGACGTCGCAGTCGAATGGGAGACGATGCCGGGGACCGTTGAATCTCTCGGTCAAGGAACCTAATTACACTAATGCGACAAATTACGCTACTCTGTACAGCACAGACGGCGATAGGTTCAGCCCCGGATTCCGACAGTCCGGCTGTTGGTTCGCGACCACACGAATGCCGTCCTTGGTTTACTCGCCGGACCTTGTGGTTGGGGAGGTTCTGTCGTGGAAATGGTTTGCAGACTGTGGTTCGCCAAAGGCAGAGTGTGCAGGAGTTTACGCGCATGTGAACACACTACTTTGCGGTCGCATTTCCGGAGTCTGAATTGGGCATCGGGAGAGGTACTGGTCGCGGAGAGATAAGGGGAACAAGTCGGGGCGGGGGTCGTTCGCGGGATTAAAGATAGGAGACAATTGTACATACACCGGACGCGACACGACCTTACTCCTTGGGCTGCCGACTTGTTACATAGTAACCCGGCGCCGGCGAGGTCTCCCGGGTCCGCGAAGCGGGGATGAGACGAAAAAAAGGAGAGAAGGTGGTCGTTTACCGGTGAATGCTCGGCCGGTCGGCGACAATGGCACAATGAGGAGGAGGAGGAGGGGTGGAGGATTCGTAACTCAGAGAGGGGCAACTGGACACAATCTCCCCGCGCTTATTTACGCCTGAATGCACCTTTGGGGTTCCAGTTGTATGCAAAGGATAACAGAGAGGGTAAAGGTGTGTGGATACCGGCCGTGATCAGGGGGAAAGAAGGGGGGTATCTCCGTTCTTAATCTCGAGGTTATGGGCCGGTGAGGGCCGGTGAACCTCCTGCGCAAGACGGTGCTAGAGCCGCGCGATGGAAAACAGTTTCACGCCACGGTGTAGTGGTGGAGGGGTGCAGCGGCTGCCGAGATAGTGTAGGGTGTATTTACACATAAAGGAGGGGGGTGTCTTGTTTCGGACTTCATGGTCGACCATCTCCACCATCGCCACCACTAAGGACACCACCAAGCATCTGGCCAAAGTGAGCGGGAGCGGCGAGTAGCCGAAACGGCGGCCGGGTCGATCCATTTGACAGGTTGAGCTGGTGTGACTTAAAGATTGGCTCCTGCGGGACGACCACACCGGATGAGCTTGCGAGATGAGATCTTGACACGATTAGGCGAAGTACATTAGACCCCAGGGATGGAGAAAAGAAGGCAAAAATAACAAACGATAATGATCTTGGTGTTGTACTCCGATCGTCGGCAGCCACAATAAGCATTTCGAGAAGCTCGCTTTGTCTCACATCGGAAACCGTTGGCCATCATGTGGCAGCCCACTCGGCCAGCCACAATCTCCGGGGCCAAGCACAAAATGCACAGAAACGAAGCATAAGTGGCGGACATCAGACACCCGGGAGGGCGATCTTACCATTCACCTGCTGCTTCCTCACATAAAAAAGACACGCTCGGTACGAAGTACACTTTCCACAGCCAACCAACGAACCCCAAGCTCATCCCCCTCAAAACCCACCTGCAACCTCACCGGCTGCACACAAACCATGTACGACATGCCGCCCGTGCGACCTCGGCGGGACTCCACCGTTGAACCCGCATGGCGGCGGCGGTAAGTGGCCTCGTTCTCCACGACGGATGTTGGTTAATTATTTAATTATGTTGAGAACCGGCAGGATAGAGCCGAGTGAAACGGCTGGTCGGCTGTCGGTGTGAGAGTGAGACAGGTGCCGGTGAGGCATCCATGTTGTGTCGTTGGTCTCGTTTCCGCGGAAAAGAGCCCGAAGAATATCGAGATAAATAAAGCGAGGAAGCCACGAAAAGTAAACAGAACCACCGTACTTCCTACAGTACATATCAACGCGCAGCATTGTGTGTGAGGTTGTCCGGAAAAGACGACATCCCAACATGTCTGCACACACCCCCGTTCTCAGTCCAGGCCCATCGATTGGCTCAGCGCAATCTTGAAGGAGGAGGAGGCTCACCTTGAACCTTGAGGGTGTGTGGGTTTGTGGTGGGTTATCGCAGCGTTGCAACGCACCGGCAGCGCCAAGAAGGTCAAGCGAGGGCCAAGACCCGTGGATTCACGGTCTGGGTTTCTCCCCCTGTCAGAGCTTTCAAGGGCGCTTCCCAGCTGTTCCAAGGTTGTGAGGTTGCCTTGCAGGTCTCGTCTCATGCGCGCGCAGCGTACTTTGGAGCGGCCATCGCGAGCGATCGGGGCCGGGGCCGGACAGTTTTTTTTTGCTTGTGGGGTTTTGCGAAAATAAGAGACGAGGGATCCTTCACTGAATTTCCTTGCTTGCGCCTTGTTCGGCAAAGCGCTGGAACTCTGCAAGGCAAAGGGGCGACGCTTGTCAAGGTGATCCTCTGCACTAACCTTGACAGCCGTGACAGCTTACAGCTTCTCCTGCCTGCGAGCTGAAACGCTTCAACCCCATGTTGATATTGATATGACATAGTAGTTCTGTAGGTTGAGAGAGGGGGGAAGGCAGCCAAAATGGTGTAGTGTGGGCACACAGGAAGGCGACTCCTGCGTCGCGATAACGAAAACGGCTGGCCGCAGACTTTTCTGTTCCGCCTCAATCTCGGGTTCCAAAAAGTCGATGGTGTTTCAGTGGCGGTTGTCCGCTGCCCGTTATCCGATCGATAGGGGCCGTGCCAATCGACCGAATTTTTGTTTTCTTGCACGGCTTGTTTCCAAACCGCCCCTGTGTGAATGAACCCCCGCTGCCGGGCCCGGAACCGGACATCAGTGGCGCCTTTGTCTCACTCCGTGTCGAAACAGAATCGTTGGATGCCCGAAGCCATTGACGAATCGTTTGACGTTTTTCGAACCCCTCCAGTTCTTCCTTCACCTTTCGCTGAGCACTCGCCTGCCCGTTTTATTTTTATGATTTTTTTTTATTGTCCGCTCTCCGTTGAGACCGTGAGTTTGGCCAGCCGTGGATAAAATCATGGCTTCGTTACTCCGTCGTTTCCGAGCTGCCTGCTGAATAAGAATTTGGAGTGAGAGAACCGGTGTTCTTCCCGTTTCGGTGCTTGTGAGTAATCGATCTCGCAATGCCGACTCACTCTGACGCATCGAAAATACCTCCCACTCAACAAATTGTTATCCTTCCGGCTCTTCGGCACACCGCACAAGGAAGCACCGCAGGCACAGTAAGCAAGCACGGTCAGCGAGCCGGCATCCGCTCCGCTTCCAAGGCTGAACCTCACCCTGACGACGGTGGGGGGTTGATCACCGCGTCGCGCGCAAGGTCGAAGGAATCGCGACTTTTTTGCTGCAAGTGACGCCGACTGCAACCCGTCCCATCGGCGTTGGCACCGTCGCAGGATACCGTCGCAGGCGGCGCGGGACACTTGCTGTGACGGTGCAGCTAATGTGCAACATGCTTGCAAAGTGCGCGGCAATTGCTATCTTTGGCGGGGCTGCCCATGGCGTTCACTTGTCGTCGCCTGTCGTGACTAACGTTTTAGCTCTCGTATCCGCTTGTTCCTGTCGAATGTTAAATTAATATGTTTGTTGACAGGATTCGCCACGATGATCTTTTTCGCTTCCTCTTTCCCTCTTGTTCCCCTTTCCCACTGATACCCTGTGCGCGTGGGGGGGAACCATGCCCTTGCCTAATTCATCCACCCACAGCCCTGGCAGAGAAAATTTTCGACAAGCTAACCCTAAGTTTTTCTTGGGACCGCGCAAAGCCTCCTCGACCATCACCGAAGCCCATCATTTTCAGAACATTCACTTTGCGGTGGCGTCAGCTTGCGTGGGATTTGATGGGTGTGTGTGGCTTCTACCATGCCGATTGAGCGAAGTTCTCGATGTGCCCTTGTTGGAATTTTTCTTGCCCTCGGGGGCCTTCGACGAATGAGATCGATTTCACGTTCCACCAACGTCGCAAGGGAACCAGATCCCGGCGATCTAGACCAGCCGTGTGTGGCTTGGACTTTTTTTGGAGCGATAACTATCGTTTTTTGCAGTGTTACCAAGTGTTTGGTGCTCATTGTCCTCCCCGCACATAACTACTCTGTCATCATCAATCATGCTTATGCGGTGCTGGGATTGCGACTCTCAGCATCAAACTGCGGTCAGACCGAGACCCAGTCTCAGGTCGTCTGAAGCGCTGAAGGGAATATCCCCAGGGATCGAGTCCCCTTCTTTTACGCCCCCGCGAATATCTGTGCGTTTAGTCTCCGCAGTTCGCGGGGTTCACATTCCACAGCAGGGTGGGAATTTTCCCTTGATCGTGGAGAAGTTCAATGATGGAATGCACGGTGGTGTTGCTGCGTCGTTCTTGCACTGTGGTGTTAAGTGCCTGGACCTTGCTGTTTCATGCGTCCTCCAGGGGGTTAGTGTGGGGCCGGCACCGCTTTGGCTTGATATCGAGGTATCAACATCAATGTCAAAACGCTGGCCGCCGAGGCCGAGGGCGACAACAGTTAGGACTCTCAAAAATAATATCCAAGAGTCTCACCTTTCATCGCCCAGGGAAAGGTAACTAGCCGAAACCGCGCCTTCTTCTCGTCCCAACCAACCATCCACCTGAGCCGCTCTATCTTATAGCAGACCTGGTGACCAGTTTCGGCAGCGACGGAGGGGAGACAAGGACGTGGTGTTCCGTCATCAAGTTGTACAACGTGCCACCGCTGAAGCCACTTCGCGTAACCCGGCGTTTGCGGGTAGGTGACTGATAACGGTGCGAGTGGCCTCTGATTTTGATGTTTTTACCGACCTTACAAGCGCTGTCGTAACTGGCGGGCGACCGGGACTATCGAAGGGCCTTAATAAAAGGGGGTTTCTAGCATATCTAGAATGGCCCGTGGAGTCCATGATCTGGTAGCGTGCTGCAGGTCGGGCCTGATGTAGTGGGTAAGTCCGGACTTTGCGTACGACTTGACGACCGGGCCGGGCCAGTTGCATACCTCGGGAGGCGATCTTTAGTCGCGGCCTCTCTGTGGTAAGGGGGTTCGGAGCAGGAGATGCTCGAACACTGCGCAAGATGCCCATTGGTACAACGGTCCCGCGGGGGCGGAATATGTGTACTCCGTACACCCAACGTATTCCAGACAGTATGAATAGAGAGACTCGACAGCTTCCATCCACCACTCTGCGACAAGAGCTTCGAGTGGAGCAAGTTTAAACCCCCCATATTGGCCCGTGCTGATCTTGGATTCAGCTTACCCCGCGCAAGTGAAGCAAGCTAGGGAGACCTCTAGAGACTGGACCCGGAGAAAGCAATGTCAAATCAAACTTCGAAGAGTGAACGAACCATGCGCGAGACGATGGAAATAGATTCACCGCTGTTTCCCCAGTGTGTGACGGGTTGGAAGTTATCTCAGCCAATCCCACCTCGCACGCGCGGCCGTTGCGTGTCATTGGCCAATGCCGAATTGCCGCTGAGGTGCGGGGCGAGGGGTACCGGAAGCTCTGAAGCTTCTGTCGGACTCGCTCACCACCCCGCCGTGTCGACAGAAAGGAACAAATCCTCCGCCACCGCTAGCGGGCGCCGGTGGCTTGGGAACCAGTCAAACAAGCGCCGTGCTGGAGCAGCTCAACGACTGGCTGGTGAAGTTGCCGAGAATGCCTTTCGCTCGTGATGGCCACTGGTTGAGGAGGTACACTTCTGAAATCACCTGCTTTGTGGCTGCTGCGACCGAACGTTTGCGCATGGCGTCTCGGCCTTTTCCGGAAAGAAACAGTTTGCGCCATTCAGGTGGCTGATGGGATACAGCAGCTGAGTCAAGGCCGCTTGTTGGGGAGCCGAGGAGGATTATTTGGTGGCAAAATGACAGTATGGGGCCAAAAAACTCTATGTTAATTCTGTCCGAGGAACTTGCATTCTTTGTCACTATGTAGTGTAGGATTGATGTATGCCATGTCGGAAAGAAAAAACATTTGCGACTCGTTCATTGAGGGATCAACTAGGAGTTTCTGGCGATCGCCGCGGGAGATCTCCATGAGCTTTTCGAGGTGGTGGGGCCAAAAGTCCAGACCCCGCCGTTGGGTTGTCAGCAACGCTCGGACCATATACACGGATTGGTGAGCGACGGTGAGCAAGTGCAAACATCGTTGTGTTTTTTTACATAGGGCTGCACTATGTAGCTTAGATGCGTACATGCAATTCTATCACCTTCGATGCTTAATACAGCTTCAAGGACTTGGTAAGCCAGTGATGCAAAATAAAGTTGGCTTCGGGTTGTTCACTCTGAAACCGAGGAATGAAGTGCTGGGTCACGACACAGCGGCCAAGGCGAGAAAACGAAACCGCCGATCCCGATATTCGATACGATACAGTGCGCATACACTTCTCGCACCACCCCTGTCATCGCAACCGCGGAAGGCATCTTGACAAAAATTGTCAGAAGGCCGCCTGGCAGCGTTGCAGGTCGCGTAATACGGTGAAACAAGTTGATCGGCCAAAAAACTAAGGCGAGTGCAAGAGTCCTTGGGGCCTGAAGCTGCCAGCGGCGCCTTGGTTTGAGGGAGAAAGAGGCTCACCAGGTGACGTCATCGCGCATCCAGCAAAGCGAAAATATCACTGCAAGCTAATCCTTATTAGGTATCGCTCCTGTCCTTGGCACATATTTTTCCCGGGCTGCTGTGGACCTTCCCAATTGCGGATGCCCTCATCCACCACGGAACGCGCGGATGTGAAACCAGCAGGGCATGCCGCGTCCATGTAACGACCTTTGTCGACACAATCAACTCATCTTCGGGGACTCCGGAGGGTCGGAGGACGCGGTCATTGTTACCTTCCCTTCCGACTTCATGCCTCAACGGGTCCGGAAACAGTTTGACCGCGACCACGGGCAGTTGGAATAACGGGTAAGAAGGATATGGAAGGAATCCGTCTCAAGGTGGGAGGTGAGGAGCGGGGTTAACTTCCTCTCCTTGGGCCACCCGCTTGAGTTTTAGCCACGAGTATGGGGGAGGGGTGGGGGGTTACGCGCAGCAGCATATTCACGTTGTCCTCTTTTGCGGAACTCGGGAATCTGAGGGTTGAGAGTCCGGGGAGCTTGACACTGAGATGTTGAGCACTACCATTCTCCAAAACCGTTCCCGGTAACTTGGTTAATCCCAAGGTGGGTTTACATCTGCCTGCGGGCTCCCACAAAGCAGTTTTGTTCGTTTTGTTTCGCTAGGCGCCGACACAGCGTCACTGCTTCGATGTTTGGCCGATTTGGTGGTGGACGGCAAGATGAGTCTCCCTCTTGCCCGGCTCGCAAGGTGAATGGTTCCCTGGACGGTTTGACGGGGAGCCGGAGCAAGCAGCGTCTGCAGTCACTGCAGCTAATGCAGCATGGGGCACTTCGTTTGACCCCGGGCACCGAGCGCTTCCATAATTGCACGACTGTACCGATGGATTGAGCAAGCCTCTGATACGCACAGCTACAGGCACCTACAATGTTTCGAAGTTGCAGAGAGATAAGGTTGGGCTATCACTTCCGATAGGGACCATTGGGGAACGGAATGGAGGAACTGTATTTATATATCTTGAGCTTTTACTGTGCGAGTAGATGTTCCCGTCGTTTGGGAGGCAGGGCCCGGTGGACTGCTGCTTTCGCCCAAGATCGTGATCATGATAGCGAAAAATTCACACTCAATCCGCATTCCAATCTCATCCCCCAAAGCACCAGGTAACCTCACCAATCTTACGAGGCTGTGATAACTTTTCTCGAACACCCAGCTTTCCCAGCAGCCTACCAGCCACCACTAGTTTCGCCCTGAGGCATTTCTCGAGCTCTCTCTGGTCCTATGCCCCTGTCTTAGCACAACATCATGATGACACCTCAGAGGTTAACAATATACTGAACGATCTTCGAGTTTTGTTTTAGCCTTTTTCAGGTAAGCGGGGACTAAAGGGTTCCCGTCATCGGGACTGCCTTAGTCGAGGATAACTAAAATAAAGACGCGGCATCAGGGACAGAAGCAGGTGTTTGAGCCCCGCGCGCCTCATGCGTTCCCTCCGTATGCACGCAACACAACTTGCTGTGTCTATGTGCGGGTATGATCCTGAGGTGTGCGCCGGTGTGGTGTGCCTGCCCGCGTTGAGCGACGTCTTCCGATATGAGGTGGGGGCAGGATCCGACGGACGGGGTTTTCATTGGCGAAGAGTCCGTTCTGCAGTCGATCGATCGAGCAAACTTCAGAGGAGCCCGGGCTCACCCAGGAGAAATGGACAAGACACCGTGCTAATGGCCAAATATTCCACTTTCAGCACTTCATGTCGCGGTCGCTTTGCAGACCTCCCGCACATACTGTCGCCGCCAGTTTTCTTTTCTTTTCTCTTCCTTTAACAACGTATACTCCCACAACGGTCCAGTCATCGCCAGGTTCCTGCCCCAAAGCTGTTTCTCCAGGCAGGAAATATGTTGATGCCTTTGTCTTGAATGAAGGCTATTTGTCGGATCATGTCGCTCAAGGTAGCGACCCAATAAGGGTAGGGTTGTTCTGCGCACTTCAGTTTTCAACTGGTGATGATATCTCGAGGCCGGTGCTCACCGACCGTCTGATGTCGTGGGTGTCTCGAGTTTTGGAGTTTCAAGACACAGTGCGATTTCCCTGGCTGATACTGAGGCTGCCTCACGCTGACCGCGAACAAACCGTTGACAAGCACGCGAATCCCCACGTGTGGGCGAGTTACGGAGATAAGCCCGAATGATTCGCCAATGGCAGGCGCGGGGGCGATTGCGACAAATCGCAAGGTGCGACAGTGAGCAAGGCCCGGAGGCTCGGCAGGCAATCTCTGCGCACCTTGCGAGACTGCTGCAATGATAAGGGTAGATCTTACACTTTTTGGGGAATGCTTGAAAGCGGCCAGACTGCTCTCCTGTTCGGCTGTTACATTGAAAAAATGCATCTGCCGCCCGGATGAGAGCGGATCGACGAGAAACCGATGGCCCAGGCCAAGGCTCGATCCCCAGAGCGACTGCGCGCGCGTTTCTCTCAAAGCCCAGCATCGAAGCGACAGACGGGGTAACGTTAATGGCATGTCCACCAAGGTGAGGTAACAGAAGAGGGATTAATAAGGGGAGGTGACTCTGAGTGAGTGAGCAACTTGAATAGTTGCGGGCCCTTTCGACTTCCATTCACATCAGTGCAGGTAGCATCTCCTGCTCTTCCAGAGTGTGGGTGACCAAGCGCGGAAAATTTTACCAGGGTTGTTGGAGGCGGTCGTGGGGGTCGGCATCCCGAATTTTCGGCTGGCCGAAGGTTTGGAGGCGCCGGCAACATTTCTTTTCCTGGTCGTCAGCAGTAAGATGAATGAAACCACCGACTTCCTACTTGCGATTGCTGGCGTGATCAAAAGTTGTTGGGTGGATGGGCTTTGAGAGGCTGAAACAATCCATCAGTGTCAGGTCGACTCAAGCTAACCAACCTGTGCCGCGAACGATCTGGTCATGTGTCACCGCGCCGCATTCCAGAAGTCATCAAACGAGCCTTCGATCGCATTGTGGGACACAGAGAACAGTGTCGCGGACGACAAGAGTGGGCTTGCTCGTCGTTGCGCAACGTGCTTGTTTGACCCATGTCCTTGAAAACCCCCACACAGCCTCGGCGTTCGTTGGTCAACATCGGTGTCGGCGGCCTGGGAATGTTGGGTGAAATCTTTTGGACTTTCGATGAGAAGCTGGGGTGAGGCTTGACAATCCGGGGTTGCGTGCCCCCTGTGAGCATGACAAACACCCCGCAATGCGAAGTGAGGAAAATCGCCGCAATCATCAAGCGGAAGTTGAGAGGAACAAACTCACAGCACTTCGCTGAGAATGGTACGGGGCCCAAGCATGCTCCATCCCTCTTCTTGACCTAGGTGGCGGGGTCCAAGGGTTAGAGGGGATTACACTAGTGGAGGAGCACGACGCTGAAATGCTTTAACCCTTCGAGGGCAAAATGCTCGGCGATGCTTGTGCGCAAAGACTTTCTCCCCCCTCGTTGCTGACTCCTGTCCGCCGCGGAAATCGAACATCCCGGAGCAAACATCCAGTAACTCGCTAGCGGCTACCTTGGTTTTTTGGGTGGGGGAGGGGGCTTGTGCAGTGGCGTTGCAGGCGTTAGCAGACAATGGGCGGCAGCCCAAGGGGTTGGGATCTTGACAGCCAAGACCATGTAATTACAGAGTAACGGTACGGGTATCAATCGCACTGGAGTCTCCCGAGCTCGGTCGCGTTGAGCGGGAGAGCCCGGAGCCCCAGAATAAAAAGTTTGGCGTCTCCTTGGGAGAAAACTCATGTTAGAGCACTTTGTGTCTCGATCCTTGATATTTCTGGCAGCCACCATACACGTACATTCGTCCCCGTCCAACCAACACGACACAGTTTGCGTTAGTGTACTATGTACACCGAACTTGAAGGGAATCGGCTCGGTCGCCGGGCTGGAAGACGGAGCCGGAGTTGGCCGGGGCTCGAGCCAGGCACCGGCTTGGCGAGACTTCAAGGCAAAGGACAGGCACTGTTCTTCTACTCGACGTCACATCGAGGACGGGTTACTGGAGAGCTGGAGGGAAATCCAATTAACACCATTAATACTGCACAGGGAATGTATCGGTCGGCTCCTGAGTATATGTTCTGGAGGCAATGTCTGAGCGATTCAGTTTCAAATCTTGTTGGCAAGCTGGTGAGTTGCGCGCCACTGGGAGTTCACAAACCGGGAATCTCAACGTATCCATCTGTTGTTCTTCGTCATGGCTTAAATACCATTCCACTTGGTTACAGAGTACTCCCCCACAAGTTGCGTAAAAGACGCTCGGCGAATTACAGGGAATTCTCCTCGCGGCGCAGTCTCCTAACGATCGTGGAATCCCTGGAAACCGCTCCTCATCCCATACCCAAGGAGTGAGGAAGGGGGCGGTGGTTTGGAAGTTGAACACACCCGTGCCATGGACCACTGATGTCGCGCGATTTTACCACCCTCTTCTCACCAGCTCGTCTTTCTACTATGGTCGGAAGGCAACGAAGCACACTCTCAGGACGAAGTTTTGATCGTTGAGGTTTGGATCTTCCACCCCACGCCATCTTCTCCGAGTGTTGTTCTTGCTGCGCCAGGGGTTGCCAAGGAGGCGCTGCAGCTGCCTGCCCGCCGGCTTACCGTAATTACCGGTAAGTGGCACTGAGGCTCAGCGCACTGGGCGTGGTACTCCGGCTCCAGCTCCAGACCAAAGGGATCGTGGGATTATTGCAAGGACATCGCACATTGGTGCAATTCTTCGCATCAAAACGTCCCGTCCTCCTTTCTTGCCTCAAAAGATCTGTCTTAGACCCCCAAAGTGAGTTGCTCGTTCCCACCGGATCCAGCAAAGGCGCGGCGCCACACACAATGACCGAGCGCTTTCAGGAATGACACCCCATCCGGACGAGCCGGGCAGTTGGAGTTTGTTCTCGCGAAGCGGCAAGACCACTCCGTATCTCACACCCCTTTCCTAATCTTCCCCCAGTGATGGCCGCCACCGGTATCTCCCTGATCGGCGACGCAGTAAATGGAAAGGATGTTGCGTGCATCTGGGACTCTGGGTTGCGAATATCCGTATCAGCGCCGGCATCGGGGGCTCTATCGGATGTTGCGAAAAGCTCGAGGTTTGGGGGGTTCACATCGTACACAGCCGGGCCCAGCCATGGTACAGTGCGCAGACCAAGTTACAAATGCGCCAGAGCAGGGGACTGCCGCAACGCCGCTCACAACGGGCGAAGACTGCAGCCCGGTTGGTTTGGGAGATGGGCTTGCCCTGGCTGGCTAGGCCCTGTCGCCTTTGCCATCGGCCCCACCCTTGCCCAAAAAAAAGCGAGCAGTGGAGCATATGGCCCCACCAACCTTTTTTGCATGCGTCTTGCAGGAAGCACTCCATCCACGCCTCCCTGGTGCCATCCCAACCGGCAGGTTCGACCTGCATCGCTGCGAGTCCTCTCCCCCATCACTCGCCATTCTCTCCTTCGACCTTGCTTCGTTGCCTCGCATTCCCGCCCCCGAGGCAAGCGCGACATGAACTGAACGCTCTTGTGTCTAGTCCTCTGACGTGCAGAGCCGAGTACAGCTTGCGTTTCCGCCGGCATTGGCGTCTCCAGCCAACCTTGGAAACGCTCCAGTGCCGTCCCCCAAGAAGGCATGTCGCAACCCACAACTTGAACCACCACTCCCCATGTAACCCGTCCATGGTGTGTCGAGGCGAGTTCCTTGCACGACCACGCCGGGTCTCGCCCCACCCCCATGCCCATTGCCCCCATCACCTCGCACACCCCCAGTCTGTCCCCCAACCATGTCACGTCCTTCAAAACTGGGCTGGTCCCGCCGTTGCCATTGAACCTCCCGCTCCCCTCTCGCCATTCAAGCACAACTGTGTTTTGTTTCCTTTGACAAGCCCCATCGAGGTCCTTCCCCTCGCCCAGGAGCAGGCTGCTGACAGGTCACAGCCAGCACCCTAGGAACTCTCCCCGAACGTTCGTTGCTGGCATCGGCCTCGAGCCCCAGCAGGAGCATCGTTCTATTTTGCTTCCATCAGCCCTTCGGCCGCCATCCCGACGACCGCCGAAACGGGCACGTTGGCCAGAATCGCGGCCACCACGAGACAAGAAGTAGAGGGGCCTTTCAGTCGATCATAGGTGGACAACCCTCAGCGTGGTCCGCAGTCTTCCCGACCATACCCTTCCCTTTGCGGCACATCATCCGTCTCGCAAAGACCCCCCTAGCGGCTTCTACTTTGCGAACGGACTCGCTGTCACGGATCTAAACAGAGCTTGGCTTGCGTTGCTGGAATATTGCCCGGCCGGCTCTTGTCCGATCTTCATTCAGCTCGAGTAGCTTGAGTCAGCATTCTTTTCTTCGAGGTCAGTGTTGGTCATAGTCCGCAAACGACCCTTCTTTTGGCCACTGCTGTTGGCTGCGCAGGGAAACAAAAGTTTCACTGCTTTTCCCGTTCGGCACCCGATGCTCGGCTCGTTCCTTTCCCTAGTCTCCCGCTCTACCCGAACAACTTGTGCGAGCCGTGAACTGACCTCTGAACCCTTCTCCAGTTGTCGTCCTTTCTCCCAGTCGCCCGTACAACCGCCCGCCACCCATGACCCGGCTCTAAGACTCGGCAGCTTTACTCCACCGTTCTGACCCCATCGTCGTGGAGCCAACTCTGCTTTGGCCGAGGTCTGTGCGAGGAGAAGAATGCCCTACACACCACCACAGCGTTCACCGGCTTCCTCGGGGCCTCCGTCCCCAGATGGGAGCCGCCGCCCATCCTTCCACCAACCACCAAACAGCAACGCGCGGCCGGCATTGCCACGCTCCGCGTCGTATCTCACGAAACACCGTCGCTCGCCATCAGCGCAGGCCCGGGGGAGCCAGTTGTCGCCCGAGGCAACATCGGAGGATCTGAAGAGCCTGGCCGCTGGGAGTAGCCTTCGACAATCACCTCCCCCCATTACCGCGGTCCGCGGAATTCCTAACGCCGCGATTATTTCCCCTCCTGATTCCGCGAGCGACGATGATGAACAGCCCGAAGTTCGCGGCCGCCAGATCGATAACATCAAGGAGTTACATGCGGCCATCAGCCAAATACCTCAGCAAAGAAACCGTGTGCCTGCAGGAGCAGCACCCGGTACCGAGGCCTCAGATGCCGGGGACTTGCTTGTTCTCCCGACCCAAGCTAACGCCATGACGGAGGCCGTGCATCACAACTTTAGCACCGGGTCACTTTCTGAGTTGAAGGTTGGAGGCACACGTCGGTACACACATACCAGATCGGCCACCGAGCCGCACATCACCATCAGCAAATCCAGTGCCAGCTCTAGCACAGGGTCGGAGGAAGACACCGATGAAGAGCGGCGACGGAAGCCCCAAATGGTTCGCAAGAAGTCTGGTGAGCTCGTCAGGCCAGCGCTCCGGCCCGCCTCTCGCAGGCGGCCCTCAAGCATGCCCGGGACCCCGACGTTCTCTAAGGTGGTCCACTTTGACTCCCATCTGGAACATGTAAGGCACTTTCTTCAGGTTGACAGGCCGCTGGCGGTGAGCGCCGGTTCATCACCGGTGGACAATTATGACAGCGACGCCGAGTACCCCTTCTCGACGGAAAGCCGATCAAGCACGCGCACCTCGTCGTTTGAGTGGGAAATCATCATGAATAACTTTCCCGTGGACACACCCGTCCGCAAGATGCAGCCTGTGCGCCTAGAGAGAGTGTGGCTCTCGGCGGATCAAAAGTCCCTGGTTGGCTCAATAGCAGTCGCCAACCTGGCTTTCCAGAAGTTCGTTGCCTGTCGGTTTACACTCGACTACTGGAAAACAACATCGGAAGTCACTGCCGAGTACGTTAACGAGATCAGAGGTGACGACACGACACAAGCGCAGGACCGGTTTAACTTCACCATCAAACTCTCGGATCTGGCGAACTTGGAGGCTAAAACGCTGTACTTTTGCCTCCGGTACACTGTCAATGGACAAGAGTACTGGGACAACAACAACGGCATCAACTTCCAAGTAGACTTCCGCAAGAAGCTGGTTCCGCAGCCCGGCAAACCGGGCTCCGCCGGTGCTGCTTCTCGTTCCTCGAACGGGCTTCCCAAGAGCAACCGCCGCTCTAGTCCGAAGGCCAAGCCGAGCCGTGGTCGGTCTGATGAGTTTGGCGAGAACCAGAAACCGGTTGACAAAGCTATCCACGATTACCTCGGCGAGACGAGTGGCACGGGATTAAGGTTGAAGGGAGTCAAGAGTTCCAGCGACATCCCGAGTGACAACCTTTCCAAGGGTTTGACTGGTCCCAGCGGTCAGTTTGCTCTGAGGTACGACTTTGGCAACTCTCTCAGCCGAGCCATTCAGGGCGCCAAGAACGAGATGTCTGGGAAGTCCGACGGCCTGTACATGAAGCAGCGCAACAAGAGCGTAGGTTCGCCAACTGCCGCGCCCGTTGTTGCGGAAAAAAAGGTGGAGCCGGCGTCTGCTCCCAAATCCGAACCCCCGAAAGCCGCCCCAATTTCCACTTCGCCGACCGATTCGCCGAGCGCTGCCATGTCTTCTGCCTCGTACGAGGAAATTGTCAACAAGTGGTGCTTTGTAGGTATTCCCGGATCACGCCTTCTGTGAGGCCCGCCCACCGCGCAGGAGCAGATGGGAGGCAAGCTTCTCTCCTGTCCCGCCGAGATCTGTGGCTAACTCGTGTTCTATAGTATGGCACCAAGCCTAAAACGGCCTCCCCGCAAACCCAGTCCAAAGTTCCCAAGTTCGAGATCGGCGATGACAGCAGCAGCAGTACCGCAAGCTACGATGGTAGCCCGGTGCAGCTGAGCAACCCTTATCATTCCTACGGCGGCGCCCCTCACCATTCGGTACATCCGCTGGGGCCGAGCCCCTACTTTGTTCATGTTCCCATCCTGAAGGCCATGGGAGCGTCCCCCGTCGACTCTCCCTCGGAGAACCCTGCTAGCCCCGTGTCCGGCCAGCCGAATACCAAGGTTTCGTCGCACGCGGTTCCAGGGATCTTCGCCCCTTTCGGTACGTCGCCTAACGACTATCTTTACGAGTGCCCTCATGATCGTTTTCCATTTTATGGACCGGAGACTTATGGGCCGGCAGCGATTAAGAGCTGAAGCTCGCGAAAGGCCGTTGCGTCGCCCCTGCGGGGTCTACGGGGAGAACGTCGCCCATCAATCCGCGACATCTTCCTCACTCTGGCTTTGCCATGAGCGAAACCGCATGGACTGCGACATTGGGAACATCCTAATACTTCATCGTCGTTTTGACTTTACCTGGACCGCGGTGACTCTCACAGTCCCAGTCGGCATGGCGTTTGGGCCCGTCAAGTTCCAAACATGATAGTATGGAACGGCGGTGTAAAAATATTTCTTTGGCGTTCTCGGCACTTCCGTTACTCATTTTTTTGCTCGTCTCTTTTTTTAGCGCTGCTTACTGTTCGGTACATGATAGTAGCCCGGGACATTGACATGGAAAACGGCGTTTCAGGCTTCTGTTGCATATTCAGGTTTTCGGGGGTCAGCACCCCTATTTCTCTCCTTTCACTTTTTTCCGCTGGTCACTTTTTTTCGCCGTGCATCATATTCAGCAAGCAGCTCACTTTGCGGTGGGCGAACTCGTGTGGAGGAACGTTGGCTCGAAGCCCACGGATGACGCGTACTACGTTGGATGAGAATGGATGAGGCGAGGGGAAGAAGCAAAAGGTGAAGGACAGGTGAAACGGGTTGGAGGATGAAAGACGGGGATAATGAAATCTTGGGCGGAGGAAGACGGGGCTGGGTGAACAGCTAACTATTCGTTATGCCATGATACGATTAGGAACAGCAATACATGAATAGTTATCTACTTGGGGGTCTTCATATCTGTGGTCGTGATATCATTTTTCGTTCTGGGCGTTCACCTCAGACCTTGACGTCTGACGTCGGCAAACATTGAACGCTAGTGACCTTCAACAGATCTCTGTACATACTCTCGCCACACTCAAGCTTTTGCCAGCCTTTCATTAGGGCACATGTTGGTCTCGTATGTGGGCTGCCATTGCCGACCGGCACAGATAAAGAAGTCATGACGGGTTCTATAAGGCAACACACAACCCTTTGATCCTTCCGATTTGTTTTCCTTTTGTTTATGCTCGCGATCCAGTATTTCATTCGGTTGCCGAGATCGTGACCGACATGGGAATGTATATCTCGCGATATATGTACCACGGCTTACCTCGAGCTCCATCCGATGTTCGTTCATACTTTGGCCTGAGGGTTTGAAACCTTGATAACGTTGGATACGGGGAGAGTGGTTGCGGGGCGTCGGAACCGCGATAGTATCTTCATCCAGATGCCACCGCTCTGGATCTGGGTGGTCATCCGAAAAGAAACAAAAGATAGGGTATTAAATCTAGCGTGCTCTGACCGGCAGAAAGAAAATGCCGGAAGGCGGGACACGGATAGCTATGAAAGTAGACAGAGACAGGTCGCAAACACCATTAGTTATCCGTGACGTTTATGACGATCTTCCCCTTTGCACGTTTGGTAGCCAGCTTCTCGAATGCCTGCAGCGTTGACTGTCAGCATTTCCAACCATACATCATGCGAACTAGCAACGACATTAACGAAAGAAAAACGTACCTCAATCGCCTTCTCCATCGGAAATTCTTCATCGATGAGGCTCTCCGTAATCACGCCCGCTTCCACCAGCGCAGCTACCTCCTTGGCTGTTTCCCCCGCTGCGCTCAGTAGGAAGAGTTCATAGCTGCGCGAGGTACCCCCGAAGAACAAGGGCAGGATCTTGTTGCGGACATAAGGCACAACGCCTTGGGACATGCCGCCAACGATGCTGATGAACTTGCCGTCTGGTTTAAGGTATTTGGCGGAGTTGGTGTACAAGGACTGGTTGCCGACGCAGTCGAAGATGACGTCGAATTGGGAGTCGGCAAATGTAGTTGCGAGATGGGGTTCAAGGGGGGAGTGTTGGCGGTAATCGACGATCTAGTTTATCTCTATTAGTAACCCGAGCAACCTTCATGAGAGGAAAGGTATCGCAGTGTCCCAGTGGTAGTCCAACTAGGCCAAGGGACGGACTTACCTCGTGAGCCCCCAACTTCTTAACCAACTCCTCGCTCGCGCCCGAGCAGATGCCCACGACAGCCTCAGCCCCCAACCCCCTACAAATCTGCAGCAGAATCGTGCCCACACCACCACTCGCACCGCTCACCAGTATCCTCTTCCCCTCCAGTCCCTTCTCCCCCTTCCCTAAGGCAAGCGCTGCCAAAACAGCACTCCCATTCTCCACCCCCATCGCCTTCCTCACCATCGTCCACGCCGTCTGGCCCGCGATACCCATCGTCCCAGCCGCGCCCGCACCCTCCCACACAGATCCATCACCACTGGCGGATTTACCGCTAGAGGTAGAGGTAGGAGGAAGCGAGGGAACCTTGCTGACCAACCCGGTATCAACAACGATATACTCCGCCAACGAGCCCTTTCCCCGCGCAACATCCTTCAACCCGACGGCGCCACAGACCCGGTCTCCGACCTGCCATCCCTCTTCCTCCTTAATAGCGCCTCCCTTGGTCTCTTCTCCTCCTCCGGGAGTAGGAGACGAAGAACCCCCACTGATGGCAACAATCTCCCCCGCGAAATCCAGTGCCGGCACCGGTGATCGGCGGAAGGGAAGCCAGGGCGGGAGTAGCTTGATGGTGACTAGGTCGGCTGGGTTGAGAGTGACGTGGGAGACTTTCAGGAGGAGGTGGGTGGGGGAAGGAGTAGCGTTGTTCGCGTTGACGGGAAGGGTAGGGAGCGGTATATCGGATAGGAGTGAGAGGGCGCTGCGGGGGTTGCCGAAGGAGGTGGATACCCAAGATCTCATGGTTTGGGGGATGTCTGGGGAGGTTGTGGTGGTTGAGGATGTCATTGTGTTGGCGGTGTTGTGTTTTGGAATTAGGTACGGAAAGGGGCGAGAAAATGCCCGGCCGAGTGTCTGACTGTGCAACGAACGGGCGGGTGAAGTTGAGGTGTAAACTACACGGCTGTGGATGTGATAAAATGAGAATGGGCTCGCGTCGTTGAAGTTGTTTCTAAGTTTCACCCCTGATTAATACTATCAAAGTTGCTTCTGAAACCCGGCGCGTCGGAAAGATTCCAGGCTTTCGCCCCCCTGGACCGACCCCGTGGACCCACAACTGCCGGGCGAACTTGAGCGAAGGGGCAGGGGTTCGGCATCAATTGTTGCTGCCGTCGGACCAAGATTGCACCACCCAGCCGAGGTGTTGTGCACATGAAGATTTCCCAGAATATCCGTATGGTGTGAAGAAACTCTCGTAAAACGAGATACTTAGATGACAGGATCACATAGTTTTACGATACAAGAAGCAATGCGCAAGGCAGTCACACTTTAGGATTCCATTCTCATCCTTCCAGTCTCCAGCGCCAAACCAAGCCCCCAAACCCCGGGTATTTACGCCCCAGAAAGTTTTCCAAAATGAACGCCGCCGGCCCGTAGGCGTATCCCAAACCCGCAAACGCCGTCCCGACCACCGTTGTTTGTAAGCATGACTCAAATTATTAGGGGAAAAAAACCACACACCCTCGAGCGGTGGTAGGTAGGCACCTGCCGGTCCACTACCGAGCCGGCGCTTTACCTTTCCCCGGCTGCGTCGCCGTCGGCGTAACTAGCTCATCCTGTGATATCGAAGCGCCGCCTTCCGCCGTCGCCACAACCGGCGTCAGCTCCCACCGCTTAAGCGGGTTGTTCATGCCGACCCACAGGTCCGTTGGTAGGAACTCGCCAACCTCCTGGCGGAAGTGTTCGCGCTGCTTCCGGTCCGCCTCTACGAGGTTCTCGACATTATCCCGAGCCTTGCGCAGCGTGTGTTGGATCCTGTCCTCGACGGCCCGCCGTCTTTCCACTTCGAGGAGCAAGCTGCTGTACGCGCTCGCATAGCCCTCGTAGAACCGCTTCAGTCCGTCCATCTCCTCGAGCCGCCCAAAGATAATGTCCTTTTCGGCCTCGCACCGTTGTACAAACTCGTGCTCGGCTGCAACGTAGCTCTGAAGGCGTGCGCCGATATCCTCGAGGATTTGGGACGCGCGCAGCGTCGCTAGCCATGCGTCTCTGATGCGGTCGGCCTGATCCTTAAGAGCACCGAACTCCTGCTCCATCTGCAGTAGTGCCGCTTGAATCTCGGCCACGACCTCGTCCACTTCGGGCGCGTCCTCCACAACAACTTGTATAATCTCGGCCAACTCTTGTGGGTCCATCGGCTCGAGCCCCTCGACGTGCGATTCCTGTTCCGTGATCACGCCGGATATGGAGACGGGATCTCCGTCGTCGGTCGCTTCGGCCGCACGTCGTCGAGCTAGCGCAGCACCACCTTCCGTCGCGCGGACCGCCTTGACGCACATGTCAAAGTGAGTTGTAAGGGAGGTAAGGTGTTGTGCCATGCCTTCGGAGTTTTCGGCAAGCGAGGCTAAAAGATGTGCGATGGGTTGGTAGGTGGCCGAGGCGGAAGGAGAGTCAGAGGACGTCGGGGGGCTTAGGGTTTTGGCGATGAGACGAAGGTCATTGTCCAGGCGGAGGAGGTCACCGTCGAAAGACGTTTGCGCGGCCTATTCCCAATTCCGTCAGTACGAAACCGCTCTGGTCAAAAGATAGTCTTTCTCGCGCACCTGCAACTCGGCAATGCTCTCCTTCAAGGTATTCCGCATTGCCTCAACACTATTCTCATCAATAAAATCGACCAAAAACTTCTGTTCCTCTCCAGCAGGGCGGAACACCGCCTCCACCCTCGTGTCTTGCATCATGCGCAACGTCTTCTCAAGCTTTTCATTGCTCGCATCCAACGTCCGTATCAATTGTTTGAATTCGTAGCGCCCGACGTCGTAGGCGCGGCCCATCCCACGCCGGAGCTTTTGGAGTAGCTGGGTCTCATCATCAATCAGGCGGCGTAGGAACTTCGTCTGTGCATCGAGAATCACGGACTCCTCGTGCATCTGGTGGGCGTGCGTGGCCAAGTCGTTGGCTCGGAGAACGAGCGCCATCGAGGAGAGAGATTGTTTCGCGGCGAGAAGGTGACCGACGAGAACTTCGACGGGGATGTCTTCTGGTTGCAAGTATCCGGGAGACGGCGGGTCGTGGTAGGAAGTTGGCCGAGAGCGAGGCTCGGCCGACGAGGCTGGCCTCGATGCGGCCATGACGAAAGGGAAACGTCGAGATACGCGGGGTCGAGTAAGACACTAGAAGATGGGCGGTGGCATAAAAGCGATGTTAAGGTGGGTAAGCGCTACATCGCGGTTGCGAGGTCATGTGTCGTTTGGGCGATGCGGTGGGCAAATGGCGGAGGGCGGTTGCCTTGCGACAAGGCTGGATCCGAAGACAGGACAGCATTGAATGGTTCATGGGGAGCCTGTGACGTGAACCGCGATCCTGGATGCCATGGCCCGAGCTTCTGGGCCCAGGCCCCTGTGAGCGATGATTCAGGTGGGTCCCCATTAAAACTTGGGGAATGGTTTCGAAACAAGGAACACCCGGCGGCTTGGAGAAAACACCATGCGACCTTGGGAGCCGGGCCTCGAAAACGGAGGTGGGAAACTATTGGACAGTCCCAGTTGCAGCTTGTGTCAAACCCTCGATCCCTTCCTACACTATAGGAAACTAACTTCATCTCTCTTTCGCGACACGACAAGGCCGCTCTTCAGTGTGGCTACCTACCCGTGCATTATGGACAGTATGATGCAATTTACGCGATGCGAGGCAGGCATTGTGGACTCCCCATTCCTTAACCAAGGTTCAGTGGTACACCGAGTAAGGTTCCCAAAGCAGGCAAGGTTCAAGATTCAAGAATCCCGACAATTCCTTCCCTCGCTTTCCTTTTGGTCATCGTTAGCCCCCCTTCCACAATACATGTTTCGGTCGCGTTCTTTAACGCGTCAGCCGCTCGTAAGGTTGCCCCTAACCCTAGACATCTTGCGATACGATAAGATAACGGACCGTGCCCCGCCATATAAATTATCATTTAAAGTTGAGCAGCTCCCCACCCACGACACAGAAACCGCTGTATTATTACCCCACGACCAAACTTCACCAGAAGAGACCTCATTTCCCCATTCTCTTATAATCTCGTATAACTCACCGCCAAAATGCACAGCCAAAATCGGCGAAAACTTCCCATACCTACCGGGGCTTCCATGACTTCCCCCCCGCCGGTCGAACCCACTGCATTGGCTACCGACGACCCCGCCATCCACGACGACAGCACAGACCTAGAAGACATTTTTGACTCGGCCGACGAATTTGAAATCGGCGACCACGATACGGAAGGCGGAGCTTCTCTTGATCCCGCTGCTCCCAACCCCCAGGGCGAGGGCTCGTCCTTGTCCAAAGCCCCGAAGCCGACAGCGAACACGTCCGCTCGCATCGACGACCAGGTCGCCGAACTCTCCAAGCACGCTTCTAAGATCCGCTTGGACAATGTCAAGCAAAGTCAGGTGCGCGAAAAGGATAAGGCGGACCGCGCCACCGCTGAGCTAGTACTCGACAACCGCACCCGCATGATCCTCCTGCAGATGATCAACCGCGGTTTCGTCAGCGAAGTCCACGGTGCCATCAGCACAGGCAAAGAAGCAAATGTGTACGGTGCGGTGCTCTACCCCGAAAATGCAGACGAACCGACCCAAAAGGCCATCAAGGTCTACAAGACGGCTATCCTAGGGTTTAAGGACCGCGAACGCTACATCACTGGTGATCACCGCTTTAAAGGGGGTGTTGGCAAGGGTAACAACCGCAAGATGATTGAGGCTTGGGCGCAGAAAGAGTTTCGCAACTTGAACCGGATCTACGACAACGGGATTCCCTGCCCGGAACCCATCACGTACAAAAAACATGTGCTAGTGATGGGATTCCTAGGCGACAAGCGGGGCTACGCGTACCCGCGCCTTCGCGATGCCCGGCTCGTGGGCGATAACGTCGAAGAACAATGGCACAGTCTCTACGTCAAGCTTCTCGGTATCATGCGTCGCCTCTACCAGGTCTGTGAACTTGTTCACGCCGATTTGAGCGAATACAACATCTTGTACCATGACAAGGAGCTGTACATCATCGATGTCTCGCAGTCTGTTGGCCACGACCACCCACGCGCGCTCGAGTTCCTTCGCATGGACATCAAGAACGTAGGGGACTATTTCCGTCGCCAAGGGGTGGATACCCTGCAGGATCGCACGGTCTTCAACTTCATCACCGCCACTGAGGACCCGACTATGGAGCCGCAAATGTCGGAAGCAATCGAGCGTCTGTACAAGTCCCGTCCGGCAGTGGCTGAGACCGACGAGGCCATCGCCGCGCTGGAAGTTGACAACGAAGTATTCCGCAACCAATACATCCCGCGGACGTTGGACCAGGTCTATGAGCTGGAACAAGACGCAGGCGAACACGTGGACAAGCAGATTTACCAACATATGCTGGCGGACCACGTCGTGGACAACCAAGCACGCAGCGACGCCAAGGCACCCGTTCCCGCTACGATCGATCACGTGGAGGACAAAGATGCCAACCTCTCAAATGAAGACGGCACAGGCTCAGAGGGTGATGATGATAGTAGCGAGGTGGATGAGAGTCTGTTCGAGAAGGGCCGGCCACGAGGCAGGAAGCATGAGGATAAAGACGACAAGCGGCAACACAAGCAGGCAGTCAAGGAGGCGAAGCGGGAGAAGAGGAAGGAAAAGATGCCAAAATCAGTCAAGAAGAAGATTGTCTCGAGCACGTCAAGGAGGAAGAAGTGAGGGTTTCATGGGAAAGGACTTGTAGTGCCAGAAGCGTCTATGAGCGCATGCCCGTCCCATCCGGGAGCAAAAACGGGAAACCGAACAAGGACAAGAACGACCGGATGATGAGAGCCAAAGTTGCCTTAGAAGGCAGGTCTGAGCAAGCCTAGACCCTACACCCACAACAAAGGGCTGTGGTTTGCTGTGAAGACCAAAGAGAGCACTGACGGTCGTTGCCAGCTGGGTTATTGCCAACGGGGGCAATGTACCACCTCCTGTCGGCAATGGGGAAGTTGGACCAATGGGCAAGTGCCTATGGAGCTGTGTGTGTGTCCCCATGCAGGAATTTCTAGCTTGCGGTAGAGACTAGCGTTTATCTTTTCTGCTTGTCGGCTATGACTAGGTAGACAAAAGCCAAGTGTTGCAGATAGCGACTCATCAATTTCTAAAAGACTGCCATCTGCAAACGTGAACGTTGCTGCTTCTGTCTCCCAGGTGCCCCAACCAAGCCATACATCAATCAAGTTGGGCACATTAAAACGGTATCGCACCACTAGGTGCGTCAGTGCGATAAGATATGTGTCTTCTTTGTTAGCACTATTTCTTGCGTAATGGTCCAAAGGGAATGGTATGTGAGTCGTGACTGATTCCTTCCTTGCATTGGTCAAACCAGGTGTAAAAGTGTGGATTAGATTTGTTGCGGATGCTGAACATGATGACACATGCTTGGCGGTTGCCTCTAAAAACATGGGTCTGAATAGTTACCTAGTTAGAGCCTTTATTTTCATGCTCCTCTATTAACCTCTTTAGCATTCAATTTATTTTTTTTCATCTTCATGTCCCATTGCCTCCCTTACACCCATTTTTGTCTCACTTCCTTTTCCTCTCTTTGTATATCATTATCTTCCTCTTCTCTTTTTTCTGATCATGTTCCAACTGATCCATTATTTGAAATTAAATCAGCACCAACGAGTTTTATCGGGAACATCGCAATTACATTATGAATTGCTCATAAACTACGTGTAGTAATATTTTGAGTTGGCGACCGCATAACCGAAATCTCTCTGGAGCCTTACCATATCACAGACGGTTTGTTGACAGCAATGACTCCAACACGCCGTGCCTTGCATGGAGCAATGTGGAGGAGTTATGCGCGCATGCATGGGCATCTGCTGCCCACTTGCTATTAGAAAACCACGACACACAGAGAGAGCCCAATGGGTGGCGAAGATTTATTTGGTTGGGGTTTCCCGTTGGCTGGATGTTTGTGGTATCATCAAAAGCTAACCGCTCCGGTCCAAGTGTGAGACATTCTCAACTCGTTCTTGGCATTTGAGAGGAGGTCTCTCCTATCAGTGATAGGCGGTGAATGCAGGTTCTGGAAGACGGCCGGCGGTGAAACGTTCCTTGCTGTCGGTCGGGTATCTAGGAAAATGCTATTAATTCCTTCCAGCCATCAAAAGATGAATACCGTTGTGAAACTTCGCAAATGTGAGAAATTCCCTTACGCTCTGCAAGTGTGAGAAAAAGAACATTATCAAACTAATTGTGTAGCTGCCACAACATGGGTAATGGCTGCGGTGCTGCGAAGCTACCCGCCGGGCTGGTTGTTGAAACGTCCTGCAGACAAACAACCCCCAACCGACCTGCTGGCCACTTTGGGGGATGGATGTTTCACTGATCGCCACGGCCAGCATGATGCGGACATGGTGGAACGGAAAACAACTGGGTCGATGCAGCCTTTTTCAGTTGCCCTTCCCATTGTGCCATTGTCCCCGGGCGGGCAGGTTCTTGATTGGTCACCGAGGTGTTGGTTGACACCATGCGAGATGTAAGTCTGCCGGAGCTGCAACCCTTGTGTGATCCCTTAAAGACATTGCGACCCGAGCTCCTGAGGGCCACCGATCCATCGGCGATTGTTGAAATGGTTTACTGGTTCAAGGAGGGCTGAGTAAGTTCCCAATCGGAGTTTAGCGAGTGAGGTTACAGGAGTGGCAAAGCAGGACGGATGTTTTCATTTCGGGAGTTGGAAGGGCGGCATACTTCAGGTATCTGTGCTGCTACACGAGGTTACAGTACCTATCTCCGTGTAAGAGCCTCTGGTGAGTTTGGGGAGAAATTAGACCTGGGAGGAGTGTGGATACTCCACTGAGGAAGTGAGGACAGAGCTGCAGCTGCCCAATTGGATCACTTCGAACAGGGCTTTGGAAGGATTCACCTTCCAAACCTTCCAAGCGGAGGGGAAATGATTCCATTTCTTCCACTGCACACGTGCGAAAAGATGTCTGTGGCACTTCCAATGGTCTCCATCCGCCTGTTCTCTTTTGGCAATAACACGGGCTGACAGTGCTCGTGCTGCAGGTGGAGGTCAGCTTCACCTTCCACAAACCCCAAGCTGTGACCGACCTGTGACCCTCCATCCTCCCACATTCCGGGGATTGGGGCCGGAAGGATGCGGGCTTTCGCATTCGGGTTAGCCTATGGTGGGTGAAGTTTTGAGAAGGACAGATGCAGAGACGTCAATGGCCCATTGACACAGAGCCCTTGTACGCGGGATGATGCACAACACGCACCCCAACCGAAAACGACGCTTCGCTCCGCGCGCCCAGCCCGCTTCTGGAATTACCAGTCTATCTCCGGGCCGGCAATGTCGGCATTCGCGCTTTGCGCTGCAGTCCGGGCGGAATGCCCCCAAATGCAACGCTGAGGTGCCCAAGCATCCCGCTCCAACGCCCCCCGCTGCGGCAGCGGGCCTCCCGCTATTTGTTTTTTCTTTTTGGAAGTTCCCAATGTTCCAGCTAAGCTCGGCCGAGAAAACCCTCCAGCCTCCCGCTCTTAGCCTGCTGCTTGGCCTCTCGACTAACCGTCTCCCGCCTGCATCTTGAACTTTGATTTGGAGCTGTGGCAAAAGCTTGTTTGCTCGCGCCCACATCTTAATTACGGAATTGCGTCGTTGTTTGCCTTTTTGAAGGCAAACAACCTTCAAGAAAGCAAAACAAGTTGAGACGAAGAGTGGAAGGGAAAGACACCTTCCCGCCGGACAAGCTACCGTTTAGGAGGGAGTAAATCCCGGATTGCATCGCGCTCAAATCAGACGTTGATGACTACAACACCTACAGCCACCATGGAGGGCACCGACGAAAAACACGACCACACCCTTTCTGACTCGAGCTCAACAGCCGCCGGTCACGACGCTACTAAGACCGACGGTGCGTTCGGGACCCCCGATGTGGGCCATAAGGAGGCCGAGGGCGCCGTCCCGGGCCACGACCTGGATGTCGAGCTCGCGCAGCAGGTGAGTCTCTCACCACCCTTCGCTACAGCTGCTACCACCGGCGGATGCCAGGAACCAGCACATGAAAAGGCCCCACGGACTAACACACCCACACAGCCCCACGACGACGCAGAACTGAGCCGTATCAGCACCCGGAACTCCACACGCTCGCGCATCTCCCGTCTGGTCTCCCGGCACCGCACAAAGGACTCCAAGGCCTCTAAGAAGGAAGGTATCCCGCATGCACCAATCCCCGAGTCCAACCTGGATGAGGGCATCGTCGGTTGGGATGGACAAGACGACCCCAGTATGCCACTCAACTTCCCATCGTCCAAGAAATGGTTGATTGTCAGTCTGTTATCGGGCATTACCGTTTTGACGCCCTTCGCGTCGTCAATCTTGGCTCCAGGCATTGGGACTGTGAACAAAGAGTTTGGCAATGAGAATGATGTGATTGGTACGATGACGGTCAGCGTGTATTTGCTGGGTTACGTGATTGGGCCGTTGTTCCTGGCGCCGTTGAGTGAACTTTATGGGCGGAGGCCAGTGTTGACTGCGGCGAATACGTTTTTCTGTCTGTGGTTGATTGGGTGCGCCCTGGCGCCGTCAATTGAGTCATTGATCGTGTTTCGATTCTTCAGTGGCATCGGAGGTTCGGGGTGTTTGGTACGTTTGATTGTTTGGATCCCCGGTTTGAGTCTTGTTGCTGACTAACTTGGGTCTAGACATTGGGAGCTGGTGTCATTGCGGATGTGTTCCGGGTTGAGCAGAGAGGCTCGGCTATTGGCATGTACACACTGGGGCCGCTCATCGGTGGGTTGCCCCGTCTCAACGGTGCCTGTTAGAGGAAAAGTTGAAGGCTGACACTCGAGGTTAGGTCCGACCATTGGCCCCGTTGTAGGCAGTTGGCTCTCACAGACAATCGGCTGGCGCTGGGACTTCTGGATCGTCTTGATCGTCTCTGTCATCGTGACTGGCCTCTTCGAGATCTTCACCACCGAGACCAACCCGCGCATTCTTATCCAGCGCAAAGTCAAGCGCCTCCAAACCGAGCTCAACCGGACCGATTTGCGCAGCTGCTACGACAGCCCCGGCGTTGAAAAGCAGAGCCCCACGCGCGTCCTGCTTAACGGTCTGGTACGCCCAACCAAGATGCTTTTCTTGTCGCCTACCGTCTTCTTCATCTCGCTGTACCTCGCCTTCGCCTACGGCACGCTATACTTGCTCTTTACCACCATTCCTATCGTGTTCATGCAGACCTACGGATGGGGCGTCGGTATTACGGGGCTGGTGTACATCTGCCTGGGCCTCGGAAACCTGTCCGGTTGGGCTGTTATCACGGCGACCTCGGACAAGGGCGTGGTGAAGGCTACGAAGGCCAACAACGGCGTGTTTGAGCCCGAGATGCGTCTGCCGCTGAGCATCTTCTTTAGCTTTATGTTGCCGCCGACGTTCTTTTGGTACGGGTGGTCAACCTACTACCACACGCACTGGATTGTCCCCGTCATCGGCCTATTCCCCTTCTCGTTTGGCATCATTGGCCTGTTCTTGCCGCTGATGACGTACCTGGTGGACTGCTACCCGATGTATGCGGCATCAGCCATGGCCGCTAACACGGTATTCCGGAGTCTGGTGGGCATGCTGTTGCCGCTGGCAGGGCCGGCCATGTACCAGAATCTGGGGCTGGGCTGGGGCAACTCCCTGTTGGGGTTTATCTGTGTGATCATGATTCCGGTGCCGTTGCTACTTGTTAGATACGGTAAGCGGCTACGGAAGATGGGTCTGCAGCTGTAGGGGCAATCATGGAACAAACTGGAGTTGATGGGAGCTTAAAAGGCAAGGAAATTAGTGTGCAGGACTCGATGCTGTACGACCATACCAAACAACAGGGAACATGCCGTTATGAGTTTCCGGAATAATGTTTAGATTAAGGAATAGAAACCTGGAATGTACATCATAATTACGAATACATGGTATCCCAAGCGCACTTGGTTCTAGCCGGGAGTTGTCATTGTCCTTGAATTGATCATTTCATCTCCCCGCTAACTTGACTTGAGTGTAAGCCGTGACCACAGCCACAGGGGAAATTGCATGCGTGATTGTTTTCTTTGCATCACGCTTCCTAGTTTCCTTTGTTTACCCTAGCCTATAGAAATCAAGAGGTGTCATCGTCTAATGATTCACGCCATTGACAAGAACCCCGATGACACATAGCCTAAGAAAGTGGACATGTGCCTGGCCCCTTCCGCATTGGATTCTCCCAGCCAGTAGGGCGTTGAGAAAGGCTAATCCATCTCATGTTGAATGAACAAAGGGGCAGGCGCTATGGAGGGTGACTAGTCACACGTGCTTTTGACTTCGGACGGCTGACCAGCAAGGTGCCTTTCAAGGCTTGCACCGGTTATATGCTTTGTTTTTAAATGCGCCATGAACCCAGTCTTGGAGAGCGTATCTGCTTCGCAACATACCACTGAGCAGTCAACTTTTGCGGACAAAGACACGCAGCTTCATGCTCACAAATCACCACATGACATCAATGCACCGAGAATCACACAAAACCAACCTCCAACAACCATGTTTACCCCCAGCCGCCTCCCTACTCCGCCTACGCTAGCCACCGACCCCTTTCCTGCTAAGGTTCACACCAACAACGCAAACACCATGACGAGGACACCCCCGATTACTCCGCCGTCGACCACCGAAACGATGAGCCCTCAACCTGATACCTCAACTATCCCAATTCTCCCACTCTCCCCTATTTGGCGCGCCCTCCCACACGATCTCGCCGAGAACATCTTCTCGGTACTAGTCAACCAGCACTTGTACACCGACCCGGCGTATACCTGGACAAAGCTCCGTCAGTTGTCAGCACACCAGAAGCGGGTGATTGAGCGGGTGTTTGGGGAGGTATGGGTGCCACAGTTAGGGGTAACGGTTTACACGGGGTCGAAGGACCGGTTTGAGTATCACTTTGGGGGGATGCTGCCGCTACGCGCGGGTGGGAGGGGGGAAAGCCAAGAAATACAGGGGGACAGGGTGTTGCTGACTGTTGACAATCTGGTTCACTGGCCGATGATGGGGGTGTTTCAGACGCTTGAGCTGGGGCGTCATGCGCGCGAGTTGTTGGTTAAGGCGTGGCGTGACACGGGGTCTTGGAAGGGAAGCAAGGTGGTGGTTCGATTGGGCGAAGGAACGATGAAAGGAGGTTGTCGCGGGGCGTACCTTATGAATGATACGGCGCTGCCGGGGTTGGAGGTGCTGGAGAATGGGGATATTGTATTTGATTGGAAGGGGGCGATGGATGAGTTGCTGAGGGAGGAAATGTACATGCGGAGGGTCGGGGACGAGATGGTAATTTTGCTATCCGAGAAACTTGCGAGAGGAATGATGTCTGCTAACCTGGTGCTAGTTCTCGATCGAGTGTGAAAAATGGCTAGACAGTCCGGAGGGCAAAAGCAGGACTATTAGAACAGCCATCGGTAGTCAAGAACACCCACCCTTGAAAGTACAACTCAACATATGGCGCGGCAAGGTCCAGACCGCCCGTCGGTTGGCGACACTCAAACACCGTGTGGCCAAGTCCCTGAACACACCCACCCCGCTTGAGCCCAAATTCTCCGCCATCTCTCAGTGGCTGCACGATCAAGACCCGGACCCCGAGTCCCTGGCCGCTTTCAAGAGGATCAAATGCTGTCTCCGCTGCTCGCGCTGGCAATCCCCAGACATCTTTGAAGTGGTCGTGGCCGAAGAATCTGTCGTGCCATTGCTCCCCGTCTTCCAGACCTGGCTCGAGCAGACGGAGTATACGAAGAACTGGCAGGCTGCGCTGGCGGACGAGGCAGACGGCACGGTAGGGCTGGGAAAGATCATTGGGTTATACCGGGACGAGATTGTCTCCTCCCTTTGCGCATATGAGAATTACGGGCCGGACTCGTGTGCTCCGACAAGGATGTCGACGTATGATCTCGGAGACTATTATGCAGAACCCCAACGCCCGGATGGCCAGGGTGGCGAGGGTCTAAGGCTGGAGTCTATTCAAGTCGGGAAGCGGCCGGGGAGATGGAGGCAATATACGTGGTAATTGGTTGTTGCTGTGTGTTGGGTATTGGTTTTGTGTATGAGCTTGAAAGTCAGGAGTCAACAGAGACCGAGACCTGGATGTCGGCCCAAGAGTAACACGCGAAGAATTCATATGACTAGTACTCGTTAGACTGAAGTTTTACCTAGCATTTGTTTAAGCTTGACGCGCCGCTTTGCGCATTTTGGATTTCCAACCGGATTGGGAAAATGTAATCCAAGATTCCAAAGGTCTAGAAGTACGGTACCCTTATTAACCCTGCGCCCCGGGCCACCCCTTTTACGGAATCCTCTCTCACCTCAACACTACAGGTTCTGTCGCGGGTAGCACACTGACTAGTTCCCCAAGTCCGGAAAACTGCAGCGAAGCTACTGTGTTTTGATCGTGGAGACCCTGTCCGGACGGCAGACGCGCAGACGCGCAGGCGGCGGACGGGGATGGTAATGGTCAGAACCATCGAAACATTGTCATGTAGCCCATATGCCAGACATGCCTGTTTCCAGTGCATACTATGGGTCGGGGTCATGCCGCCGCATAGGGCGTTGAGCGTTCCTGAAGTCTGAACAAGGCCCTGGGTCACTTTTCACATTAGGGGACCCACATCCACCTGTGCACGGGCCCTGTATCAATGAGCCACCCTGTGGCGCAATGCCATGATGAGCGCCAGCGTCTCACAAGGCGGATCCAAAACTCAATACTTACACCAAACGCTAACTCCCTTGAAGTTGCGCATTCCGCCCACTACGTCGGCAATTCATCCGCAACACATAGTTAAAACACATCGTCATCAAAAGGGCAACACTACAATTATTGACGAAACTCAATAAAGCCCGGAATTGGCACCATGGATCGAGACGCGAATTCGACCGACAACCTCCAAGGTAAGCTTAGAGCTGCTAGGTCCTGGACTCCTGATTGGGCCCGGTACTATTCTACATACACCATCATAGCTCGCTGGATACATCAAATACACCATGTTCTAACAGCATGCAGAGAGGAAGAATATTCTAATTGCCGACCTTGTGACGTCGTTTCGGGACATTATCACCCATGCCACTGCCCCGGTGGATAACACAGCTTCTACCGGCCAAACAGCTTACAACAGCTTGGCCATTAACACAAAGATGAGCGGAATTGTAGGTATACAGATTCATGCTTCTTCATTCCATCAGGGATTAATGGTACCGCGCCCCAGATAAAATCCACGGAGGATCTCCTCACCCTGACCCGCAAAATCCGGGAGCTCTGGGTCATTGGTGCTCTCAAGGCCCCAAGCACGCAGGACGCTCAGGCCGACCAGGAAATGAACCAGGACGCCGCCCAGATTTTCTCCATTCTGAACGCTCTGAGGGGGAGAGAGCGACAGTCGATGTTGCAAGAGGCCGAGGCCTCGGGCGGCGGGTTCACGTACGAGAATGGTGAAGTTGATGGGCCTGGTGCGCAAACTCAACCACCACCTCAACCAGCCAGAGGAGCCACTGGCCCTCAAGGGCAGCAGTCAGCCGCCGCCACGCCTGGCCAGCAACGTTAGAGAGGCTGCTCACCAGGGAGCATGGTCTCCGATGTGTTCGCAGAAACATCGACCCGTGGCCACAGCGAAGCCCCGTCTGATACCTCTAGTGTCACGTTGGGGCGAGAAACGCCACGGAATCTTACCCCGGCGGCCGAAGTGCCTGATACCCATCCAAGACCCGGGCTGCGCAATGTTGTAGGTTGCTATTGCCACAACTCGATGATTTAGCTTTGTCCGAAGAGAAACCGGTCCCCAAGTCACCGACGGGCAGAACCGCTCCTTCTCGATCCGGAGAGAGCAACCAACGCGGCTTTTCACCACCATCACCCTTATCACCCCCACGACTAAGAACGGCGACTTCTCGCTCCACCCCCATTATCGATAATAACAGACGACAGAATCCAATTCCACCACCGCGGCAAACCATGGTTTCCGGGGACGACGACCCCGAATCGCATGAATCAGGCCCGGAACAATACCACAACAAGATCTCATTAGACGAGCAACGGCTCATGCCACCCCCGCCACGACCGTCCCCACCACGGAGCCATGGCCACAATGTCGCTCCAGCGTCCGAAGAAACGATAGTGGTTTGCTCCCAACCACACGGTCGTTTCTGTCCGCGCGGCCTCCCCTCGCCCCGGATTCACAGCCCCTTAAGCTTCCGGTCCCAAACCCACAATCCCCTTCCCCCGCCATTACCGATCCCATCACAATTCCCGTCCTCTGGCAGCGAGAATCCTCGTCTGCCTCCTATGGCCCGGCTCCATGACCCAGTCCAACCGCGAACCGAAACCAGAGTCCCCCTTCCCAACGGACGTAACTCGCATGTACAGACGGCCAACGAACGGTCCGGGACGGCCGTTCCACATCAGCCGGGCCAACATCCGCAGCCGCGGCAATATCAGTTGCCATCTCTGCGGCCAGCCCAACCGAAGCCGCGGCCGCGGCAATAGCAGTTGCCACCGCTGCGGCCAGCCCGCCCGGGAGTGCGGGGATTCGACAGTCAGGTTGCTGGCCAGTTTGCTCCTCCGCCTTTTCCGCGGGCTGTAATGCCGCCAGAATAGGGGACTGCAGATTCTGGAGACGGAAGCACAGAATCAGGGTCAAGACGTGACCAAGATAGGCAGCATCGGGACCCGGGACAAACTGGACAGCAGAGTCCACCGTGGAGGAACTAGACGGGAGGTCAGTGGGGGGATCAGGTCAGCAGCCACTGCCAGCAGCCTACGGTTGGAAACGGATTGAAGAGGAAGTGGTAACCTATGGCTGGAAAGGGATTGAAGAAGAAGAAGCGCACAAATCAGGGGGTCAACGGGTCACGGTAGCGAATAGAGATAGGTTCCACAATCAGAAGTCATTTTTGTTCTATTTCCTTCAATGAGCGTGGGATAGTCGTCTCCAATGCACTCGCAATCGCAAGTTGTATGCATTCTAGGTAAGCCAATACCTATGGTTACGTACCCTCCTCAACCACACCATCCGCCTCATCGCCCAGCTCAGCCTCCAGCGCCTTAGGCACCTTCTCGGTGCGGTCCGAACGCTCGCGTGATGCTTCAGCACCACCAGCAGTGACCCAAAGGAAGTAATCGGTGCGGAAATTATCGACCTGGTTGAAGAATAGATGGAAACTAGGTCCTGTTAGTAAAGCCTTGGCTTGTTCGGGAAGTGGAAGGGTAGAGGCGCAAGAGGGGGGACATACGAATTCTCCTTCTCCTCCAACTCAAACATCCGCCGATAAATGTGCTCATCCTTGAACTTCTCAATCCTCCCCTCCCACTGCGCAAAGTCGATCGCGTCTTTGCCCATCCCCGCAGCCTTCTTGTTATACTCGGTAAACATCGGCCGCTCCAGCATCAGCCCCAGTCCGGGCGCCTTGGGGATACTAATCCGTCTTGACCCGTAGCTTTCCTCGATCGTCGACAGCGGCGCACCGCAACGCGCCACCATCACTGCCATGGCTACCATCTTGCGGATCTGGTGCATCATGAAGGACTGGCCGTGCACTTTGAGAGAGAGCCATTGGGTGTCGCCGATGGTGATGGGCGTACGGTTGACGGTGAAGGACTTGATGTGGCGCTTGGCGGAAGGGTCTTTGTGGGACTTGAGGATGGTGTAGTTGTGGTAGTTGTGGGTTCCGAGATAGAGGTTGAGGGCATCTTGGAGTTTGTCGATGCGCGCGGGGGTCACGCGGTAGCGGCGTTTTGCGGCGACGTAGGCGGCCTTGATTCGGCGAAGGGCGAGCTCGGTAGGGGTGAGGTCCTTGTCGGGTTTGGGGCCTTTCGGTGTGGCGTCGTCGGAAACGGGGGCGTCGTTTCCGGTGGCCGTCTCAGATGGTCGTTGTACATCCGTCATTTCGGCGTCTCCGTTGCCATCCGTTGTCTGAGCATCCTTACCGACTACCTCGGGCTCCAGCTTCGTGGGCACCCCGTCCTCAGTAAGATCTTGATCCTGTGTGTCGTGCAGCTTCCGGAGAACTTCCGCCCTGACCTCGGGATCAAACTGCTCGAGGATCGGTTCGATATCGTTCTTCTCCACTTCCTCCCAGAATCCCTTCACATCGTCCAGGCGCTCAACATATTCATCGTAGACCCGATTCTCTTTCGCCGACTCGGCAACCTTCTTCCCTAGGAAGCTATGAGGCTGCGGCGGAAGCAGAGCGTAGCTAGGCATTAAGTACTCATACCAGCGCGAATCGCATGCTTGGTAACAACTGAAGCTGTTGCTGGCCCGCTGGATGCCCCATATCCTTATTTGCTCCGGCAAGTGCTCGTTAATCTTATCGACCACGTCCTCGTCCTCCACGATCAACTTGAGCGACAGCACATTTCCAGCAGCATGAACGCCCTTGTCGGTTCTGGCACATCGCACGAGACTAGACTTCTTCGGGTCGTCGGCATTGGCCTTCGAGATGGCCCCGGCAGCGACAAACGCAGCAAAAATGTCGCCCTCAATCGTCTTCTCCTTGTGGTTGATCTGGATACCGTGGTATCCCGTGCCCGCATAGCCAATTAGCACAGCAACCTTGCGCTTGGGGCGGCGTTCCTCGGCGGCAATCTCCTCCGGCGTAAAGGCGATGCTCATGAAGCTGTTCCCCTTGTTGTCCTCCTCAATGACCTTCCGTCGCTTCGCATCGCGATTGTTACGGACTTGCTCGCGCTTATTCGGAACCTCCCCTCTGTTAAGAACTGAATTAGTGTCGGCATTGGTGGACGAACATGATGCGATTGCTTCGTTATGAAGTAGGTGGTTACATACTTTGCGCTTCCAAAGCCGGAATGCTTGCGCTTCTGCTTGTCGTTGCCTCGATCTCGGCCGCCGCGATTTCCTCGGGATTTGTTGCGGCCGTCAAAGTGGCCGTTGTTCTTAGACGAGGGATGGGGAGCAGGTGCCGAATTGGAGCCCCCCAATTGCCCATCGGCCGGAGTGCCGGCAGTTTCATTGGTTGCCATGGTATGAGCCGGCAAACCGTTTGCATCGCAGAGTGTCGAGTTGAGGTTGGAGAAAAACGGGAACCATATTTTTTCTTTCCTTGGTCGCTAAACAGCCCACTGCGCAAGTCCATCGCCCCATGCCCACGTGCCAATCATAGCGGGGGTACGTGGGGTGGTGGGGCAGATCCCCTGGGAGAGTCCGGGCATTCCCCACCAACATTGTGGCTTCAGCATTGAACGGCCCGAAGCCCCCAACGGAGAACAACAAGGGTTGTCAAGTTTTACGTGTCGCACGCCATAAAACCTTCAAGGCACCCCCGGGAGGTGTCTCTGTTCGGTTTACTTGAACCCTTGGTGCAGACGCTGTGAGAAACTCGTCTTTAAAATTGCCAATGACAATTTTAAAGACGGTCAAATTCGGAAAAAAACCTAGGTAAGATTCACTTTGCAAGTACGGTCAAATTAGCACCATGATCAAAAAGACAACTTTAACAACGTGGACAATATATTGCATGACTACACAATCGGGATTCCGTTTTTCCAACTCATCGGCGAACCTACACGCCCGGAGAGGGGCAATCTTTTGAGTGTGTTGTGGTTAGCTAAGAACTTAGGTCGCTTAACTCATTGCGCCAAACTGTAACATCGGTGCTACCGTTGTTCCTGGGAAACAACTTAGCCTGTCGGCATAATGTCGAAGGTTATAATAGTTATTAATTCCAAGTTTCAGCTAATTCTGTATTTGCAAGGGGATGTCCAGCGACGATAAATTAGCTAAATAAGAGGTGGAAGGGGTATCATATATTTGACTTAGCTTCTCCGTTCCGTGACAACATAATTAAGTACACTGACTGGCTTCAACTCCTAGATCAACTTGAAAGTTCAATTGTGTCGTTGCGCTCCGAAATGCGCGAATGGCGTTCTTGGTAAAGGTTGATGAGTGCCTATTGGAAGCGTGAAAGCAAGTCTCTGTTGGTTGACCGCAGGCCTATTACCAAAGTGGACCGCGACGATGCTCGTCTGATTCTGATGATGTCGGTGAGGGTGGATCGCTTGTAGACCCACTATCGCTTTCCGAGTTTTCCTTTTCCAAGTACTCCATGGCATCTCTCAAGGTGCGAAAAGATTGGTGCTCGTTCCCACTGAAGCCCTCCACATACTGCCGTGTCTCTCTGCCGGAATCGATGTTAGCTCTAACAGTCGAAACGGAAGCGAACAATAACCCTGGGTAAACACGTACTCCCAACTCCGAAAGATGCCCGTCATCCGCCCCTTTCTGACGGCGTAGAATTTTGCCTTAGTCTTGACAGGCATATTCTAAAAAAGTATTTAGTTTCGGTTTAAAACTCGGGGTTGTTGCTTGAAGCCTTAATCGGAGCTCGCGTCGGGCTTAAACATGGATGCTTCAAGATCAGATGATTGATCATTGCAAATTACTGGGAGGGATCCTTGGGATGGACCGGCACTTAAAATAACAATTATTGCAGTCATTCACAAGTCCTGACTCATACGATGGTTGCCTGCCTGCTGGCGTACAAACGGTGACCGAGGCCAACAATCCAAGTGTAACGTGAAATGAGGCGATTCATGCAGTTTACCGCGTTGCGTATCCAATGATTCAATCTTGACGCTTCGAATACAGGTGCCGTCACTGCCGTGGTCAGGCCTGCGGATTCTGATTTGTTGTGGGATCCACCGAGCCGGCCAATCAGCTCACGCGCTTGGATCCTGAACCTGGACCTCAACCAGCGAGCCTGATCGGCTGCTTCCCTGGGAAGGGCCACGGCCGACAAGTAACTACACGACTTCGTCGCCGGACGAGATTCGAAATTGGACTGGAGATGGTGGGGGTTCGATGCACGGTCGCAGGGGGTCGGATCTGTCTTGGCAGTCGACACCGTGAAAATAAGAAATTGCCTGATACGGGAGTAAGCTAATCTAAAGACAATTAGCTTCCACGATTTTGCAACAATTTGTGGGTCCGGGCAGATCGCCCTTGCCACATTCGAGAACCCACAATCAACCTCACGACAACCAAGCCAGTGAAGCCACAACTCGCAACCGCGACCATGTCGAAAAACAAAAACAAGAAGAGAAAACAAAATGACCCGGCCAGCAACCTGCCGAACAAGCAACTCAAAACGACCAACAAGCCACTCACGCCGCCGCTCGAAGGCGACCACCGCAGCGATGACGGCGTCAAACAAAACGGTGTCGAACCCACGAGTGTGCAGGCCATCGTCTCACCAGAGGAGCTGGAAATCGCGGTTGAGACCCTCACCGAGCTCGCAAAACATCCCGCCCTGCTCAAATCCCGAGCCTGCAAAGACCTCCGCGTCGCCGTATGGGATTTCCGCCAAGCATGTCCGACCGGCCTCAACAGCACTGGAGCCAGTTCTAACTTGACCGGCCGCATCACCGGCGCTCTCGCCGATGGAAAATTCACCGACGCCAAGGTCCTCCTCGCCGAGATGAGAATCCGCGGCGAATCGCCCAAGCTCGGCGCTCTTTGCCGCTGGGTGCGCGACCTGGATGTCATCAGCGGCATCTCCACGCTCGGAGACGAAACCCCCACGGAGCGCACCGCCCGCGACAAGGAACTCATCGGCGTCCTCGACGGCGTCCTCCGGGTCTGCGGTGTCATTGACGCCAACCCCGCCGCCGACTTCGACCCTTCCACACCCATCTGCGTCCAACAAATCTGGGACCTCCACTCCCTGTCCTCTGCCCCGACCCTCCAAACCCATGCCTCCGTCCTTGACGGCTCCATCTTCCTCTCTGCGCCGCCTAACCTCCGCGAATCTCTTCGTGTCATTGAAACCACCCCCGGGCCCCTGCGCAAGCCCCCCAACCACCACGACGCCATCCTCTACACCACCAAGCCAGGCGGTGTTCCCTTGTCATCTGTACCGCCACCCATAACTTACCACCACCACCCCGTCGTCCCCAACCTCTCCCTCGCCATGGGCGTTTTATCCCCCGCCGAATGCCAATCCATCATCGCCGCCGGCGAAACCGCCAATTTCCTTCCCGACGCGCCCCTCCGCGAGGATGGTGACGTCTCCATTCTCGCTCACAACTTCTACTGGGTTGTCGACCAGCCCTTCCACGACACCCTCTGGTCACGCATATCCCCGTTCGTACCCCGTACGGTCGACGGCCGGATAGTACGCGGCCTAAACCGTCGGTTTCGCGTCTATCGGTATGTTCCCGGCGCGGAGTACCGTGCGCATATCGACGGGGCTTGGCCTCCGAGTGGTATCTTACCGGATGATACCTATGTGTATGATGCGTCGCCGGAGGGTGGGAAGCAGAGTAGTTTGTTTACGTTTTTGATCTATCTGAATGATGAGTTTGAGGGCGGGGAGACGACTTTTTTCTTGCCGAGCGCGAGGGAGGGGGTGATGAATGCGTATCCGGTGCGGCCGGTCATGGGCGGGGTGGCGGTTTTCCCGCATGGGGATGCGAGGGGGGCGCTGTTGCATGAAGGGACGGGCGTCAGGAAGGGGGCAAAGTATGTCATTAGGACGGAGGTGGAGTATGATGTTGAGGCGACAGTGGGAGTAACGGGGGAGGAGTAGAGGGAAAGGGAACGCGATGAAGAGCATAAAAAGTTCTGGGATTCGTTGCTTTGCACAGGTATATAAAATATTGGGATGGGAAACATATGATAAACGAGGACCGAAACGAAACCACGACAGAAATACAACCATCGGAGGTACCACCTTGCGAAGGTTCTTCAAATGAAGCCTCACTCTTCTTGTTACGTTTCGACCTCCACGTCATCCTCACCCTGAGCCTTTCGCCTTTCGCCGCCCTCTCTTTACCATCACCAGGCGGACCGCGACTTCTTTACGGCCCTCAAGATCCCACTTAGCCGCCGGGGGTGAGCCCGCCTCGCATTTTCCCACTATGGTAATCTTAGCAATGGGAAGCCTAGTGCGTATAGATTGGACAGGGTATGATAACGAGGAGTAAATCTTAGAAAATGATCTATGGGTATAATTATCTCGGCACTACATGTCCATGATGTCTATCATAGGAACATCTCTTACAACCCACCATGTCTTCCTCTCATCTTGGTATCAATTAATCCACCACAACACCTACGCTCTCCTCTCTCATTACTCACTCGAGCTCCAATCGACCTTCTTCCCGCTCGCCGCCTCCAGCAGTTGTGCCGCAGCGACCTCCACGCCCGGCGTTTGGCCGCACAGCGCAGCCAGTTCTTGGACTTTGGTGCGCATGGCCTTCGCATTCGGTCCCAGAACCACATCAACCAGAATGGGGCCTAGCTCGGCGGTCGTGCAGCGCGGCATGGCCTGCTTGCTGCCCCAGCGGCCGATCCCGAGGAATTCTGCGCGGGTGGCAAAGTCATAGCAGTCAAGCCAAGGGGGGATGACAACCTGGGGGACGCCGGAGCTGTGGCAAGAAAACAAGTTAGTTAAGTTGAGCGCTAGGAAGCACGTACGGAGTGGATCAGGAAAAAAGAGAAGAAAACTCACGTCAGAGCATCATGGAACGAATTGGCGCCGCCATGGTTAATCGAGCACACGACCGTCTTGGCCATCAACACGGCTGATGGCTCGGGCTTAACCCAGTCGACGATGCGCAGCCTATCCGCCTCGATCGCCGGCCGCAGCACCTCGTACACCTTTGACCCAGGCCCGACCTCATACAGCTTCGGCTCACTCGGCCGGTGCCGCTTCAGCTTCCAGAGGACCTGCAGCTTGCCCGATACCCCCTCCACGATATCCCCCTTGTGCGCATCACCGGCGTCCAGCAACTGCTTGATCGCGCCGGCCATCTCGAGCGCCTCGTCCTCTTTCATGAAACGGTGGGTGCCGAGGCTGATGAACACGGTGGGTCCCCGGGCAAGCCAGACATCGAGTTCCGGGTCCACGTCCTTGACGGGGGGCACCGGCCGGATGACGGGCCCGCAGGGGAAGAGGTGTTTGGGGATCACGGCGAGGGGGAATTCGATCTCGGGCCGGTTGCTGACGAGGACCTTATCGTCAGGTCGGGGCTTTAGTAGGAGGTCGGTGAACGTGATGAGCCTGGCGCCGGTTTCAGCCTTGATGTGGGTGGCGGCGGTCTTGATGGTGCGGTCGGTTATGGAGTGGTAGATTTGGTAGAAGACATAGAAGATGTTGAGGGGGATCTGTTTCAGGGGTACGGGGAACTCAAAAGCGGAGCCCATCCTGGGGAGGAGAGAGATATTAGCTGACCATCGCGACAGTGAGAGAAAAGGAGGGTGGTTATTACATTGGGAATTTCCAGAGCACGGCGGCCTTTGGCTGGTGCGCCGCAGCAAAGTCTTTGAGTGTATTTGGCGAAAACACAAGGTGGTTCCAACCCAGGTGACGGGCCGCCGTCAACGCGGGAGCAAAGAGCGAATCGATCACCACAAGGTCCGGCCGGGTCTCCTCATAGATCCGCACCAGGCTCTTGTACACCACAACAAATTCGGGCCCGCTCCATGGCAGCAACAAGACGCTCAGCTTGCGCAGGATCTCCTTTACCGACGAGAAAGACGGCCGCTTCTCGATGCTATCGCCGATCCGGTTTTGATCCTCCTTGTTATTGGTTGCGTTCATAAAGTCGACCCCGTCGAGCTGCTCGAACTTCCATGGGGCCGCACCGGGATTTGTCTGCACCGAGTAGGCCGAGGCCGAGGCGACGGCGTCGGCGATGGGGGCGAACGAGGCAAAGCGGACCTCCGTGGTTGGGTCGAGGGCTTGAAGGCCATGACCGACGGCGAGGAACACGTTGGCTTGCCCGTGCTCGGAATTGGTGACCAGCAGGATTTTGGGCATCGTGGGCGGTTGGTGGGAGGGCACGACGGCTTCAGGGAGGGGGTTTTGCAGGTCGTTACAGATTCGGCAGGGTGCTAGACTGGGGTAGTATAATGTACAACGTGGTTGAGAGTGTCTCAGACAGTGTTTTTGAGAACAGCGTCTCACGTAGTCACGACAAGAACGTGGGGACGCGGGCTTGTGTCCATTTTGTATCACTCGGTTTCCGAACAGACCGTTAAAAAGGGTCGTGAGGGACATTTTCGGCTCCAGCCCACCACAGCCAAACGCTTCCAGGGGTCGCTTGTTTGCATTTGGGTTGCCTACGCCAAGCCAAGGGTCAAAAGATAATAATAAAACGCGCGGGAAGCCGCAGCACGGCTGAGCGTTGCAGCGGCGTTGCAGCCGGGTCGCCTCGGACCTAATAAGGTTGGCTCGGTAGGTTGCATGCGCCAACCAGGAACCTCCATGCGACACGCGACGGGCGACCTCTTGAAGAACGGTCGGACGGAGGAAAGCCTCGAATCCTTCCTTCCGGCTCCGCGCAGGCCGTACTGTGTGAGTTCCCCCCAAGAACATGATTTTGCGATGCACGTGTGCCTGAGCTTGATCACAGGCAGGCGCCGGCGATTAACGAAGAAGATTGGGCCCATTGGGAATTTGGGGAACCTAACTAAAAGAAGGATGGATGAAAATAAGGTGGTGGTCGGATAATCCTACGGCTTGGCGCTTACATCAGATCACCTTCGAACTGATATCAGACGGGACCGATGTAACGCTTGCTGGAGCCGCAGGGCGTGGACGATGGGACGATCCAGCCAAGCCAGGGTTCCCGCAGCAGCGTTACTGGTCTGGGCTCATCTGCAACGCCGCATTCACGCGTCCTTTATTCATGTTCGCAATCTCCCATCAGATCAGCCCGACGTCCAACGCTCGAAATGGGAATGCGATGAGGAAATTAAGGTCGGCCGTCGCGGATGTAACATGTTTCTGCACTTTTAATTTGCTTTCCAAAGTTATTCGGTAAAAAAGCTCAATTGGTAAACCACAATCCCTCTCAAAGATCTAACTAAATTAAACCCTCAATTTCTGTTTTGGGCCTTCCCCAGAATAACTGACCAAACTCGAACTCAACCTCACACCTCTACGACCAACTTCTCCCCGCTGACCCCCTTCTTCAACTCCTCCAAACCCTTCTGCAGTGCTCCCAAGCCCCCCTCCAAAACCTTTGCCTTACCAGGCACAAACTCGCCCCGTTCCAACCATCCAGCCAACAGCTGGTTGAACAGCAGTTCACCCAAATCCTTCCTGTCACTCCAAATCTTGCCTCCCTGTACCCACCCCACCTCCAAACTCCCATCCCCAGGCACCGTCAGCCCCTGCGGCCACGGGGCCACAGTCGCCAATCGTCCCTTCTTCTCCGTAGTAGTAAACCGGCTCAACACCTCCGCAGTCGTCTTCAACGTCTGCTCCGAAGACACCGCATCCACCCCCAGCGTGATCTCCACCCCAGCCTGTTCCGCCGCGGCCAGGAGGTCCTCCACAACTGTCGGCGAGCGGTAGTCCACGACCCCCGTCGCGCCCAACTCCCGCAGCCGCGCGTGGTGTGCGGGGCTAGCAGCCGCAAACACCGTCAACCCGGCCTGACGCGCAGCGATCTGGATCGTGCCCGCTCCGACCTGCGACGCACCGCCCCAGATCAGGATGCCCGTCTTCCGGCTGTGGGCCGGAAGGGGGACGCCCGGGGCCGGCAGGCCGAGGGTCTCGTACAGCGCGATGGCTGGGGTGCTGGTCGCGGTCGGGAGGGTCGCGGCGTCCGTAAAGGAGAGGAACTTCGGTAGCGGGGCCGTGGCGGATGCCGAGAGGATGGTGTAAGTCTGGAAACCGGCGTGGTCGAAGTTTCCCGATCCCATGGCGTCGGCTGAGCCAAGGACGCGGTCGCCTGGACGGAACAGGCCGGAAGATGCTACGTCGGAACCGACGGCGACCACGACACCCGCGACGTCGGCGCCGAGGATGGTGGGGTAGGATGGGATGGCGATGCCGAAAGCTTGGCGCTTCCAGTCGATGGGGTTGATGCCGATCGCGTGGGTGCGGATGAGCAGCTCGTTGGGGCCCGGGGTGGGGATGGGGCGTTCGCCGAGGACGAGGGCCGCGCCGGCGGACGGGACGAAGGCAGCGGTGTTGGGGGTTTGTTGGGCCATTGTGAGTGTTTTGTGAAGTGGTTTTGAAGTTTAGTTAAGGTAAGAGTAGAGTGGGTTTTCAAGAGTGAGTTTGAATAGTGGGTTGCAGTTGAGTTGCTAATGAAGTGTGTGAGGATGATGTTGAGCTGGGACGTTGAACGGGAGGGCCGTCGCCCTCTTTATACCTTTCCGTCCTCATCGTCAACCATCTGCATTCACATTACTTGGTGTTGAGGCGTCGATATCAAGTTGGATGACAAAGCTTCTAGATGACAAAGGTTCCTGTAAGAAAGCACGTTGTCTGTCATAACGTTACCGTGGTCGTAATTCCGAGCCACGTTCACTCGTCTCGAATTCACCGGCCCAATCAGCCACTGGCGCTAGCGTGTTCACCCCGGCATTTGTAAGCTGCTTTCCAACCCACCTTGCGAACTGCAACCAAGGTCACAAAGTGACAAGTGCAAAGCACGTTATTTTTGCTGCAGTTTGGCAGCGGTTTATTCAGCACTGACAGAGAATGACAGACCCAAGACGTCTGTTGTGGAAGTCCGTCGAGATAATGAATTTGCCGAGATTTGCCGCACGATTCCGAGCTATCGGTGAGTTGCCAAGTGCAGTCCCAATCGGAGCTCCTTAGGGTTAGGGTTACATTCAGATCGAGGAAGAACGGCTCGCTGTAGCCAAAAAAACGGGGCAGACTAAAACCGATAATTAAGGTAACTACCTTACCTACCTACCTAAGTTACCTATCTTAAGTCCAATCCATTAACATTCGATCATATCTTAACAGACTTGGATTAATTTACTCTCTTTTTGTCTTTTTTGTCTTCTTTTTACTTTCTTGATTTATTCTTTTTAAACTTCTATCCCTTTTTCGATTTATTCTTTTTAGTCTTGTTTCTCTCTTTCGATTTTTTCTTTTTGGTCTTTTTTCAGTTGTGGAGAAAGGTACCTAATTTAGACCTAAGTTCCCGTATCGAAGGACTTGGTCTGCCGCTTTTTTTGACCGTAGCAAGGACGGCCACCACTTAGGTACCTCAGGTAGGTAAGGTACCTAGTTTTCAACCACAGCCGAAGTCCGACGAGAATATATGAGAATGGCGAAGAAGACTTATATATAATAACGGAAAAAATTCCTGGTTTTTCTGTCGCTGCCTACCCATTGGACTACATGAGGAGAGCCTGGGTTTCGTTGTCGACGACGTTCATCATAATTAGCACTTACCTACCTACACCACGAAGATAGATACCGTAGGGTTCGACACAGGTTGAAAGGCAAGGTTTAAAGCCGGTCAACGGCCTGAGTACAAAAATGCACTGACAATATTGATACATAAAGAATGCCCATGATCCTGGATCCGGTGCATCCTTCCTAACAAGTGTTCGGCGGCTTGGGCCCGCCCACCGCAACCACACATTCCGCATAATACCCAAAATGATCAAGTAGGAAAGCCCTGACGCGTGTCCAATGCGCAACCCCGACGGTGTACCGCGTTCAATGATCCTACCCATCAACCCTGGGAACGATGGTTCCGGCAGAACACCTCCTTAGTGTACTGGGGGCACTGCTTCCCGTGTTGCGAGCTCTTATACTGGCATCGGCGCTTGATACTGGAACCTTCCGCAAAAGGAGGCGGGGTTGCTCCAGACGCGTGGCTCGAAACCAGGGAAGTCTGGGAAGAGTGCAGCGTGGAGGAACTGGGAGGTCGATCAACATAACCCACGCCGAGCTGCGGGTTTTCGGCGTATGTACGGGATTGCTGCTGCAACTGGTTGCGGATCGCCACTGGCCATTTTGAAGAACAGCGATTAGCCGGTCGGTCGGAGAAAATTTGGGTGTTTCTGAACTACACAATGAATCGGGGGCAGATCGGGGCAGCAAATGCTTACACTCTTCATAACGTCTCGCCTTAGCATCCGCGGTGACCGCTGTGTTCAGAGAGTTACGGATCGGCACGAGATGTGTTTTCAAGTCCTGTGGCCCGCTGTATCCGTCAGGGCGTAGTTCTAAGCACTGCAATCGGCCATCGGCCTCGCTGTGAGTGTGAAGCAGGGAGTACAACGTCAGAAATCAGCTTAACAAAGTACTGGTAGCTACATAGACGTGGTCTGCAGAACTCACCTAAGATGGGCACCCTGATGTTTTCTCTGTGCGTCCGCTACCTCGAAAAACACATCGGGATCCGTCGCCGTCCCATTCTTAGATGCATCTTTCATGGCCACTTTGACGGCTGTGGTGGCAGAATTCACCATCGTCTGCGCATCTTTGTACTTGTCATGCTGAGCGATGTCCGAGGCGGTCCGAAAGAGATTGACATTGCCGTACGGCGGGTCATCCGAGTGTCTGGCCTGGACCCGCTCATTGTTGGCGGACTGCGCAGCAAAGCGATCAGCATAGCTGCCAAAGTTGAGACCGCACAAACCCGCGATTACCCGCTGGTGGTCCGCAGGAATCGTGATTGGTATCGAAGGATCATAAGGGGGGCCCATGTTGGGGGGTAGCGCGTCGCCTCGGTCCGCATATGTAATGTTCTTGTAGTCCGAGTGTGTCGAAGCCGGGCGGCGCGCGGACGGATGCGGAGCGGTCGGGACTGAATGAGGTGTAAGGTCAACGGGATGGCGAGCCGGAGTAGGGTGGGGAGTGGGATACACCAGAGGAATGGGATGGGGAGGAGTAGGGGCGGTATTCTCTCCAGGTGTTGACTGTCTTGGTCGAATATGGGGGGGAAGAGAAGCAACAGGTGGACCTTGGCTGCCACTTCCGTTACTTCGCTGAGAAGGCTATCACAGTATTAGCAACAAACGTGATCGTGGGTGTCTACCCCCTGCCGAATAGTCCTAGATCACCTACCCTCAGTGCAAGGGGCACATCCTCACGCCGGCCAGGACACTCGCATTCTCAACCCGCTTGCGACAACGGCTACAGCGACGATATCTGCAGCCTTTCGCTGTCAGGCCACAGTTCCCACAGTTTTTTAACGCCGGGGGCCATCTTCAATTGTGAATGAGAAACAGAAAAGGGGAGAAATATAATGTGAGATTCAAAACCAAAGAATCCAAGGGGCTGACGGTAGGTAGACGCGAGAAAGTATAAAAGAGGTCGAACGCCGGCGTTAGTCCTCAGTGTGTCAAACAATATGGGAAGATAGGAACCGGGGACACCAATGGACGTGAACATCCTAGTTTTATACACCGAATGGACTACGGGACTGCCAGCCATGTCGTGTGTACCATCACCGCCTCTCTGCACCATCTCTCTCGCTAGTTGCTCGGGCTCACTGGCAGTGGCCCGGGGTTGATGGTGACAATCGTCGGCCTGAAACCCGGCTCGACTGCAAGTAGTCGTCTCGACATCGAAGGGACACCATCAACGCCAAGTGCAGCGTGCTGTTGGTGCACTGGGATTCGCTGGGCTCACTGAGGCCGACCGGCTGCTATGCCCCGCCCGACCCCTTATCGCATGCTGTTGGTGTTAGTTGGACATGTTTGAGTCTCAAACCCGGAGACCGCAGACCCCCATGGAACAATGCTCTCACACTCGGAGTTTGCTAATAAACATGATCTAGTACCTCCTTCCTTTGGCCCCTGGCCTGCAGGCTTTCTCGAGTGGTCTTGCTGTGGCGTGTGCCCGTGGTTGGCCCCCGAGGTCCGTTGAAAAGGTGGGGCGGTCCTTAAATGGGGCCAATCGTGTACGGGTGTCCGCCGGTTGGTCTGCAGCTGTCATTGCCCCGGCACAGGCTGTTCATGAACTCTTGTGGTTTGAGTCACCGTAATTGACTGTTGGCTATCCCTTCCGGCAAAGCTTCAATCTCTCGAATCTTCCCGGCCTGGCAAGTGCAACGCGTCAACCGCATTTTCCCGGTACCTATAATGCCGCCCCCTTTCAAGTTTTCATCATCACGTTACCGGGCCGTTGGAGAGCCTGCCCTTCGAAATCCAGCGACTCATCCTGTCGCAGGCGCCGATGCTTGACACGCTGCGCGCCCTTGTCCACGCGTCCCCCCGGCTGCACAGCGTCTACGCACAGGACCGACTGCACATCCTCCGGGCCTTTGTGGAACAGTCCCTTGAGGGCATTTTTCTTGACGCCTACGCTGCCTACCGCTCTGGAACTGACGAGTTCCAACTCACACGCGACGAGCCAATGATTTGGGATTTCGTTCACGACTTTGAGAATAAACGGAACGGGACAAATACTCCGCAGTCCAAGCTGACTGAGCCGCTAGCTTTAGATGATCTGGTCCAGCTGGTCCGCTTCCATCATGCTATCGTCGAGCCTCTGACGGAGCGGTACTCAATCTGGGCGCTGGCCGCCTTGTCCTCGGCCCCACAGGACTGTCCACTCAGCTGGACGGAGAAGGTGCGAATTCAGCGGGCGCTCTACCGCTTCCAAATCTTTTGCAATCTTTGTGGCTCGCGGGGAGAAGGGCGCAGCTCGCCACAATCTCTCCAAGAGCCCCTGGAGCGTCTCCGTGTTCTTAGTCTGTTCCCAGCCTGGCAGATCGAGGAGATACTCTGTATTCAGGAGTTCGGTAAGGACACGTACGGTGGTATTTTCGACCGCGTCGCCTGGGATTTGAACGAGGAACGGAACCCTGGATATAAAGACCTGAACCTCAAGTTTGTGCGAGAGAGTTTGTTGCTGTTTTCGGGTCCACCAAGCTATGGTAAAGTCCATTGCCGTGGTCCAGTGAAATTTCATCCTTACCAACCTTACAATCAGATATCAACCGAGAGTCTCGAGAAGCTATGCTGCGCCATGGTCTTCCCGTTTTAGCCTTCGCCTTCAAAAAATTGGATGACCATGACGGACTCGTCGAACTCGTCCGAGACAGTATCTTATCGGTTGAGTTTCATGGTGCCGGCATGTATTCCACCTGGATGGACGAGGCGGTCCAGGACATACACCAGCATCATCGACGGGAGCAGTGGTACTCGGAGCAGTATGATGGCCCGGAAAAAAGGAAAGAGAAGACACCCTTCGTCAAAGACACGCCAGACCAACCTCCGCTCGCCTGGGTAACCTTTTGGTACGGCAAAGCGAGCAATTTCTTTGGCCCGTATGTGCATGAAGCATTCCGTCGCTGGGGATTTGTTATGTGGGACGGTCCGCGGTTGAGGGCCTCGGGCGCCCTGGTCCACATGTATTGGGCGGGGGGCTGCCCCGGCTGCGCGGGCTGGGATCCCCGAGAGAGCTTTTCTGATGACGAGGACTAATTGCGGGACAGCCTGAGAGGTGCCGTTCCTTTGTACAGAGCAACTTCTCGACGGATGTGGCATTAGCACATGTAATATTACCTTCCTCTTCCAATCTAGAAATTCCGAAAACTCATCGAGTCATCTTCCCATCGTGATATCAATAATCAAACGCACCTTATTGTCCACGTAGACCGACTAGTCGACCCGCATCTCTTGTTTCCGTTCTGACTTCTATCCGAACTCATCAAGAAGGGACACGGCGGGATGTTGATGGTGCCGAAATGGTGGGGGCTTGAAATTCAGGAGCACATGAGCAGTCTGTCTCACTCTGCCAGTCTGTCTGCCTTGAGTGGTGACAGGGGGGAGGGACTGCTGCGACGCTAATGGCTACCCTGCCTGAAGTGCCTAGCGCTGCCACACTGGCGGCCCCAGACGGGTAGGGCTGTGAGTCACAGGGCTGGAGCCCCACCAATCCCAGCGCTTTCCCACCCGCCAACTCGCCCCCAACGGGGCCAGGACCGCCAGGCCCAATGAACCGGGTCGCCCCAAACTTCACCATGACTCTGACGCCGTCATGAACAAAGGGCCAATAAGCGACCACACTGGTCATGATCCGCCCCTGTTCAAAAAGACATCGACGTCTTCGTCCTCGTTCGAGCCACTTCCCCTCGTTTCGGTCAGTCCAGTTTTGTACTTTTTCTCGCATCACCGGCGTGTCCTCAACGTCCAAGCGTACCTGCTAGGCACACCACATCCGACGCGCCCTTGTCGAATCCGAGCAAACTGACAGTTGGAAAAGGAACGAAGAACGCAGAAAACAAAACAAAAAACTAGGAACAACTGAACAACTACTTTTTGAAAAGCCCATCCATATTAAAACCCCATCATGGGCCTACCCTTACGAAACGCAAGTCTTCCCATACCCATACCCGGGCCTCCGGGTCCGGGTGGGTCCAACGACATCTCCGAGTCCGGCACCGATTCCGGCTCGGGTTTCGGCCTCAGCATCATCGCCTCCGGGCAACCAATTTCCGGGTCTCGCCACACCCATTCTCTCCGCATCTCCCATCCACGCCGCGGATGCCTTGGTGACGCCTGCGGGTTAGACCCGGACAGCTACCGCACCACGCTCGACCGGTGCAGTAGGTCTAGGTCCAATTTCAAACCCAACAGCAACAACAAGCATCACGATAAGCTCCGGCGGCGTGCTCAACTCGCTCGGAATTCCCCTGAGCCAAGTCCATCATCATCCCACGACGCAAGCCCTGTCCCAACCCCAAGTTCTTCCTCTGAGCCGCATTACACCAAGCGACGCAGTCCATGGTCTGCAGACGCGGACGAGGGATGTGTCCTTGCGCGCTCGACACTTGCGCTGCCAGGTGAAGATCTAACGCCGGAATGGGGTTCTGCGCCCCGAGGATCTAGTGAAGATGAGATATCCCCGTCAAGTCAGTCCAGCCAGTCAAGCCAGTCATCAACGCAGTCGAGGCGAAGTCGAAGGCGCAGTGGCGGTGGTAGTGGTGGTAGTCAAGACGGGGAAGGAGAGAAAAGACGTCCACCATCACTAGAACGACAAGACGCCTTTCGCGACGAAAAGACGGCCAAGAAGCCTCCGCAATCTTGGGCGACCCCACGCGTTATTCCTCGCAACCACTATGATGACGACAACAACAACAACCACAACAGTAGCGACAACGACGAAGACATTGCCGAGCTGTACCGCCTCGGTGTGCTCTACGACGACGTCCATGAGCGCGGCTCAGGGTTCTCTCTGGCACAGATTGACCATGTGGAACCGACGTACTCCTTGCGGGTGCGACCCCAGCGGTCGCGGCGCAGGGCCGGTGCGCGGAGGGTGGCAGCGGATCGCGTAAAGGCGGAGGAGCAGAAAGAAGAGGAGAGAGAGGAATGGGGTGGAAGGGAGGGGGATGATTGGTATCATGAGCCCTCTGGGCTATCAGCGGTGGATTTGGCGGTTTCAGCGTTTGGGGAAGATGAACGGGTGGCGGGTTGGCTGTTATCGGGTACTTCTTCTTTCTCCCAAACGACATCCATGCCGTCCCAGCCCCAGTCCCAGCAACGGACGACTACGCAACACGACGGGCAGCTGGTGACGGTCATTTACGAGCTGGAGGACGACGACTACCACGAGACACGCACCATCCCCGCGGCATCGGAGGACAATTCACTTGATTTGGTTTCACTTTCTTCTGGGAGGATTTCTTTATCAGACTACGACATGGCGGAGGATGTAATGATGACGGATGCAGGGACGGAGGCGGAAAGCGACGTTGATCCCTGGGTTGTGCTGGGCCCTGACGGCTCGTAGCAGGTCCGCCTTTTATAACAGACCCCCGACTGCCCTTGGGTCTGGGCCGCCTATGCAGCTGCGCGCTGCGATCGGACTGGCCCTCTTCTTGTGGTCTGGCACACCAGCGGATGACGTCGCTTTTCAAGGGGAGCTACGGTGGAAGCAAGTTGTGTGCTCGTGGCTGAGGCCATTTGAGCTCGCTTGCAAATGGAGGATGGTTGTTGATGATACCCCGTCTGTGCTATTATTCTGGTCATTTTGGGAGCGAGCGCTGCAGTTTGTTACTTTCTTTTGTATGTTTCACTTTTTTCTGTCAGCTGTTTAGATATCTTTTTTCTTTACCTTGTTACGAAGTCACGAGCAAATTTTATCTACTTTTGGGTCCATTATTACGATTTTGGATGTTGCATTAGGAAATATACCCCTGTGGCGAAACATTCTGTCCTCTGTTGCTTTTTTGATCATGTAGATTCAATCTAATCTAATTGACGATTATGCCTTGACGTTGTAAGGGGAATTGTTCATCATCCCGATCTTACGTAGAGGCCGGGTAGATCACAAAACAGATAATCATGTCTTTTGGAAAAAGTCTATTCCGGTAAACCCTAGGCTCATTTTCCCATTAAGGGTCTGTTGTGTAACAACGATCGCCCAAAAGTTTACCATTGTGTAGGCAAGTTACCTATTAGTCAACATCACTTTGCGGGCGAACGACATGGCGTCCGCCCTTTGCGCAACATGACATGTGCGTCACGCCAAGAGCGCGCAGTGCTCCGTCAGCAGGCAGCGGAGAAGCGCGGAAGACGTCGGCTCCTCCTAGGAGCCGAGCACGAGTCGGTCGAAACTAACTCTAGGCGATTGTTCCGTATAAAGATTCATCTGTCGAGGGCTCAAGGGTCGAATTGAAGAAATCATCGCACTGCGGATACTCACAGTCTTACCTCTTCTTCAACTTACTGTGTTCAAGACCCTCGCAGCTCCGAACCCCACACTATCACCACACAACCCAATGGCGACCCCATCCATCACCACCCTGGCCGCCCGAGCCACAGACTTCAAAGCCCTCCACGTTCCCGGCAAACCCCTCCTCCTAGCCAACGTCTATGACCCCATCTCGGCCCGCATCGTCGGCACGCTCCCCAACGTCCGCGCTCTCGCCTCCGCCAGCTGGGCCGTAGCCCAGACCGTCGGCGTCGACGACGGGCAACTAACCCTCGAGCAAAACTTGACGCAGCTCGCCCCCATCGCCGCCGTCGCGCACGAACTGGGCCTGCCGCTGACGGTGGACATCCAGGACGGTTACGGCGACCGGCTGGAGGAGGTCATTCGGCGGGTGATTACGGAGTTGGGGGCGGTCGGGGTTAACTTGGAGGACTCGGACCGGGCGACATTTAAGGTGATTGGGGAGGAGGAGGCGGTGGACCGGGTGCGCCGCGCGGTCAAGGTCGCCGCGGAGGTGGGCGTGCCGGATTTTGTGGTGAATGCGCGCGCTGATAGCTGGCCGGCGCATCAGGATTTGGAGGAGTCGATTCGGCGCGGGAAGAAGTACCTGGAGGCGGGCGCGACGACGGTGTTTGTGTTTTGGGGCGGGTCGAGGGAGACGCCGGAGGAAGATGTGAAGAAGCTGGTGGATGCGTTTGGGGGGCGGGTCAATATTCAGGCGCGCAAGGAGACGTCTGTGCAGAAGAAGGCGTTGACTAGCGCCGACATTGCGAGACTGGGGGCCGCGCGAGTCAGCGTTGGGCCGCAGCTGTATTTGGCTGCACTGGGGGCCATCACCCAGGCAGCCAAGGCCATCCTGGATGCTTAGGGGAGATGTTCGGTAACTAGTTGATTAGAGCGCAGCAAAAAGTTCGACAAAACAAGACTGTGTCCCGGAAACATCTAATAGAATATGTGACATAGAACAGTCTAATTGCTTTCATTCCCGTGATTGAACAAGTGCTGACAACAAGGTGAGAATAAAAAACGGGGCCGAGCCAGGGCTTGAACCTGGGACCACTTGCAAGTTTGGGAACCCAAAGCAAGTATGCTACCACTACACCACACGGCCTTGTTGAAAACGGGCGGTCCGGTTCGGTCGTCATGACGGACGGCACAGGTGAGTGAGCGAGTGAACGTCTTTCAGCTCTCCCAACGCAACAAAGCCAACCAACGAGAACAAAGCCATGATAGGCCCTTGAAATTCCCGCGACTGCTCAGAAGGGGGAACTTTGACTCCGCTTGAAACTCTTTGGTGAAATTCGTTCTGGACGTCGACTCGAAAACTTAGCGCTTGATTCGCCCCCTAGAGGTAGCGTCCCCCGTTGGGTTTTACTTTCCAGTTTGTACTTCGGGTCTTAAATCTGAGAGTAAAATCCATCGAAAACCGGTGATATTTAATTGGGGTGGGTATAATTGCTCCGCTAACGCCATGCTAGTAAAGTTTATCCTTCACTCTCCCTATTTCCTACCATTCGTCGTTGGTGTTTCTGACTTGCTAGTCTGTTCCTGTAATTAGTCCCTTCTGATACGCAAAAGCCCTCCTTTAATGTGAGCCTGTGACAACCGGGATGTTATCTAAAAATTCAATCCCACGGCGGCCATAAATCGAGCAACAAATTGGTATCAACCCCGTTCAACATCTCGGTCGTAACAATGTGCGGGAACATGGCATTCGTCGTCGGCACACCCACCAACACCGAGTTCCCGGACGGAGTACTGCCCCCCGGCCGCAGCCTCCTATGCTGGGCGGAGAGCAAGTCGCCGAGCATACGCGCGACGTGGCAGCGCAGCCCGATAGATCGCAACCACACGACCAGCCTGGCGACTAGCGAGTCTAACGCGGGAACGTCCTGGGTGTGTTGAAGCTGGTCTTCGTACTTGCGGAGAAGCTGACAGAGCGTGATGGCGGAAAAGATGACGATGTGGTATATGTGATCGGTGAGGTGCTGTGTGCGCTCATCGGCTGTCTCCATCGCGAGATTGATGATGGAGGTGGTGAGTTGGATGAGCTTTGCGAGCCGGGAGTTACCCATCCGGCTGTGATTGGCTTTGACTGCTCGCCTCAAGGTGAGTAACTGAGCGAAGTCGAACCCCATTTGCAAAAATTGCGATCGCGGTTGTTCTAAGGAGCTGATGAGTACGGAGGGTTTCATCGAATGGTGTGGGGGGAGAGCTTACCAAATAAGAACTCCCATTCCGTACGCCACGACCGCAACGCTACGTCGGCGGCCCCAACATCAACGTGAGAATCAGTGGAATAGGTGTAAATGATCCAGTATAATTTGACCTCAGCCACCATGCGCATCTCAAAGTTGGACAAGCGATGTTGGTCTACTCGGTCGACGAGACGCTTGCAGGCGTCAATATCATTCTGGTGGAGCACCGCCTTCCGTCGTGTTCCGATACAGTATCTAGCCAAGTCAATTAGTATTAACTCTTGTGTGAAGAGTAGAGTGGATAGTGGACTAACTGTAGGTGTGCAAGACAGAGATGGTTCCAAACACACCACGTATCCAAAACATCTCTGTCAACTGGCATCGAGGTTTGTTCCGTGAGGAATGCGAAATTAGGATTCGCCAGGGCCTGCTGGATAGCATAACTGGTGAGAAGCCAGCCGTCGATACTAAGCGGGACTTGTCCCACTGTAGTTGACCATAAACTGAGAACCAAAACCGATTCGAAAAAACTTGTGGAATTATTAGTGGTTAATAGCGACCTGGAGACCAATGTCTGCGCTTCATCGAAAAGAGGCGGGGCGAGCCGGGCCGCTAGGTCATCCGTCGTGTGACGGACAGCAATTAGGCAGGCACTGCATAAGAGCAACGGCGACCTGGTCACGAGGGAGAGCAAGTCATGGATTGGCATCGACTCGTCGAACCTAACCCAGCGTCCATAATGTTCTTGAAAGCTAAGATTGGTTTAATAAGTGCTAGTCCGACAAGTTGGGATTGTGGACCGCGCCGCTTACATGGATAGAAGCTGACATGCTTCCTCGTACAAGAGGAACCCCTTGGAGAGAATGTGAGACTGATTCGCCGGTGAAGCATATGTGTCGTTTGGTGAGTGAATGCCGATCTCGGTGGCAGCATCACGGATTACCATGACAGGTGGTTCGTCGGGCTCCTCCGAGGATCTTTCCTCATCTGCAGCTCTTGATAGAGATGATAGCGAGCCATCCATTAAAATGGGTTTAGATATGGGCGCCACAATGTCGAGGCGTGTATCAATCCGCTCTACTAGCTTGCCTAGAGCAAGCTCCAACCGGTCCAGCCTGGGCGCGGCCCCGTGGTCAGCACCATATTCGGGTAACCAATCGCTTAATTCAATTACTAGATTTAGAAGGCGGAAGAAAAATGTAGTTACCTTTGGTAGATGGCCGGATCGTGGGCCGGATCGTGGCCGGAGGCCGGCCCCTGAATGGTCACGGCATCTTCATCCTGCAGCTCAAGAGAACACGGCTGCTTGAGGGTCTGGCAACGAAGACATGTGCCGGGCCCACTTTCCGATCGGTAGCATCGCGTCTTCTGCCGCCGACAGGTGGTGCACGCCTTGGATGCACGGTCCGTCCGAAGCGGAGGCATGCTTCATGTTGGACCTGACAAAGTGAATTTACTAGTTTGGAACTGCGTGGAGTGAATCGTGTGGGTATTAATGGAAGGGCCCAGATGAGCGACAACGGGTGCAGAACTTGGGGTGACATGAGAGGACCTATCGCGTGCTTATCGGCGTGCATGTCGTCACATAAGATAACTGTTATCGTACGCATCCGTAAAGTTAATTGGAGGGTTGTGCACCCATGAAATGATGACTCAGCAGCTTCGCTTCTCCAACCAAGTAATTTTCGCGACAATCCCGTTCTTCACGTTCCCAGAGTCCCAGACCATCGCAGTATCCGTACGGTACCTAACTTTGACTAACGACTAAGGCACTCTATACAGTCAAGACTGCTTCGTACCTAGCCTGCTTAGTACTTGGTACAAACCGAAGTACACACGGCGACGACGACAGACGGCAATCCCCGTGCGTCTGCAATGGATCCTCAGGGTTCGGTTCTCAGTTGCTGCGAAACGCGGTCTGGAGAATGTTGGTGACATTGCAATCGCGGATCATTGAGAGAAAAAAGAACGCGGCAGATATTTAATTACATGAATACTAATTTAGGCCGCTACTCAACTGCTCTCGGGCAGCTTCTCCTTTAACCAAGGGATCTCCTCGGCCGAATACCGGTACGCCCGGAACAACGCGTTCGACTCACCCGGAAACAACCCAGCTGTCCGCTTATCCTCATACGCCTGGAAGTGCGGGTTGACATACTCCCAGCAAACATACCCTTCCTTAGTGACCTCAAATAGCCTCCCAAATCCACTCTCGCAGAGCAGCGTGTTCCCGTTTTCCAACCGCTGCGCGCTGCCCATGAAAGGCGTGTAAAAAGCAATCATCTGCGACTTGTCCCGGTACTCCCACACGATCTCCTTCGTCTTGCGGTCCACCTCGATGGCGCGGCTGTACATGATGGACTCACCGGCGCGGAAGGCGCCGTTGTCGAAGATGAGGATATTCCCGTTGGGCAGCTCGTTGGCGCAGTGCTGCTGGGCGAGCACGTCTGACTTGAGGCTCCAGATGATGTCGCCTGTCGCCTTCGAGATGATGACCACCGCGGAGACGGAGCGCATGGATGCCAGGATGTTGCCGTCTTTGAGGGGGAAGACGGCATTGATGAGGGGGTAGTGCTCGCGTGTGTAGTGCGCTTGGAGCGGGTACTCATCCCGCGGCAGCCGCTCCGAGACTTTCCATTCCCAGACTAGTTTCCCGTTGGCGTCTACTTCCTTGATGGTGTCGGCGTAGGTGATGCCGTCGATTTCGGACCCGGGCACGCCGCCCACGACCTTGGCAGAGTCCTCCTTGGACAGGGCCTCGAGGCTGGCGTACAAAAGCCGGCCATCGCCGAAGTGGTACTGGTCGTGATGGCCGAACTCGTCCTGGAACTGCCGCACCACTTTTCCGTCCGGGTCGAGCTCGCTCATGATGCCGCCGCCATACTTGTTGAAGAAGGGGAAGATGTCTTTGCGGTTTGCGTCGATGGTGTTGACGGCGAGGTTTCCGTTCGGGAGGATCCGCGCATGGCGCCCGATCCGGCCCGGCAGCTTCCACTGGTGAACCTCGTTCCCGTCGATGTCGATGAGGTGTGCAACGTCGGAGGTCAGGGGGCAGAAGAGGGTGTAGCCGCCGAAGGAGCGGGACTTGTCAACGCCAATGAGGCCAACACCACGACGTTTGAGAGTGTTTTGCTCCATTTTCAGGATCTTGATGAAGCCAGATAGACTGATAGAATCTTGGTGAATTGAAGTATGTAAACTCAGTGCAAGCTCAGTGAAAGACCGGTTCGCTTAACTGATTGAGTGAGTGGCAAGAGCTGATGAGTACCTAGATACTGTGTTATCCAAGATGATAAAGCTGCTGACGCAGATACCCTTTTAACGTTCGTCATCGTGAATTATCTCGTGATCTTTTCCCTTTCCTGTCGTGGTCGTGGGTCTCGCCGGTCGCCGGCCGCGGGATGTACGGCTTCCCACCGGGGCGTGCCATCGGCTTCCCACCGGCATGCCGACGGCAAGCCGCTGGGTACGATAACCCCAGCAAACCAAGTCCCACACTCCACGCGTTGGCCAAATCTCCTTGTTAGGATCTCTACGACATCGATGTAGTGCATCCCACGTCTTGATACTGGATTGCGAAAGCACGCAATTCTAGGTTCGATGTTGTTATCGCCAAAGATATCGACAACCAGGCGACATCATGGCATTGGTTTCTTATAAACGTCCCCCGGACGCGGTTCTTCGCAAGGATAACCGTCACCCCAGCATTTGCAGCCGTCTCCCCCACTTCCCCCGACTTGCCTTGCGACTGAGCGACTGACAACCGCGTTACCCTTGCCAATCGGCAGCCGACCGGCCAGATGACGGCCAACAATAACATCAAAGCCCCAGTGGCCTCGTCCACGCACACCACCACGGAGAAAGAAGATGGGTCTGTCGCGGCGACAGAAGCCGCTTTCGAGATTCCTGGCTACTCGCCAAATGAGACATGGACGGACACCGAAGAGCGCGCGGCCAAACGGCGCGTCGACACGCTGATCATGCCCTTCATCGTGCTCTTCTTTGTCTTCCTCCAGTTCGACCGCACCAATGTCTCCAACGCGCTGACCGACACGCTCCGCAAGGATGCGCACGTCGACAACTACCACATCAATCTCGCGCAGACGCTCTTCATCGTCGGCTTCATCCTCACGGAAATCCCGTTTAACATGATCTCCAAGGCTGTCGGCCCGGAGCGTTTTCTGCCCGTGACGATGTGCTTGTGGGGGATTGTGACGTGGTGCCAGGTCTTCGTTCATAACCCGTCTGGCTTGTACGCGTGCCGCTTCTTTCTCGGAGCGCTCGAGGGCGGGTACATTCCCGGCATGGCGTTGTACATCTCCAAGTTCTACACCAATCAAGAACTGGGGCTTAGATACGCCATTTTCTGGGCATCGAATTCTGTCGCTGGCGCGTTGTCGGGACCGATGGCGGTTGGGTTATTGTCTTTGGGGGGTAGACATGGGCTTGCCGGGTGGCGGTGGTTGTTTCTCGTGGGTGAGTTCATGCCGGAGGGTTGACTACTAAGAAATAAGCGAATGGGAATAGCTAACGTCCAGCGCAGAGGGCATCCTTACCTGCTTCCTGGGCGTGGTGGCCTATCTCTACCTACCGCATAACGCTGCGTCGCCCAAGGTCTTTTTCGGCTTCCCGGTGAAGCTCTTCAGCCACCGCCAAGGCACCATAATCGTCACGCGTGTCCTCCGCAACGACCCGAGCAAGGCTCTCCGCTACGGAAAGCCTGTCCTCCCGTCTCACATCATCAACACCTTTACTGACTGGAAGCTCTACGGGCATATCCTTTCCGCGTTCTTGACCATGTATGATCTCCTCTTTGGCCCTCGTCATCCGCTTCCGTTATCAAGCACCTTGTCTAATGTTGAGATACAGGGTCATGATTCAACCGGTGAACACATACGCGCCATCGATGATCAAGTCCCTTGGGTTCACGGGCCTGCAAGCCAACGGCATGAACTCAGTCGGGAGCGTGGGTGCGCTTATCCTATCCATCCTTCTCGCCTACAGCAGCGACCGTTTCCAGGAGCGCGGTGTGCATATCACGGTTGGTTTTCTCTGGGGCGCTGCAGGGCTGCTGTGGCTTGCCCTTGCACCTGATGGCTCTTCAAAATGGGTGCTTTACGGTAAGACCTTTTCTTACAGCTCTAGTTACTCACACTATTGCTGAACGTGAAGCTAACTTGTTGATAAGGCGGCGTCGTGATGACCCAGATGGGTATGGGCAGCGCCCAGGCTATCAACGCTGCATGGCTAGCGTCCAAGATGGAGGACTACAAGCGGCCTATTGCGCTGGCGGCATATGTTATCTCCATTCAGCTGGCTGGGTTTCCTGGAAACCAGCTATTCCGCGATGAAGGTACGTCCTGCGGTTCTCAAACCAGTATGACCCGTGGGTTGGGAGTGAACCTGACTCGAATACAGATGCACCTCGCTACACACGCGGTCTGCTCATCGCTGCAGGTTGTACCATTGCTGGAGCTGTGGTAATTCTGGCTTGGAAGGTGCTTTACCGTCTGTTTAGTAACGGAGACCGTGGGGTTGAAGTCCGAGTGATTGATGGAACGCCCAAAGACGGGACGCTCAAGGATGAAGAGAAGTGCTGAGTGTTTGAGCGATGCTAGCGTGGGGTGTATTTTCGAATTTAATTCTTCTGGCCTATTTATGCCCTAATCAAGGTGTTGTCGGATAATTTTGGAGGAGGGAATGTGGTCAACTGTGCTGAAAGAAGGTGCTTGTCTTGACGAGCCCCTGAGCCCCTCGCCCCTATTTTGTTGTATTAATACTTACCTACCTAGGTACTCTCCCAGTTACAACCCACTGTTAAACCAATTGACACTCCTGCAGCGCCGTCCCAGCCTCCAGCTCAGCCAACATATCGTCGCTCGCCTTCTGTGAGATCATAAACGTTGACACAGCCGGGAAAATCCCCGGGATCCGCGCAAACGCACTAGCATCAACCACCCGCAGTCCACTCACCCCCCGAACCCGAAACTTGCCATCCAACACCGCCATCGGATCATCATCCGCCCCAATCTTGTTCGTCGATGTCGGGTGATGCCCAAATGTCTGCTTCTGAATCCACGCCGCATCCGCCTCTCCACACGACCCATTCTCATCAGGTACCGCTTCTCCCCCGTCCTCGTCCAACCCACACGGCGGTTCCAACGGCGTAATCCCCACGCCCTGATACACCGTCCGAATCCACGCCACCGTATCCTTCATCGCCTCCAAATCATACTCGGCGCCCTCCGCAAAATGATTAAAATTAATCTCCGGCCGTTCCGTCGGGTCCGCACTCCGCAACTTCACCCACCCGCCATCATTCATGCTCGCCCCTTTCACGATACTCACCCCATACGGCTGCGCCGCCGCCTCCTCGGGCACATGCACCGGATCATCCGGCCAGAACCCCCTAAACAAAAACCCCTGCGCGCCCATCAGGAACATATCCCGCTCCCCTTCACGCGGGGAATGCGCAGTCTCGTACATCGCTATGCCCGCGGTCCCCGACCCGCCACTGCCTGTGCCCACGATAGGCATCTCCTGGTTGTCCATCAGGTGCCGGCCGACGCCGGGTAGGTCAGCGATGACGGGGATGTCGAGGGCCGTGAGCTCTGTGGCGTTGCCCACGCCGCTGAGGAGGAGGATTTGCGGGGAGTTGAAGGTGCCACCCGAGATGATGACTTCGCGTCGGGCCAGCGCTGTGAGCTTCGTACCTGGGGTGTTGGGATCCCGGCGGGTATCGGCTTGATAGAGGGATTTTCCGAAGAGGAATTCTACGCCTGTTGCTCGCGGAAGGGGAGCACCCGCGGTGTCGTTGGCCGGTTGACACGCTGATGAAGTGTCAAATAATACGCGCGTGGCTAGGGAGGTGAGCGAGACGGTCAAGTTGGCGCCGGCCGCCACGGAGTCCTGGACATAGTTGCGCGAACTGTAGCGGTCGCCGTTGGCGTACTCGTGGTGGACAATGCCGTAGATACTGTTGGTGGCGTCGCGGTCGGGGCCGATCTCGTTGGGGTCGCGGATCAGGAGGTCGGACATGGGAAGCGTGAGGTTCCAGGCGGCTGCGTAGGCTGCCATGACGGCGTTGCCTTCCTGCGGGGTCCCCTGTTGGCGCACGTCCATTTGGGTTTGAAAGTAGCCGTTGAAGCCGTGGTTGGGGGTGTCGGCCGGCATGTAGTTGTTCTTTTCGATCTTGGTGAAGATCTTGTGCATGTTCTCGGCTCTGCGCTACACGTTAGTCCTGCTATTTATGGTCGGATCAGATATGCAAAGGGGTAAGACAAAACCCACCTCCAACTATCATCACCGGTAACCTCGGCGTGGTAATCCCAATCATTATCACTGGGCAACCACGTAGACATAGCATTGATCATCGACGACCCGCCCAGCGTCGCACCCCGCGGATAATACACCCCCAACAGCTCCGACCCCTCCGGCGCACCCGTGTTGCCCACCCAGTACCGGCCTTCGGGCGTCAACCACGTCAGATGACTGAACTGGTTATCGCGTGGGTCGCCCTCCGGATAGTGCTTGACGTAAAAGTCCCAGGTCACCGTCGGGGTGTACTTGCCGAAGCCGCTTCCCGGCGACTCATCGCCGGCTTCGAGCAGGAGTACCGAGTAGCCGGCCTTACCGAGGTTGGAGGCCACGATACCACCGCCGGGGCCGCTGCCGACGACGATGTAATCGTACACGGTGCCATTGGCCGGGATGGTTTGGGCGGAGACAGTGTTGAAGAGGGTGAGAGAAAGGAGTGCGCTAGCTGCGCTTCTGCGCGTGGGACTGAAGAGCTTCATCGTGACTGAGTGCAGTGCGGTCTTGGTCTTGAAGGTGCCTCACCGGCTTACCGACAAGAAGACAGTCGAATGGATAACGGTGAATCGGGGACCGCATCCTCTTTGTGTCCCCCAGTACAAGACCAAATGCATGATCTCATCCAGGGTCGTTCTCTTGGCGAATGCAACTCCAGCTCGGCAACTGGACAGTACCCCGCGGACTGCTCGTCGAACGTTGACCAGGTTGAGTAACAGTAGGATTTACCACTGGCCGTATTTGTCTGCCAAGCCCGGCTGCCGTCGCCGGATCGCTGGGCACAAGAGGGGATGCACTTTACCCCGACCAAGTGCGGCAGTGCGGTCGGAGTTCTGCCGATTGGTTCCGAGGAGGAAGCCCTGAGTAGGTAACAACAACCATTGAGGTAAACGCTGATATTAGTATTTACTCAATGACATCCCATCATGCAGTTGGTCTAGAACAAGCTCAACGTACCCTTTTTATAGTGTTTCCTTTATTTGAGACGAACTTATTAACCTTATCCTCCGGGGACGGCCAGACCAGCAAGGGTATATGCATGATCATGAAGTCTGGAACTTTTGTCATCCCTGGTTCCACCGGTTTGTCAATTTTTTGGGGGCCATATTAGGCAGGGTCCAAATAACCAGACCCGGATAGGACAGTGACTTCAGCACGTTGTCTTGGCTTCCACTTGTGGTATTTGACTTGGAGGACTGATTTGGAGAACTGACCGGAATGTTGAAATGCCAAGATCGGATTATATTGTGGCTGTTGGTTAGGGCGATAAAAAGTCGGCAATTTTGGCAGGGACATGCCAATGACAGGCAATGAGTTGGTGAGAAGTCCCCCGAACTTCTCTTCCTCGCCCGGCAGTTGAGAGTGGGGAACGGAGCCGGGAAGCGGAGCCAACCCGTCGGACGTCTCAGCATTGTCGATTGTAACTTGAGGGGATATTAAGCACCAGTCTGATCATCTTCAAAGGGAACATTTAACTTGAGATAAAACCACACTAGATATTAGGGGTTTGGTGGGAATAGTATCACTGTCACTCAGTGTTGTATTTTATTGGCTTGTCTAAAACCGACGCTTGCTTATAATGAACCTTGGGGCATGCTTGTGATATTAATACCATGTTAAATAAATGCAAACGCAACGCAGAAAACAGCGAACCGCACGGCATCATTGAGCAATCCATCGCATCATTGAAAAAACGCTAGGAAACGCAAGAAAACACATGAAACGCAATGAAAAGCAAATAAATAATTGGGGAAAAAAACCATCGGTCCATCGCAAAGAACGCGTCGCAAGCAATGCCCAAGGCCAGAACCCTCCGCGAACAAAAACCCCCTGGCCTCCCCTACCTACTCAAAGTCCTCCCCGCGATCCCACTGCCCGGCCCGCTCCTGCACCTCCGAGTCCTCTCCAGTGTCCTCCCCAGTGTCCTCCCCCTCCTCAGCCCCCTCCAACCGAGCCATATACTGCTTGGTAAACTTGCCATCCGGCACCAAGCCCGCATACATCCCCGGCGTCACCAACAACGCCATGGCATCGGCCGTGCCAGTCCCCGCGGCGTTGCCCGCGCCCGTCCTGGAATCCACCGGCGGAGGGTTCCCGCCCGCGCAAAACTGGGCCTTCATAAACGCCAGCTGGGCGCCGGCCATCTGCCACACGAAACGCGGGTTGCTTCGGTAGTAGGCGTTGAAGGCCGTGCTGGCCTTGAGGAGCGACCAGAACCCTGTGGCAGAGGCCGCGCAGCCGCCGTGCTCGTCGAGGAACCCCTGGCCGAGAAGCATCGTGAGCTGAGCATCGAGCTTGATGGCCGGGGTTGGGCCTGCGACGGTGGCAGCAGTGGTAGCGGCAGCGGGAGCAGGGACTGCAGCGGGAGCCACACCAGTCACAGCAGCTGCGATGGTCGGGGTGGTTGTTGCCAGCGAGGCCAGGTCGATGGCCTGCCATTGGGCGTGGACGAGCTTGACCTTGTCCGGGTAGGGCATGTGGTTCTCGCGGTTGGAAACGAGCCTGCGCCACTCTTTCTCTACCGCCGCAATGGCGTTGGTCAACGCGGCGAGCAACTCCTTGAGCGAGGCGGATTTTTCAACCGCCGCCCTGAAGGCGTTGTGGTACACGGCCAGCTGCGGGTCCCAGTGGTGGGCGCGCAGGGCCTCGTCCGCCGGGCTCAGCGTCTTGTGGAAGGTATCCAGCTCGTGGTCAATCGCGGGCTTGGCGACGGTGAACTTGAGGTAGTCGATGATGTGCCGCGGTTTTTTGCCCCGGACCGTCCACTGATTGCCCTTATAGGCTGGCTCGTCGCGAGGCACGCGACCGGCAAAGTGGTCGCGGCGGAGGCGGTCCCAGTCATCACCGTTGAAGAGGATGCCCTGCTTGCTCTGGTCGACCAGCTTGCCGACAAGAGAGCTGAGGAGCACGGCGCGGGAGTCCGACACGTTGTTGGCCCAGTAGCAGGCCCGTTCCTTGAAGTTGGTGCAGATGCCCAGGAAGTTGGGCGCCATCTGGAACGGGATGCTGCGCTTGATCATGTCGAGCGCCGCGTCGCAGTGGGCCTGGTAGCGGTTGTCGGCGCGGACTTTGGTCGGCTGCGCATCAACAAGGTCCTGGAAGGTCTCCTTGTTCTTGCCCAGGTACTCGGACAGATCTGGTTCCTCTGGAACATCGGCGTTCATGAAATTGTCGACAACCGCGGGATCCCAGCACACCCAAGCCATGTCGCCGTCGTAATCACCGCCCGACAACTTGTCAGCCAGGGGGACGTTTCCCTTAGCCGAGAAGACAATCACATCCTTGAGCGCATGCAACTCGGGCTTGAACACAGCGCGCACTTTCTGGACATCGCTGATAAAGTGAGCGGGGGATCGGGCAACAAGCACGTCGCAGTTGGCCACCATGGTATCCGAGAAGTCGCTGCTGCCCGTGTCGTCGCGGAACCGAGAGGAGAAGCCCAGGTGGACCTCATTTTCCTCCAGCACGCCCCAAAAGTCGACCACCATGTAAGCATAGGTCGAGCGCCCGATGCGAACGTTGAGCTTGCTCCGCAGTGTGTCGCACTTCTGCTTCTGGAGGTCCCAGGTCAGTTCCTGGAGGTACTTTTGCGCCCGGGGGTCGAAGCCGCTGTTTAGCAGCAAACTCTGCACTTCGGCCTTGTTGTCGGGGAGGCCGGCGAGGAAAGGAACCCGGCCGTGTTTGACGCGGTCGCCGCGGGTATTGGAGCTCTCGTTGACCCACTGTCGGAGCTGCGCGGGGTGGTTCATGACCGTCTTCTGCACCTCAAATTGCCGCTGTAGGTCTCCCGTGAGCCGCCCGCCGATGGCTTCTCGCATCAGGATCGGGTCCAAGGCACGGTCTTCCAGCACGGGGAGGATCTGCAGGTTGAGTCTCGCGGGACTCAACTCCAACGCAATGCTGCGTATCTCGAGTGTGCGGTGGGCGGCCTCTGAATCGTCACATATCCACTTTCGCTGTGAAGGGTATGTCTCGATCCAGTCCTCGTCGCCCATGTCCGCCACGTCTAGTAGCCACATGCCCTTGGCGGAGCCCAACCTGCCCTGGATCGCTGACGGAATGTCCATGAGCCCCATTGCGTCGCGGATCTTCCTGGCCACGGTGCGCGACATGCGGCCAATGCCGTCGTTCATGACCTTGTCAATGGGAGAGAGGATATCCTCGCTGTGGTGGATCACCTGGCCGATTTCCAACGTCAGCGCCGGGAACGTCTTGCTGAGGCCAAGCTGGATACGCGAAAACAGCTTGAGGTACGGCTGTTGGCCGTTCTGCTCCAGCTGCAGCAACCAGTCTAGCACATGACCGGCCCTCATCTGTGACCATTGCTGCGGTGCGTCGACGGGAATTTCGGCCCTGGATCGGATGGTGACCCGCCTAAACTTGGGACCGTTCTCCGCGAAGAGGTGGACGCGCTCCTTGTACGTCGACTTAGAGTCCGGGCCGAGGCGGACGTCCTTGGCCGGCTTGCGGTATCCGGCGTCCTTGGAGAAGAACACCTGCCATTCTCGGCCGACGAGGTTGTGTCGGCGCCCCGAAATCCACTGGAAGATCTGTTCCTCCGCGCCGTCCATCTTCTTGATTGCGTCGGGGACAGCGCTTCCCGTTGGAGATGGCATCACTATCTCCAGGAAGCGGTCGGCGCCGAATCGCCGGGTCAGCCGGCATCCCTCGTCGAGGCGGAGAGGCTTCATGTCCAGCAGTAGAAGAGGGCCGGACGATGCTGGATTGAAATCCAAGCTTGCGGTCATGGCCACGGTGTTCCCGCGGCACTCAAAGTTGCCGGACAGCGCGGCAGCGAAGGCCTCCGGCGAAGGGCGCTCCGGGAACGTCTTGCCTCGGAAGACGTCGAGTTCCTGGAGGCTCCTCCAGATTCCGACCAAGTCGGACTTGGCCCATTCCCGCTGGTACCGGAGGGAAGGGTCCTCCAGATCCACCCCACAATGGAGGCAGATCCGGGTTACCTCCCAGGCGATGGCCAGCGGCGCTGGGTGGAGCCACCCAGGGAAGACCGGAAAGACGCTCCCCAGCCTATCCTGGAGAGGGACCGGCACCGAGAGGGCCGGCCGGCCCGCCGGTTCGGCACGCTGGGAAGGTTGCACGCCCGCCATATTAGGCGGCCGAACCACCGCCCCCTTGGCAGAAAATTGCCCCACTGCTGGCTGAGGCACCACAGGAAGCCCGCCCCTTGGCATCTTTTCACGACCAGCGGCTGCACTGTCCGTACCAGACTCGTCACAACCATCCGTCGTGGTAATTACACCCCCGCCGTGATTGCTGTCAACCGCAGTGTGCCGAGTTGGTTGTTGAAGAGGTACCCTCGGTGCTGCCGGCAAGGTGGGCCGTTGCCGAGTTGGCACATTGTCAAGTTGGTGGGTGCGAAAGTTCGCTGTGCTTGAGAACTGCCCCGGAGCTGGGCGTGACTCTTCCAGACCTAAAGACACCACACCCTTTTGGCGTTTCACCTCGTGGCTGTCGACTCTATCGAACAACCGCTTGGCAACACCGCCTGCCTGGTCAGACCCAGACCCAGACCCAGACCCAGACTCAGCCTCTGCTCTAACCTTGGCTGATGATTTGGCCTTAGCTGCAGATGTTGTGCCAGGTGTCTTTGTGCGGCGTGAATTGCTTGCGGTAATGACTTCTTTCCTAGCTCTGTCAAATACCCTAATCAGAATTTCCTGCAGTTGTCGTCGCTGCTCGCCCGTCTCTGCCTTAGGCGGCCTGAAGGTGCTGGGCACGGTGTCACTTTCACCGCGCGGTTTGGGCACCCAATGCTGGCTCGCTTCTTTGGACTGCCGGTTGAACGCCATGAGCGCCAGGTCGAGCTGTATCTCGTCTTGGTTCAAAAGGTACTTGACACCGGCCCGGATATTATTCCATCGTGCGATGTCTTCGTCTTTAAGGCCCAGCGCTCTTCGGTGTTGTGGTGTATGACCAATGTTTATGAGGTCTATACCAAGACCATATGATTTGTTCAGAGTCTTGATGACGTCTTCAATGTCTTCTGTCCCGGCCCCGCTCTTGCTCGGTGTTTTGGGGGCTGTCGAGCCCGCCGGGGCCGCCGGGCGATCCATCTGATCTATCGGATCGATTTGATCGATCTGATCGGTCGATTACGAACGGTTGGTTACAACGTCCGCCTGTGACTTGCTGCGACCACGTGCACTTGCTATGGCCTTGTTATAACCTTGTTCAGGTGTTTAAACGAAGGGCTGTGTACCAAATACGTTAGCTTTGTGTTGTGAGGGAGGTATTCTGTTCTTGACTTACCTGTCGGGCGCGATTGATATGATTATTTTGCTATCGCTACCATGTCGTCGCCGTGATTGAAAGTGTGGTGGCCGTGATAAAGGTTGAAGGAAATGGGACTCCTGGAGGCCCGTTGAAGCTGATGATGAGAATGAAAAAGTGGAAATATTCGATCCCGGATAAAGTTGGAAGACGCGAGTATCGGTTCGGTCCCCTGAAAAAAAAATGGGTTAGAGGCTGAAGGATGCTAATCGGGTCGCGTGAAGCTGACAATGAGAAATAACCAAGTACTTCAGTGAGAGGGAGGGAATTGAAAGACGAGACTTACGAGAACACCGATAACAGCGATAACCCACCAATGACTGGTAGGAAAATGAGAAGGGCTTGCGAGATTGCACGCGCCTGACGATCGTGATCCCAAAGACAGAAGTGCCGATAATGAATCGGTGACCCTTGGAAGAAATTTAGGAGAAGGAAGTGATCAAAGTAAGGTTGATGTCTGATGATAGCAGTTAGCGAAGAGACAAAGTCATTAATGGGAGTTGAAAGGGAAAAAGTTGACAGATGGCGAAGTCAGATGGCGAAAGTGCCGACAACCAGTTGGCTACCAGTAATGGGAAGTGAAGAAGTTAGAAAAAAGATTTGGGAGGTGACCTTACAGGCCGATGCTCAAAGAATAAAAGATGCCGTGACTCCGTGAGCAGATTCAGGGACGGCATGAACGGAGTATCGGATAATAGTAGGACTGAAATCTGGACACCCACCGATTAATTGAACTGGAGAAGCTGAAGATGGTCGGCAGACTTTCTAAAGTCAATCTTGAAATAAGGTGAGGTGCCGCGAGTAGATTCACAGACAGCGCGAGAATGCCGAATGAGTTGGTCCGGTATAGGATAATGGTAACGCCGATAACCCAAAGTGCTGGCTGCGAAGGGCGATAATCTGATCGCCGCTTGTGAATCGAGATGTAAAAGCTGAAGATCGCCCGGAGACTTTGGTGTTGAGATGATTCAAACGTGGATGGGATGGTACTCGGATAATAGTAACGCCGATAGTTCGAAATGGTCACTTGTCAACGTCTCAACGAGACAAAGACCAAAGTCGATACCGTAAGAGGTTTCAGGGACGGCATGTGCGGGTTGAATATCGAGTCTCGGAAAAATAAGACTGCCAAAAGGCCCAATGAGCCCGCTGTGAACTGAAAGAAAGGCGAATGTTAGCGAGGCTGTCAAAAGTGAGAAGATTTAGGGAGCCAGGGGACGGCATGTATGCGTTGACTGTTGAACGAACCGGTTGATCTCAGAAATCCTTGGCTCTGGAGATTAAGAGTGCCGATAATTCAATGTACCTCCTGATTAACTGAGAGATTTGAGATGTGACGTTGAGGGGGGCTCGGAGACGGTCCGAACCCGATAACCGGCGTCGAGATGAATCGGTTGAACTAGAAGACGAAGAACGCCGATATTCCTGTCGGGCGTCCGTGAAGAGAGGGTGGAACGAGGCTGGCGAAAGCTGCAAGGCGATGGCCAAACATCAGTATCGGTAGCAGCAGAACTTGAGAAGTTTAATCGCGCGTTAGGACTTGGAAGATGGCTTACCAGTGCCGATGATGCTATCGGTGTCCGTGAAGGAAGAGCCAGCTGGGGTTGAAAGACGCCCAGCAGGTCGCTGGCCAAAGGATCAGTATCGATACTCGGTCAAATTTAGATGGCGAGCTGGAATTTGAGGAATAACTTACGAGCGCCGATTTGCAAAAGAGTAATCAAGGTTAAACTCGAATCTTCAAAGCGATATAGGATCTCGATATGGGATCTTGAAGTCTTGAAGCTGGGGATACCTAAGGGAAGTCGAGGATCGGTAGTGGGATTGGGAAGTTCAATGGGAATTGAAGAATGGATCGATGTGTTGGAAAGTTGAAAATGGCAAGTTTCCTGGGGTGTGGAAGGTTTCTTTTATAACTAGTTGTTTCCTGCCCAGCCCTTTTCAGCCCTGGTGGGCCTCATGGCAGCGTGCACGGACCAACCCCTGAACCTGTGATGTGGCCGTCCGGTGTTGAAGTTGATAGGTAGGTACTGCTCCGATTCTCCGAATATGGGCGTTCTTGTTTAAAGCTCCTTCCTGCTCTTAGGAAACGCTATTGTTCAAAAGTTCAAAGTTATTGTCAACCTTTGTGGAGCTTGGGCAGTGTGTACACACGGACTAATTAACCCGTAAACCCGTGACCCGGTCGTCCGGTGTTGAAGTTCTTAACTTCTTAACTTCTTCCAGTCTGCTGCTGTATGGACATTCTTTCTTTCCAAGTTGTTTTACGTACTTCCTGCTCCTGAACAATTGCTGTTTAAAATAGTCCCAATCTCGGCAGGGCTTGGGCCGACTAACCCCTGAAACCCCTGATCTGATGATCTGATCGTCCGGTGTTGAGGTTTATCCGGTATGGCTGTCCTTCCATAAGTTCCTTTTGCCATTCAAGCTCTCTTACATCTTTCCTGCCCTCTCAAATCACATTGCTGTTCAAAGTATTCTCAGGCCGTGGTGGAACTCGGGCAGCGTGTACACACGGACCAAACTTTGAGGCCGCGATCCAATCATATTACGACCGTCTGGTGTTGAGTAATTACTTGGGGTGCTTTCTGTATGGGTGTCCTTCCTGTTGCGATTTAAGTTCCCTTGCATCTTTCTTCCTCCTCTTAAACAACGTTACCTTACTGTTCAAAGTATTCTTAGGCGGTGTATGCACATGGACCAAGCCCTCAGCCTGTAATACAAGGATATTCCGATCATCTGGTGTTGAGGACTTGAGGTTCTTCCGGTATCGGGGTTCTTCCTTTCCGAGGTATTGAAGCCTTTTCAACTCCTTCTTACTCCTGAGCACGGTCCTCGGTCAAAGTATTCTCAAGCCCCAGTCAGCTTTAGGCGGCGCACACAGACCAATTCATGAACCTGTGATGTGATCGTCCGCTATTGATGTTAAACCCGTGCTATGTTCTTTAGTTTCTACCATGGAGCCGACTTGTTGTTCAACGCCCTCGCTTCTGATGTCCCTCCCCAGTCAGTTTTGGTACGCCTCAGCAAGCCCGTGCAGACCAACCCCTGAACCCATGATACGATCGCCCGGTGCTGAGGTTATTTCAGTCCACCGGTGTTAAAGGTTTTCTAGTTGCTACTGTCTAACAACGTTCTTTTCAGAACCCCAACTACTCGAATGCCCTCCTCAGCTCTCGTGGCAGTCTCTGGTTCCTCACCCAAGGCCCCGAGGAGGCAACACAGCATGATGGAGCATGCTGCGACCGTAGGGGCCAACCTCTACGCTAATCGTCTTTTCGACCTTGTGTCGAGGTGCTTCCGGTGTTTTCAACTCCTTCCCAGTTTTAAACCCGCTTTCCTGTTCCCAAGTCTACTGCCACCTTGTTGAGTGACCATGTCCAGTACTGATGCCGGCCTGTGGAAGATAGCCCTTCAACCGACGATATAAGTGTGCAGTGACAATGCTGGGCTCTCCGAACTCGAAACTTTTCCGATATTGAGCTCTCTCTGACTCCCACCGTTAATTACAGGGAAAGATCGGTGTTCAGTACCCGGTTCACTGTCCTGGAATTTTTTTACTCAAGTCGAATCGATTAGTCCCAAAAGGGACGTCTGGTGGGCTTTTTAGGTCAACTCCTGAATCCGTAATTTTATCGTCCAGCGGTCTCCCATGTCTTGGAGGCGTTTCCCAATGTTGTTATAAGCTGGCATTCTAGTGAACGTCTACAGCTAACTTTCTACTTCCCCATATTTTCTGCCCTGGAAGCAATCCGCCTGTCCAATGTTGAGCCATAAGGCTCTACAGTCCCTCTTGGCATTGTTTACCTGGTGACTAACACTGTTTGTCTCCTTATCAAGCCTATTAACCCGTTAATTCCCACTTCGTCCAACCTTGAGCTTGTTACGCCTGACCATACTGTATTTTAGACCCACAGCTGTGCCTGTAATTAATACTTTGCGATAATTAATCGGCGTAGCTAATCCCCGGTTCTCGGAGTAATTTCATTATGCACAACGCTCTCCGTGAAGGATACCGCGGTTGAAGTTCCTAGCTTTCAGTCTATGGTGTTGATTAAGTTCTTTGCTTCAATCCTCATCACTGGACGAATTTTAATAAATATGATTCGCTACACGCCCACTGATGAGTGAGAGAGACCGACCTTTACATCGGTGACTTGCTTATCCGAAGGCCAGTGTTGAGCAACACGCATAATCTTGATCACCGGGTTTGTTCTCATGTATTTACCAGGTCATCTGATATATCACAAGCCTGAGTCTGGCTCACGACTCTGTAACCGTGTGCTTTGGGTCGAGGTAGGTATATCTCTGAATGACACCGCCGTTTCATTTCTAGCTTCAATTCCATAGAGCTGAGAATTGAGCACCAGAGTCATGAAAAGTTGGGTTGGCTCTCCTTTGACCCCTGAACTGTATTTATGTATTGTTTGCCTTCCTCACAAAGCCCCTTGATTGTAATTGTGTTGTGAATAAACCCGTTGTTCATCAGTTCTGACCATTTGGAGACCTTAACCTTAGTGAACCCTAACCCTTCCACGGCTCCCCCATGCCGGAGGGCCGGGCCAAGTGCGGGCCCTCCCGGCCCCACCCCTCACGGCCCCATATTTACCCCCGCCTCCGTGACGGGCGGCCCCGCACCCTATTTTCACCCTCGGGGCTGCGAATCACTCACCGCCATCGGCTAGCCTCTCGTAGACTGGCGTGACTGGCTCAACTCAGAGCGCCACCGGGTACTGTGACCCAAATAATGAAATGTTCTACCCACAAAGAGATCAAGGTATCGATGATAACTCCCTGTGTAAACTATACCTGTAGACCTATCTTGCATCCGTCGCCTCTTCCAGTGTTTTGAGTTGTCTTTCGGTTCTTGCCAGATAAACCACAGGCATTCGAAATACTGGGCATTCCCGATTCCCGTCAGTCAGTGGCTCCATTGTTTGGTGCTTCCTGCGTGCGACTGGCCGGTTCCACCCGTCGGCGATCCCCAATCCCGAGTTTCCCCACTCTCAAACTTGGCCCCTCAAGATTTTTCGGCTTTTCCGCCGCCTCCCAAGCAATTCTCGGATTTGCATCGGTATTCCGCAGCTGCTGCTCCTTTTTGCGCAACGCCATTCCCGTTCAACTCGACGCTCCTTCACCGTCCACGACTCCAATCACCCTTGCACTAATCTCTTTCAATTGACCGTTCCATCGGCCCCATCTCCGATTCCTCGCGCGACGTTTTGCGACGGTGCGGCTCCACTTCCCCGGCGGAAGTCTGGCGCTGCTTGCTGAGAGGTTCGACGCCGCAGGTCCCTCGGGCGTCATTCGGATTTCCCTCCAATTCTCGGCGCGTATCCACGCCATTGTACTCGCCGTCAACTATCCACAAACAACACCGTTTTCGGCCACACGCCTTAGTCTGCTTCTCCTAAGCGATGTCTGACACCCAAGGGAGCCCCGCTGGGGATTTGACTCCGGAAGAGGCCAGTCGCATTATTCATTCGCACCGCAAAGTGCGCTACGGTAAGTGGATCTCTTCCCATTGTTCCCGAATGCCGCGCAGCCCCGCCATTCCATTAGGGCCACTCCGGACATGCTTAGGCGGTACTACACCAACAGGATATAATCTGGCAAACCGGTCTGCTGGTTAATCGACGTTGTGTATCAGATAATTTCGGATCGTTGTTGGCATCAGTTCACCTTTGATCAAGGACTACATGGCTACTTGATACTTGTGGCGATTGAAGGGCGAAATAAGGAATTGGCTGAATATTAGGGATTGAACAAGGACACCGGACTGACATCAACGCCGGGAGTTAGGTACCGCATGCTGGCCGTGCCGCCAGAGAAAAGTCAAATGTGACAACAAAAGCCCGTGCGAGAACTGCGTCAAACGGGAACACCCACAGCTGTGTTCCTATAAACCGAACAGGGCCGCCGCCAGCAAGAGTAATTCGGTTGTCCCGGAGAATTCCACTCCAAGCAGGAAGAGAGCTCGGTCGCCCGATGAACAAGGGTCGCGGAGCCAGAGCAATGAGGCCCAAGATACCATAAGCACCTATGGTGGGTTCATTCTTTGCGTGTGAATTTCATGAATGGCTTTTTGCTCTCCTGTCCAACGTCTCATACCGCTGAACAGAACCGGACAACACCGAGACGACCCGGTATGTGGGCCAAAACAGCATCCCCGCCCTACTTCGAGAACAAACTTCCGAGCCCCAAGAGGGCAACGGCATCCGCCAAGATATGCGCTCTCTTCTCGGCCTAGATAACTCAGCCCCCTTTCCGTTGATGTCCTCGCGCCATCTGGACAAGTTAACATACGACATTTCTCACGAGCTACCGTCTGATCGTGAGGTGATGAAGTACGTAGCGCAGCTAGTGTGACAAATGACGAGATGAAGTTACTCACAACCCCCTAGGTTATTCCGCACTTACAAGGAAATCCCACAGCAGTTTTGGGGTTTTGTTATTGACATTGACGGCCTCGAGTCACGGCTCATGGTGTATCTTGAAGACCGCGCCAAGAATGCTAGGGCTTCCACCAAGACCCCCAAACCAGTCTCGGCCTCATGGTTATCCATTCTTTTTGCCGTCCTGGCTGTCGGCTCGCAATACCACGATTCGCCCTACCATATCCGGACGAGAGATTCTCAAAAATACATTCAGATCTCGTTCCATTTTCTGCGCATCGGGAACTTTTTGTTGAGGTATGTACGGCCCCAAGGAGTGGCCAGGGCTCTTGTTAATCGGCTGTGCAGGCCCAACCTAGACTCCATCCAGGCCCTTCTGATGACCAGCTTTGTGCTGCTCAACGACATGAAAGCCGAGGCTTCATGGGCCTTGCTCGGCCTCACTTGCCGCCTCGCACAGTCCCTTGGTGTCCACCGGGCCCAGCCACTTGATGAGCGACAAACTCCAGATGCCGCAAAGAAAGAGATGGCGAGGCGGAAGCTATGGTATGGCCGCTTGCCCCCTTGCGCCATGGTTAAGATGAACGCTGACCTTTCAGGTGGACATGTCTCTGGCATGACACACTTACATCCTTGTCATTCGACCGGTAGGTTTTCTAATTTCCCTTTCCCAGTCTCACCACGCAATGACCAAGTTGGATTTTAACATCATGCGCTAGCTCTCCAATGACAAACATCCCATGCTGCCCACTGCCAATGTCACCCACCGCTGAGACCGAAGGGTGGGCATACCTCGAAGCCATGTTCCACCTGAACCAAATCATATCGGAAAGGTTGAACCCAGACGCCATCGCATCAGCCACATATGCTGAGATCCTTGACAACTGTGCAGCAGTGGAAAATATCCGCGACAAGTTAAAGGTCCGGTTGCGGAGTAAAGAAATGTGCAAGTCCGCCGTGGACCGGCTCCAGCACTTCGCCATTCGGCTGCATACATCCTTCATCATCTCCGTGTGCTGCCGTCCTGCCTTGTTGCGACGAGACAGCAATCTCCTCGACGCGGAGCAGAAGAAGTTCCTTGCGGACCGATGCAAAGCAAACTTGACCGAGACAGTCCGCATGTTTCTGGCCATGCACCAGTTGTCAGTCATCCCCACACGGTCATGGGCATTCACCTACCACGGGCTGTCGTCCGCCGTCCTTTTGGGGATCTTGGGTGAGACAAAAGCAGATCCTGAAGTCCGGCAGCTGCAAGGCGACCTCATCTCGGCCCTCTCAGCCACTGCTGCAAAGGACCTTACATCACCCCGGCCGCACATCCGGAAAACAGACCTCGACATTGAACTCTCTGGCCCGCTATCTCGGGCTCTGGACGCACTGCGCAACATCTACGACCACGGCACCGTCGTTGGAAGGCAGCTAAAGAGGGAAATGAGCAACGCTGGAACGGGCTCGGGTACGCGCACACCACTGGGGCCTGCGCAGCTCGCTAGTCTTTCGGCCAACGGTGTGCCGGTCCAAGATCTGCGCCCGGGACCGGGGCATTTAGACCCACACCAAAATGCAGCACTCGCTATGACGGAGCTACAACAGCAGAGCGGCGGTTCGGTAGCCGACTTTTCCGCTGGGTAAGGGCTTTCCCATTGGCAACGATGTCACAGATTGTCTAACCGGTCCCAGCATCCCCTTCGCGCAACTGCCGGCCACATCAGGAGCACCGCCGCTTCTTGACATTGCCGGGTATGACCCAGCCAGCTACATGTCACCGATGGACCTCTACGACTCCATCTTCTGGGGTAATTGAACCTTCAATACAGTCAGTTCCATGCGAGGGTTCCTGTTGCTGACATTTTCAGAATCACCCGACCCCTTCAACACCGGGCTGGACTCGATGAACTTTGATTTTCTCGCCCATCCACCACCGGGACAGCCACCGCAGCAGCAGTTCTACTTTTAAGGGGGGCAATGGCGGCTGCCACATTCATTTTATTCGGGCCGCATTTCACAAGGAGACACTGTACAAAGGGCAATTCAACGATGTACGAGAGAGCTTTGGCAACTCTCAACAACATTTTAATATACTCTCCTTCGATTTATCTTTCTCTCCTTTTGTTTCAATTCAGGACATATTAATGGCACTACCTTGAGCGACCGATGCTCCTTCCCTGGACTTGTCGTTGCGTATTAGGAAAGCTTCAGGCGCGACCGATTACCTCAGCTTCGCCTCAAGACCACATACAACCGTGTTGATGTATGCATACCACATCTCATCGACAATATGAATCTTCTCTCTGTATTATTAAATACTGTATTGGGTGTGGTAATTCTATTCAATACTGCCAGTCAAGCTGCCAAACTTCCAAACGGGTTCCGGAGACCTGTGGACAAATGTATGCATGAACCAGTCTCCGCCCGTTCACTTATCCCAAATTGAGTCCAGGCGTCAAGTTAATCTGAACAGCTCTCGTGTCCCCGGCTTGGTTTGACGGTTACCATGACTACCAAAGCCATGTCGAGTACATCCACGCGCTTTCGGCAAAACATCCCTCGTTGTCAAGGATTTTCACGGCCGGAAAGTCGTTTAAGAAGCGAGAGATCTAGGGGATTCATTTGTTCGGGAGGGATGGCCCCGGCATAAACCCAGCCGTCGTCTTCTTCGGAACCATGCACGCCAGGGAGTGGGTCTCTACTATGGTCACCGAGTACATTGCCTACAGCCTGCTCGAGGGCTACGACACAGACCGAGATATCGAGCATGCTCTGGACAGTTTTGACTTTTACATTTTCCCTATTGTCAACCCTGATGGTATGTCCTCTTGATAATTCTCACCTAAATTATCTAGTGTAATAAACGGTCAAGCTAATACCCCCCGCCCCAGGTTTCGTCTTCACGCAAACCAAAGACCGCCTATGGCGCAAGAACCGGCAAGTCAACGCCGACAAAGGCCGAGGCGCCTCCTGTGTGGGCCGCGACCTCAACCGCAACTGGGCCTCGGCCTGGGGCAAATCCGGTGGTGCATCAGACAAGCCATGCCGGCCGACATTCCGCGGGTTCCGGCCTCTCGACGCACCCGAAACCAGGGCGCTGGCGGTCGAATTAGAAGCGATTCGGGAAGAGCAAGGAATCCGGCTGTTTATCGACTGGCATGCGTTTGGGCAGTTGGTTATGCATCGTGCGTCTCTCCGCCGCTAACTTGCCCCGTTTCGCCCCTCCCCCCCTCCAGTCTATTACGGATTACTAACACGCAAGAGCGCCTCCTCCTACACAGCCCGCGGTCATACTTGCGCTCCCTCTCAACAACCAAGCCCACACTCCCCAACGCGTTGGGTCGCATCCGAGCTCGCTTCTTCCATGCGTGCTGTCCACGGCGCCGAGTACGGCGCCGGCTCAGCATGTGAGTTGCTGTATCCGACGTCGGGCGACAGCGCTGACTACGCCTTTGACGTGTTGAGGGTGGAGTATGCGTACACTGTGGAACTGCGGCCTGGGATTGGGAAGGGGAAAGGCGGTCGGGGTGGGAAGAGGAGATCTGGCGGGTCGGCGGCGGGGTTTGCGTTGCCTGAGAAAGAGATCCGGATGGCGGCGGAGGAGGCGTGGGGTGGGGTGAGGCATGTGTTGCGGTTGATTCATGCGTATTGAATAGGAGTCAGGAACATGGTGACGGTGGGCGGGCATTGATGGTAATAGGGCTCTAAAGTGTTCGTTACAGTGGACAGAAACATGTGTGGTGCTACGACATCCGGGTAGTTAGGCGCTTTTATATGTTTTTTTGCGTTGTGTTTGACCACGAGCAGTTCGTCCTCCCTTGCCCCAATTTTGTTCTTAGGGTCTGGGGTTTTTAACTTGTCGGTGTTCGCTTTCCCTGCAACTGAGTTGTTGAAAGTCTGCCTCATGACAATTGTCTAACTTTTCGCCCGAGAGCGTTAGTGTGCGCAGTACAATGAATAGAAGCCTGAGGATATATTGAATGAATCTCTTGTTCTCCACATCGTGTGAGACGGCAATCAACTATATCGGTTCGATGTTTTTTTTAACAAGATTGGTTGGCACGCATAAATCACGATCCATAATCGTAGGGCCCGGGACGAGGAGGGAGTCCCATAATGACCGAGCCTTACCTTCAACGCCCGTGGTACATGTCGCAACTCGTGCTCGATGTAGTCCGCCAACCAGGAGACCGCCTCCCCCTTAATGAACGTTTGGGCAATTTCTTCGGCCACCTTTCGGACCGCAGCTCCCAGCTATGTGAAACGAATCAAAACGAGACTTTCGTCAGCAGGAGAACAGAGCTTCAAAACAGGCCTTGAACAAAACACGCTGTGGTGGATAATTCGGGGAACGCGTGCCCGGGGAGTGGGCGTTTGACGGAGAGAATTGTGGCTTTATTATACCTTGTGGGTCTTAAAGTCCACAGTGAGCATCAACAGGTCCAGCTCGGAGTCGCAGCTGCGCTTCGGTCTCCCAACCGATCGAGGCGTGTTCTGTGACGTCTGCGATGTCAGCAAGCATTAGGTACCCGTAGATGTCCCAGAAATCAACCATTCACCTCGATATCATTCTCCTCGCCCCTTGATAAGAGTTGGGAGAAATCAGTGGTCTCGGCCAGATCTTGCGGCGTCTTGACCTGCTCGCTTACACCGTCGACGTTGTTGACGAGTTGGCCCGAGTCCCCGGCGGAGGCGATGCCTGGGGCCGCCATGACGGGGGCCGCTAACATAGCGGTGGCGACAAAGAGGAGGCGAAAGGAAACCATTTTGTCGAGAATTGGAGCGTCGAGCAGAGGCTGTGTGAGATGTGTGGCAGATGGACGGATGGGAAGTGTGATGTCTAGAGATTCATGGGAAATGAAAGGCCCTTTATATCACAAGTTCATCATGACACATCCAGGTGAAGGGCGGTGGGTGGTTGGGGATGGGGGGTCTCATGAACGACTCATCACATGCCCATCGGGCCAAGCCTTGGGCAAGCGCAGACTCAAACTGAATCAGAACCAGCACCAAGCTGGAAAGGACTTGTAAAGTTTTGGTTCTCGCCTTCCCGGGCCCCGCTGAACTAGCCGCGGGCCATCACCGTCGTCTCCCAAGTCTCTTGCATGGCCCTGCGGTGTGCCGGCGTGCTGGTGTGCCGGCGTGAAGGTTTGCAGGTGTCAATCTCGGCCCGTGGCTGGGTGAGCTGAACAGACTCCATCGGCGAGACATCATCATGATCTGAGACTCCCCACTCTACACAACAGCAACTAAAGAAAACTTCCGAATGACCTCAGTGACCAGCCTCGGATCTTGATTGAGCTTGGGTCCAGAACAAACCAGTCCCAATGAGGCCAGTAGTGATGCAGCTCGCGACCGGCTGCTGTACTTTCCGGGGCATCACAGAGAATCTTACCGAACACGGACAATGAAATGTGACGACTCATTGCCCGGCCAGAGCTGAACACGATAGTTGGTGGACTGGTCACGACGAGAGGATATGACCTGTGCTGGATTAACGACTTGCTGGTATAATTAGGTAGGTAAACAAGGCCGCAATGGCGCCAATGGCTCGGGTGTTGCCTACAGCTATTAATCTGCGGTTTGATTATCATTACTGTTTTCTATCAATTATTACCTCTATCACCTCCATCCTTTGCTAAACAACCTTTTTTGTCTCATACACACACACACACACACACACACACACACACACACACACACACACACATCCCCACCATTTCTCTCCTCTGCCCGTCGTGCCTCATCTTCCTCCTACTCTTAGGACTTCCTGCTGTAGCAACGCGTTTGGCGGTCTGCACTCCAAAACAACTACTAATCACCGCACAACCTTAAACGCTGGGGTTGGGGGCCTTCCCAGTGTGAGTGGCCTGGTCGACAGTCTGCTGAAAGTGCTGGGTGTCGGCGTTGATCTTGTCCGCCGAGGGCGGGGTGACGCCAGCGAGCGTTTGGCCCAGGTGCTATTAATAACATTGGTATGTCAGCATTTGAAACTTGGTTCTCTGCCCTCAGCGTAAAGGGGTAAAGGGTTGAGTGCGTGAGTGAGTGGGTGGTGGGTGGATAGAGGAATGAAGGGAGGGATGGGACAGGGTGTACTCACGCCCACGCTGCTGCGAGTAACCTGGAGTGAGTTAGGTAGCGCAGCCTCGGGAGACGGAGTGTCGTCGCGGGCCGCCACGGCGCGGGTGTCGTAAAGGATGAGACCGATAGTGGTGAAGTAGTCGCCACCGGTCAACTAGGAGATAGTTAGTAAACCGCGAAGGGAGGACGGGTGGGCAGTGAAAGGTGTAGATGGACAATGCTCACCTGGTGGTAGGCGTCGGCCACCTGGTTGGCCGCGGCCTGGTCCTGGATGGGAGCGGACTCGGCGGCACTTTGGGTGAACTTGATGACCGCCGCGTTGAAGCTGGTGACGGTAAGCACGAGAGCCTGTCCGAGTTAGCAAATGATCTAGCCGAACACCGGGTTGTTTGCACGGCGGGCAAAGAGAGAGGGAAGGAAAAAGCAGGAGGGGGGGAGGAGAAGAAAACCTACGGCAATCTTGGGCGTGGTGCCGTCCGTGGGCGTCGCAGTGCTCTTGATCTCCTTGGCCTTCTCATTGAGACCGTTGAGGCCGGTGACGATTTGCTGAGTCGTGAGGCCGGCAGCGAGAGCGGGAGCGAGGAAGGCGGCGGCGGCCACGAGAGCACGAACGGAAACCATGTTGTCGGTATTGATGAGACTGCGAGGTGGCGAGGATTGCACGTCGAGGTGTGATGCTGAGAAGGAGATTGTTCGTTTGCTGTTGGAAAGTCGCAACTTGGTTCAGAGGCGGACTCGTCTCTCATTTAAACTATTTTCACAGCTGCCTTTTGGAATTCGTCAACGCACCCTGGTCTTTCGAGCGGTGTCCACCACCCCGGCCTCGCCGAAAACCCTCATGGTTATTTTGGTTGTTTGTGGCACCAGAAAGACTGATGTTGTTGATCACGCTCAGCTTCACCGTCTCTTTGGACCACCACCTGCACCGTGTGTATCTTTATGAAGCCAGCCTGAGTAACGAGTTAGCCACAGTATCCGCACTGGATGCCCCAGCCCAGACAGACACGGGCCGCCTGAACATCATTGGGGTTCGGCACCCGAACATCACCTCTCTCCTGTCGATCAAGCCCCCAAAACGACACGCGTTTGTCCACCTGGCGGCCAGGGTACACGTCCCAACAAAGCAACAACCATCGCGGGAAGAGAAACCCGCCAGAAAATGGCTGAAGGATCTGCTTGGAGAATCACGAAAGCTCTAGAAAGTCGGAGAAACACTGCTCAAATAAGTCACCGCGTATTCCGTACTGTGACCAGCAAGGTGAGAAGATATGATAGATGCTGTCAAGGCCAAAGCCTCCAGGGCATTACATTATTTACATTACTGACGTGGTCCGCTAAGTAATCACAAAAATGCTCGTACCCACGACAAAACTGGGCGGCAATCTAAATCAACCAAGATCCAATGCCCCCGAGAACCGAATAAAAACACCGCCCTTTTTTCCCTTTCCCGCAACGACAACCCCAAACCTCAACTCCTGGTGAATTGGACAACGAGCTTTAGTTGGCACCGGCGGCACCCTCGACGGTCTTAAGCACCCCGTCAATGGTGGTCAGGAGGTTGTTGGTCTCAGTATGGATATCCGTGGCGTGCGAGTTCACAACAGTGACGATGGCAGCGCCCAGGCCCTGTAATTAACACAGATGTTAGAAACGGAGACCCCAATAATGATCGAGTTGACCGCCATGGCCATGGAATGAGGAACTCACATTGATGTTGATATGGGTGACCCGGAGGGCAGGCGTGAGCAGAGGGCCGATGGTGTTGGAGGCAGTGTCAACGACATCGCCGACCTCACGGAGGCCGAGGACACCGCCGAGAAGCTCCCCGAGGGTGCTCTGGACGAGGGTGACGACCGGGCCCGCCGCGCCCAAGAACTCCTCGTAGGCGTCAAACACGTTGTCAGCGTCGACACCGGCCGGGATGGGGGCCATCGCGGTGACCTTGTGGGTCAGGTCGGTGATGTCGCCGTTGAAGTGGGTGACGCTGCCGAGGAGGGTGCCGGCGGTGTCGGTCACGGTCTTGGTCACGCCCTCGGCATTGACGGTCTTGATGCTGCCCGCCTTCTGGGTGAGGGCCTGGATGCTCGAGACGAGCTCGGCGGGGGTGAGGCCGACGGCAAGAGCGGGAGCCAGGAAGGCAGCGGCAGCAGTGAGGGTGCGGAAGGAGACCATTTTGGCGGGTGTGTGTGGGTTGAACGGGGTGGGTTCTGTTAGATGGTTGGGGAAATGGGCTGCTGGCTTCTTGAGTTGATTGTGGTGAGCTGGAGAGAAAACATTCAAGACTAGACAGGACGGTCGAGGAGGCCGCCTTTTATCTTCGTTTGGCTCATGCTCTTGCTAACCCTCCAGATCAAACCGATCGCTCCCTTGAGGCCTCCTGAGTCGTGAAGGAATGGCTGGCAATCCCGGCTTCTCCACGAGAGACGCCGAACAGCCGGAGGCACCGATACCCTCAACATGGCATGCTGGCTTCGGTGACGTTGATCGCCGGGGCTCGAGTGACATCGTTCAGGCCAGGGACGGTGGTTTGCTTGGGGGAGCACAGTCAGTGCACCATTCTCCCGCAGACAAGAGATGAAAGAATGCCCATCTTGCTCTCCAAGTAACCGATATCTTGCCCGTTCCCAGCGTTCTGATGGTCCTGTCATGCGAAATATCCACCGCACTCTGGAAGTTGCCGGTCAAAAGCTGGCATGACCCCGGGCACCGACGACGGCGGGGTTGGTGTGACGGCAGTGGCTTGCTCCTGAGTTCATCTTATCCGCGCCGTCTCCTGTCGATCGGTTCCCAAACCCCGGCTTTTGACCTGTCCAAGCAACAATCAACGTCTGATGTTGGTTCCTTGCATGGTGGGCTTTCTTGGGCCTCTCACAGGGTTGTCCCTCTCCACGTTTCAGGGGACCCGCCAAGCCTGCTTGCAGCACGGGCGCATCAACGGCTGGGTTTACAAGGGTGGCCCGGCCGCTCAACGCCCGTCGGGAAATGTCATCCCCACTGAGCCACTGAGGGCAGTGAGGGTCCAATGCTTGGCCGCAACTTTAAATTCGGCATGTCACAACCCCAGGGTTGCACCCCGCGCGCAGCGATATGCCACGGCGTCTTGTGAGTTGTGACGGGTGACCGTGAGCCCCCGAGTCACCGCTTTCCTCCAATGTGCGCTTGCTGGAACTTGCTGGTCGCTTTTCCCTCCTTGGCGGTGCGCGCCGCTGTCATGTCAATCACCGTCGATCTTCTACCAGGTCCCAGGTTTTCTTGGCCCAACCAAAAGAAACGAAGTGGGCCCACCGAATCGTCCACGCTCAACGAGTCAACAACAACCCCTTTTCGAATGCCTGCATCCTCTCCATCGTTTCGGTCTCTTTTCTCTGGAACTGTCCATTGCCACCAGCCGATCCCCTTGGAGCAAGGAACTTCGGATGTTGAGAGGACCTCGACAGACCGGTCGAACGGAAGAATGGCCCTGAAAGAATTTTAGTTTGGTTCATTGGTTGCAGAAAAATATGACCAGTATACCGAAACAAACCCGACGCATTAGTATTTGCTACCCCCGTATCTGTACCTAAGTTGCACTAGATGCTCACTTTTCCGGAGGTTGATTGTGATGATAACATTCTACCGGGGTGATATGCCCTTGCCCGTCAAGCTTTTCGGCGTCAATTGCCCTGCTTGGGAGGTTTGGCCGGTTGATTTTCATGGCGAAACGTTGGGCGCCAACCAATTTGGTCCTGATAATATCTTCAAGGAGTGAGCGGCTAGCCGGGAAATTTGTCAACAACCCCAGCTCGACCGACGACTGAATGTGGGATGGTTCACGGGCCGTCTTGACAAGTCGTGTAATGAATCAATCCGTGAAATCCCGCAAATGGGTAAGGTAAGTACCGAATTACGTTGGACACGTTGGGAATGGATTGATGCCGTCCCTGACATCCCTCACCTCGCCGAGCAAAGTCCCTACCTATGCATCTTGGGACCGACTTCATTCCCAGTTAAAATGGTTGAGAATTTCAGCATCTAGTTGTTTGCTCACATGCTTTGGTTGATTAACATTAACATTAACAGAATAACAATTAACTGGCAGTGACCAGCTATTCATAGCCAAGTCCTCCGCAACCCTGTCTCCCCGAGGCGACCATCTCTTTGCCTGCCTGTCCACTTTCATTCCTGGCTGGACAGAAGAGGGCCACCGTAGCCACCATCCATCTCACCAGCCTACCCAATCGAGGTACCGACTAGGCCACAAATACGTTGGCGCGCTTCTGGGCGCTACCAATCTTGTCGAACTGGGCCATAGTGTTGTGCACGTTCTCACCCAGCCTTCCGGGCGACACTGGCTCCCCGGTCAGGCCAATGATGGTGAAAGCAATCGTCTGTACGCCAGCGTGGCACTTTGGTTAGGGATTGACGTTCCTCGATATAGAACAGAATTTCACTCAACGCCATGGAGGTTACTCACATCAACGACACCTTCAAGGCTCCGCAGCACAGCAGCCACAGGGGCCCCAACCGCGGGAACCGAGGCCACCAGAGGAGCCTTGTTCCCCAAGGTTTTGAGCAGATTAGACTGGGCATTTGCAAACTATCGAGTGAACCACAATTGTTAGTAACCAGTATCACGAAACCTCAAGCCCTCGTGCGAGCATCCAGATATATGTCCGCACAGTCTTACCTTTTTATAACCGTTGTTGATTTGGGTGATTTGATCCGCGCTCAGACCCTGGGTATCGATAGACCGCGTCGTCGCGCCGTGCACGAGTGTATCGGCCGTGGTAATAATATCAGTGAATCCTGCGATAAGGTCCTAACCAGAATTCGATTCAAGTCAGTCGTCTCCTCTTCGCATCATCGAAGGGAACCGTCCTTGTACCCGATCATAACCATCGGGAGAATGAAAGAAGAGGTCTGCCATACCGGGAAGGGACCTTGGCCGATAACAAAAAGCGGCGCGTTGACCACAGTGATGCTGTCGGCCACCGGCTGGAGCTCGAGTGACTTCTGGGTCACCTTGTTGAGACCGTCTGTCACCTGCGTGGCCGAAAGGGCGGCCATGACGGGAGCGGCCAACACCGCAGCGCCGGCGATAAGGGAACGCAGGGAGATCATGTTTACGGGTTCGTTCTGGGATCGGGGTTGGACTAAAAATACGGTTGAGGAACCACAAACGAATTCGAACTGATTGGGGGGCGATGAGTTGGCGATTGCGTCTGGAGAAGAGAGCTGGGAGAAGCAGGAAGCAAAAGAATTTCTCCTCTTTTATATTCCCTAGGCAACGGACCTGATTCATATTTGATTCTCTCCTCTTCGGTTCTTCCCGCGGCCGTAAGGGAACTTACCAAAAAAGAAAAAAAAAAGTAATTGATCTGATGATCAGCCAGTCCACGCCCAAAGGAGTGGTGTCTCTCCCTTTGGAGCTTTTCAGCTCCCCTTTCCTTGTCGATCTATCACTTCGGGACCTGACGATCTGTGATCTGTGACGGGGTTCCCGCCAAGACCACTGGCACGAAGACGCTCAAGAAGTGATTTGCCAACCGCTTCACGCATCATCAGCCCAATGCATACTGTGAGCATCCTTTGTGGATGGAGAGGGCTGATTCTCACGGAACATCACATCGAATATCAAAATTTTGGTGTCCATGTCGTGTACAACTCTCGCCAACGATTGCACTGATTGACCCCGGACGTGCCTCCTTATAGGGTAGCCAACCGCCAATCACTGCAACGCGATTCGCTACAGCCGGTGCCCACACCAGCAAATCTTCCGTAGTATAGTGGTCAGTATGTGAGCTTGTCATCGTCGACTTCGCTCGAGACCCGGGTTCAATTCCCGGCGGGAGAGTCGCTTTTTGATCTGGGCCGTTTTTTTGCCAGGTTTCGTTTCGATGATGTGTGTGGCCTCGACTTTCTTCACATTTTACTGCCATAAGGCCCGTCTCTCGACGAAACGCTTCGAACATCCAGCCATTGAGAGGTCGAAAAAGGTAATCCAGTTGAGATATCGGCCTTCGCCGACTGGCGCCTTGTGAACAACACAGATGGAAGACTTTGACACGCGGAAACCGCCACATGGCTCTGAGACCTTCTTGTTGGGTGACCGCGGCGCCTGACATCCATCCACTAAAGATGCGGAGACAACCTTCCTGTTTGGGCGAATTCGAGGGCAAAATGGGGCCGCCAAGTAATTTTTAGGCCCGAAAAGCGGGTTATCGGTAGGCCGAGGCCTCATATCGCAGTTCACACACCTTTCAAAGCGCAAACAATTTCATCTTGAACCCCCGAAGGCTCTCTATTAGTACCGACACCAGCTGGTCTTTGCAGCCCAGATTGATAACACCACCTCGAAAAGTAGAACCCAAGTTGTCAGTGCGTCCGTAATTATCACCTCGAGAACCGTCGCCAAGATGTCGGTGCAAGAACCATCCATGGACCTGCCTATCATTGACCTCGACGTCTTCCTGCGCCAACCCCGCGACTCACCCGAAGTGCAGGCCGAATGTACCAAGGCCGCCAACGCGCTCATCACATACGGCGCACTAGTCCTGCATGACTCGCGCGTAGCCGACGATGACAACGACACCTTCCTGGACCTCCTGGAGGACTATTTTGCGCAGCCCGAGGCCGACCTCCGGAAGGACGAGCGGCCGGAACTGGCGTATCAGATCGGCGTGACGCTCGAGAATACCGAAAAGCCCAAGTGCGCCGTCGACGAGCCGTGTCTGAACGTGATCCAGCGCCTGGCCCCGGCTGAACGCCCGCTCGACATCTCTGCCCATTCGCCCGACCCCAAGTGTCGCTTCTTTTGGCGTATGGTTGAACCGCCGCCGTATGAGACGCAGTTCCCCGGCCTGAACGCGGCCAACATCACGCCAGATGCGCCGCATATCAAGGAGCGGTGGGGCCCGGTGATGAATCAGTGGGGGGCATCGATGAAGAATGCGTAAGCGGGTTTACCTTGGCGGTTGAAAAGAATCAAGTGGGCGTAGTTTGGGGTGCTAACTCGCAGCAGTGTTGAGGGCCTTACTCAGATGACTGCGGTCGGTCTAGGGCTGGAGGCGGACACTTTCAAGGATGCAGGCCGATACGGGTAAGCTTTTATTCATAATTCCCCGTCGGGGTCAACTCGACGTACAGTTAACCGAGAGACTCACCTCATCACTCTAGCCCCCACCTCCTCGCGCCAACCGCCTCAGACCTGCAAAAGTACGGCCAAAAAGACACTATCCTCGCCGGCTTCCACACCGACCTTAACTTCCTCACCATCCACGGCCGCTCACGCTACCCTGGCCTGCACATCTGGGCGCGGAACACGGGCAAGCGCATCCCCGTCAAGATCCCGGCAGGCGGTAACTACTTGTTAGTGCAAGCTGGCAAGCAACTGGAGCACGCCACAGGCGGACTGGTCAAGGCAGGCTACCACGAAGTTGTCGTCAACGAACGTACCCTGGAAGTCATCGAGGACCGCCGGGCCCGCTTCCCCGACCGGCCGCTGGTGCGCATCTCGTCAACCTTCTTTTGGCATTTGTCGTCGGACTATGACCTAGCGCCGATCCCGGCGTTAGAAGAGAAGGCGAAGAATGTGAGACTGCAGCAGTTAAACTTGGGTAAGGATGAGGGCGAGGAGGTGCAATACCCGCCGATGAAGGTTGGGGAGCAGGTCCAGAGGTGAGTTGATGGCACATGCTCTATTGTTTTCAATATGGCGCTCCTGGTACTAACGTTACTTCTAGCGAACTCAAGCACATCGCTTTGATGGCGGCCAGTTAAGTGTGGTCGGGCAATATTGTGTGACACAGTGACTCGATGGAGGGCGGCGGACTGTGTCTTATTTAGGTCGGATGCATGGGGGGTGGTTTGGTTTAGAATCATTCAACGCACTGCGATCAAAGTGATCATGTTTCGAGCTATTTATAGCCTTGCACATAACTTCAAAATGGGGTAATTAAATGGTTTTCCCAGAGAGGCTTAATCAAACACACTGGAGCCTTTCTCCAACCCGAGGCGTGTTGGTCGACCATAACCATATCGCTGTGCATTGATAATGCCGTGGTCTGGACGCCGATCCCATGCAATCGTGCTACAGCAGGTGTCAACACCTGCGAGTCTTCCGTAGTATAGTGGTCAGTATGTGAGCTTGTCATGATCGACTCCGCTCGAGACCCGGGTTCAATTCCCGGCGGGAGAGTACCTTTTTGGGCGTTTTTCAAATATTCACTGTCGTTTTCACTTTGTTTTATTTACCCTTGACTTCTTTTTTCTACCTCTTGTGTTCCGAATTCCTGAATCCTCAGTACTGCTGTTGTTGCCAGCTGATGTTCCACCCAACCACATCCGCTCACGCTCTGTGCCCATCCCCGACATTCACCATCTGCAGTTGGGTTCACAAGCCCTTTATGGTTGGCCAGCTGCGTTGGCAGCTGACCACGACATTGGCGGGCGCCCAAGAATTGGGATGTCTCTTTTTTCTGGTTCGACTTGGTCTTGGTGCCCAAAGTGTGACTGACCTTCATTCATATTGTTGCAAATCTCCAAGGTTTAGCTAATTATCATGACCCAAGTCCCATTGTTTATTTAACAACCTTTGAAACCTTTCACATATTTCGCCTTCATCAACACACATCACTCGGCAACAAAATCCATCCGCCACCCATCAACTCGACCCCCGGCCATGAACGGCTCGCCGCCCGGTTTCCGCGGGTTCGGTACCCGGCCCTCGTCTGAGACCAAGGTGCCGATCGGAGTCCGACGGGACACCTACGTCAACGAAACACCTTGGGGCGGCGATGGCAAGGACAAAGCAAATACAAGTGGCAGTAAGAATTATGAGCGACCTAATTACTGTTGAAGATAGTCCGTAGCAGTCCAGCTAACAGAACTCCCGCTCACCAAGCCGCCGCTTCCCAGGATTCCGCCGTCCACTCCCTCTTTGAACACAAATGCCCCACCAATATGTGCCCAGCCCGCTGGTCCAAGCATGCCAGCGACGCCCCGGAACAGGCCGAGCTAGGCGCCGAGATGAGCCTCAAATCCATCGTCCAACGCTTCACCCACGATCGCGCGACAGGCTGGCAGATGTCCTCGTTCTCCGTCAACTGCCCGCTGATGAGAGACTTCCTTGGCAAGTCCCTGGAAAACTACCAGGACTTGAACCCCGCCCTGGCATTCTGGACTTTTGATATTCCGTTCAAGCCTCTCGTGCATCGGTGGAAGAATATCCAGCGGATGCACCAAGAGATGCAAGACTCGGGAGACGAGGAGGTGGAACTGGCGAAGAAGGAAGCGGTCAACAATCTGTTCCGGTTTCTACAACCCCGGATTACGCCTCTGGTCCACGACGTCTTCGAAGTCAAGATGACCGGTAATGTGGCGTGGGACATGCTCTGGCAGATCTTCCCTCCGAATGAACTTGTGTGGACGACGCTGGGAGGCGTGCAGGCTATCTGTCGCGTGTTGGCATGCCATAAGGAGTCTAATCCGGGACCTGTACCGCCGCATTGGCGCGTGAGGGTCGAGTTTGTGGAGTGGAACGGGAGCAAGTGTGGGATTGCGATAGAGAATGTCGCTATCCTGAAGTACAAGGGTCATCGGTCGATTGATTCGCTCCCTGTATACCCCTTATCGTTCCGGCCGGACTCCAATCTGAAAAAGAAGGAGGCCATGGCTCGGGGGTTGAGGTTTCAGCAGCTGAGGGGCTGCCGGTACATGAATTACGAGGGTATCATGATCCCAATCACCGGCAACCATGAAGAGACGACGGTAAGCTTTTCGGCTGCACTGTGTCAACCATGTTGGTCATGGCAAGATTTCCACCAGTCTTGTTGTTAACTGCTAGCTCAGGTGTCAGGCCGGGTAATGGTAGACGCATATGCCTACTACCAAGTCAACAAGATGGTCAAGCCAAACTTGAAGGATCTGGGGCACACCGACTCCAGCAGCCCGGAGACCAGCGATTCAGAGTCAAACGACGACGCGTCCTGCCCGGAAACACTGGCGACAAGTTCGGATGCCGAGCCAGAGCCGGCGGTCGCGGCTCGCCCTGGCTACCCAAGCCGCGCTCGTCATCGTTCTCAGGAATTGATCGAGCTCTCTAAGGAGCACTGCCTTCTTGTCTCACCGTGGATGATTGGGTTTGATCTCACGCAGAAGAAGTGGGGTGAGTAAAGGAGTCTCGTGCTTAATTACTGTGTAATCCCCTACGGCCGTTTTATGATACGTTACGAAGTACATCACATTAATAACACAGGCCAGGTCGCTTCCAAATTGACAGCCTTAGCGACATTGAATGGAACGACAAGGCGTTTGACACCCTCGTCCTGCCTGGGGGCGAGAAAGAGCTCGCCTGGGACTTTGTCGAGAGCAAGGCTAAATCGGACGAGGGTGTGGATGACTTTGTGCCCGGCAAAGGTTGGTGGAATCCGTGATATTATGCGGGCTGTCGGCGGGTTATGGTTGTGCTAATTGACCCTTTTTAACCAGGACGAGGCATTATCATCCTCATGTTTGGCCCGCCTGGCGTGGGCAAGACATACACCGCAGAAGCCGTGGCCGAGAAAGCTCGCGTCCCGTTGTACGTAATGAGCGCCGGAATGCTAGGAGCCAGTCCCGAAACCGTCGAGTCCATTTTGACAAGGGTTCTCGAGCTCTGCCGGCTGTGGAATGCCATGTTGTTACTTGACGAGGCCGACGTCTTTCTAGGAGCCAGGCAGGGCAACACACTCGCGAAAAATGAGCTCGTGGCCAGTGAGTAGGCCCACAACGTTATCAACCCGTTTGCTATAATTACCACTGACCAGCATGAACTTATTAGTATTCCTCACAAAACTCGAATACTACCAGGGAATCCTCTTCTTGACGACGAACCGTTTCTCAAGTATTGACCATGCTTTCCAGTCGCGCGTGGATCTCTTCCTTCCTTACCGGGACCTCGACGCCAACGCCCGCAAGCAAGTGTGGAACAACTTCTTTGACCATTTTGGCCGGAACAAGTTTGAGATTACAGGGGAAGAACTCGACCGGCTCTCGGAGTTGGCATTGAACGGGCGTGAGATCAAAAACCTGATCAAGAGCGCTCAGCTGCTTAGTGCCCGGAAGGGCAGCAAGGTGGTGGCGGGACTGTTGTACATGCTGGCGGAGAATCGGGTAGCAGCACTGAAGATGTTGGGGGATCACAACGCGAAGGATATGTAGTTGTGTTGTGACAGGCAGAAGACGGAAGCTCAATACAACAACACGGGACGCGAATGCTCTGTCATTTCGAACGGAACACACGCTTTTGACTTTGGGGTTTCCGCAGGAGTTGGCTCACTTTTATGCACAGCAAACAGCGAAACATTCTTGAAACCAAACGCTATGTTGATTCGTTCAGTCAAAAAAAAAAAATACAGGCGAACAGTAATACAGGAATGTCTAGAAACCAAACGCTGTGACGAATCGCTTGGTCTCTTCTAAATTACAGGATTGAGTCATCACTCTTAGCAACTGCTGCATACCCGCTGTCCCCGGGTTTGTCAATGTCCATCATATCAGCTTCATCATCAAACTCCTCTTCATCGTCACACTCCTCGCCATCATCGTACTCTTCTTCATCATCATCTCCTTCTTCTTCTGATTCTGTTTCTTCGTCATCATCATCATCCCCATCATCATCCCAGTTCCGATTGGGATAAAGCTCCTTTAAGATATCCATGCAAACCCTCGCTTTCAGCACCCTCCCAATCTCCAACTGCACCCAATCACCGGGTATCCTTCTCCTCACAATCATCGCCACCCCCCAAGATTTTGTCGCATCGGGGGGAGGGTTGCTGACTCCCCCCAAGCCTACCCCGGCGGCTAGATTATTCTCGTCCAGCCATTCCGCGAGCTCGCGCAGGGTTGGGAAGATAGGTCTGCGTGTAGTCCCGAACCGCTCCAGGGCCTTGGCCCCGTGCGGCCCGAGCATGAGCTCGCGGAATCGACTCAGCTCCCCAACATCGGTGCGGACCCGACCCGTCACGACCGGCCGCAGTTGCGCCGGCGTGACGGACCGGAGGAAGTTGATGATGGGTCGCAAAGACGGGACGGGGAAGGCGTCGATGAGCCCTTTGGCGTTGGGGGGTTGTGTGGCCTCCAGGATGGCTTCTGTCATGCGATCGGTGAACTGCTGGTGCAGATCGTTGAGCATGTGGAAGGCAACGTGGAGAGGGTCCGGGCAGGCACGGCGCTGATGCCATGCCTGTAGGTCCGGGTCCAGTTTCTCGTCCGGGACTTGGTTTTGGCCGGGAAAGGTTGGATGCCGGTAATGGCGTTTGATGCCGGCATAGTATTGTTTGAAGAGGTCGGGGCGGTTGCGGCCCCGACCGTTTTCTCGTTGATTGTTTTGTTGGTCGACGACGACTGGGTCTTGCCCGTCGACGTCGTTGTTGTTGTTGTTGTCGGCGTTTTTCATTTCGTCGAGCTTGTTCATTTTCTTGACTGCATTCGTGAGGATGATGCTGCGTACCAGGCATCCGAGGGTGAGGCGCTGCTGAGACGCGATCACCTGCACCCTATGGTACGCGGGTCGCAGCAGGGTCTGAGGAATCAGGTGTGCTTCCAAGAGCTTCACGATGTTGGGGATGTCCCAGTGGACAACCCCATGTCGTTTGAGGCTGTTGGTCGGGTCGCCGGGTCCAACAGGGAAGTGTGTGGCCTGGCCAAAATCGATGATGCGGACCTCCGGGACAAACTGACCCGGAGTGAAGTGCAACATGATGTTGTTGGCGTGCAGGTCTTGGTGGAAAAGGGGCTGTGAGGGGGTGTTAGCGAATCTTTGCTCTCAGCCGAAGCTTGCAGGAAGGGGAAGGGAGCGGGAGGGAGGGGGAAGACTTTCCTTCTGGAGGCCGGTGTAGAAGAAGTCCAGCGTCTCCAGAATCTGCAGCAGAATGTGCAGAGCGAACCCTTGCGGGATCACGAACCCTTCGCGGCGGCAACGGTCCAGGAAGCCCCAGAGCGTGCCGCCGTTGCAAGGCTCCCAGTAGGAGACCTTGCCTCCGTCGGCCGTCGATTTGGTGCCCGCACCGAGTACGCGAGGTACACGGAGCGGGTAGCCCATCCCCGCGGCGGCAGCGTGGAGCTCGTGGGCGAACTTGGCGTCGCGGTCGAACTCGTCGGCGAGGATCGTTTTGAACCGGCCGTATTTTTCGCGGGGCATCGACGGCTCCCGGGCGCTGTAGTACAGCGTCTTTCGAACACAGCTCTCGCCGAGGCGAGTGCTGTGCACCAGCTGCGTTTGGGCCGAGTGTCCACGGCCCAGGGGGAGGATCGTGAGGCATTGATCCGCCTCGTCGCAGAAGAGCTGCCCGAACGACACATCTGAGATGTGACGCTTGTTGGTGCTGGTGCTGGTGCTGGTGCCGGTGCTGGTGGTGGTGCCGGTGTTGGCGTTGTTTTTTTTGTTTTTGTTTTTTTGGAACTTGTTGTCTTGGGTTCCGTTTTTTTGGCTCACCGCGCGAGAGGCGCGGAGAGGGGCGTCTTGGTGCTGGCGAGACATTTTGATGTTTGTCACGCCATCGGGAATAGCCTTAGTTTGGACTATTGATGTGTGTTTGAGTTGTTTTTTTTTTAAACACAGAGAGAGAGAAGATGTTTGTGTGTGTTTGGTAGTTTGTGTGTGTTTGAGAGAAGAGAGGTTATTTTTTGGTTTGAGACAACAATAGACCACGGCTAGACGCGTTGGAACTGGACGAAGATCGAAAGGAGAACTGGGACAAGAATCGGGGGGACACCGAGTATTTATACTGCAATCTTGGAAGCATCGCACAGATATTCTCAACTTGTTCTAGGCGATTCCGGAAACTCGACATACTACATATTGCATCCTCGAGCTTCCAGATGACTCGAGCTGCTGCATCGTGAACGGTCTCAAGTTCCAGAATGATCTTGTCCGTGCTTGTCTCACAAGCACCTGCATGTCAGAAGCATCAAAGTTCAACTTCTCACCGGCCCGGGCGCTTGGGACGGTTGAACGTCTTCTTCACCTCAACCTTGGGGTGTAGTTCCTCCAAAACGCCCTGCTCCGTGATCTCACTTGCGTCCTCCACCTCGAATTTCTTCTCAGGTTGCAACCCGGCCTCCTTCTCAGCAATGGTGAGGACCGCCCGCTTCATCAGAGGATACATCATGCGGAACTTGATGGCCTTGGTGCTGAAGTTGCTAGGGCAGGTGTAGAAGAATAGCAGGGGACTGGATTCCACACCGTTCTGCGTATGCGCAAAACGGTAGAACGTGAACCGTGGCTCGGTCGGAGAAATCGTTCGAACGAGTTCGGGAATCGATCCGGGCGTGGAATTGTCAGGAACTAGCTCGACAGACTCGGAGTCGGGGTTAATTTTCTAAGTTATGCCATCATTAGTGACTGACAACAGCAAGCATAAAGCGTAGACTAGAATAGAAAGGTGGGTGTTCCAGAAAACGAGGGACCTCACCAGCATGACCAACGACCGGCCATTCCCAGCACCCAGATCCTTCAGCGCTTCCAGCGCATCCTGGGCAATTGGGGTTGCCAGATTCTTGCTCAGGTGAATCTCCCGTGTCCCAGTGCCTCTGCCCGCTTCCTGTTCCGCCCGCCGCACATCGCCCAAACTTCGCTCCTCTTCGGTCAACGGCGCCTCGAGGGCGATATGAGCATCGTGTTTCTTAAACCCGGCCGGGCTCAGCTCCTCGGCGGTCGTGGCAAACAAGGAGTCGCGGAAATGCTCGCTCCCCAAATCTCGCACAAGGGTGAGACGCGTGGAAGCAAACAGCATCTTCTCGCGCACGGGGGCGGGGTCCGGGACGTAGGTAACGGCCACGAGCGCGGGCGTCGAGGCATATCGACGCAGGATGATATACAGGGCTTCGTTCGGCTTAATGTGCGGCTTTAACAGGGAGTCGACGTTGCTTTCGAATGAGGACCCGGGCGACGATTTCAGAAGCTGCACCGGCTGCAGTTGCTCGGATTTGATCCTGATAAGAAGCCCGAACTGGTCCTCGGATGCCAGCAGGTCATTGAACTGGGAGACCAGCTCCCGCGATGCTGTGGTCGCGAACAAAGTGTCAGCAAAGCGCGGGGTTGCGCGGGAAAATAGGTGCTGAGATTATTTGGTTTACGCACCTGAGATTCCAGACTGCATCTTGTTTCTTTCTGCTGAGTTCTGGAAAGGGCTTAGGACGGCAATGACAAGAAGGAGTCAGATCGAAAGAGAGCAGCGGAGGAGACGACGTCAAAGCCGAGCTTGGGCCGTCCGGCAGCGCCCCGCAGCCCGACGGGTGTCCCTGACCCACCTTCCGCATCAAGCAGGCGGGGCATTGATCAATCCGTCAAAGCGCAGTTCTGCACCTCGAGGGACTGCATGGACAATAAGCATGGAACTGTGTAGATGGATGAATAGTTAGGTATGTATAGAATGCCGACGGCACACGAAATAGAAGGGCGTCGAAGCGGTACTGGGACAAATTAGCAAAGGCGACGATATCCGGCGGTCGGGCGGGATAAAATATCAGTCCACGAAGATCTGGGAGGGGCCAGAAACAAATCAATTCACAGTACTCCGTACCTTCCAAGATACTTGTTTCCACCTTGGACTCTAATAATTTACTGTCGATTTTGCCCTAGCGACAGACGAATGTTACAAACATCCTTATGGAAGAAAAGGGAGTATTGACGTTCCCATCATACGCTCGTTTGACGAATGGTGCGCGGTGTCAGCGGAGCGAGTGACCGTTGCGGTTAGCACGCGCTTTGCACAAGTTCTCGGCAGAGGGACGTCCGACTTTTGAGAAGATCAACGGCGCAATTCTAGAAAGCAAAAAAAGAGGCTTGAAGCAGCTATTCGGACCAAATTCTGTTCATATGCACATAGCATCTCGAAATACTCACATTCGCATGGTTATCACAGATATCTCCGTTCCGGAGAAAGTTGTGGACATCTCGTGATGTTTTGCCTCGTGTGGTCTCGACTCGGTCTCGGCCTTGAGCTTTGGGAAGATGCCAAGACGCCAATCTCCGATGGGAACGAAAGCCAGGCAGGCCCGCCTCGCCTGCCAATCATTTTTGGCGGCAGCCACTCACGTTCGTGAACCCCAGGCACCAGGGGCAAAAATAGAAAAGACCGACTTCCTCGCTCGTCGGCCAAACTTTTTCTTGACTTGCCTCGATTTTCGTCGTAACTTGGTTCAAAAAGCACCAAAAAGTCATTCTCGCCGCCGCCATGTCGAGGTAGCAAGAATCGACGTCCACTCGTTTTACTTTGCGGGCCTTTCGATCATTTTTCTTTTATTTTATTTTGCCGTCGGTTTGTTTGCTTTATTCTTCTCCGATTGGGTCAGCGTTCGTCGCACAATGGTGTTCCGCACGCGCTCCACGTTCTTCTCCCTGTTGCTGATCGGCGGGCTCTCGGCCACTTCCGCCCTCGCCGATCATATCCTGCTGCCCTTTACCCAACGTCTCGATATCAACACCAACAAACTCGTGTCGCGCAACTCCAAGACCGGCACCTTGAAGTCGGCCAGTCAATATGGCTACGCGATCGACGCCTCGATTGGCACGCCGCCCCAAAAAGTAACGCTGCTGCTCTCAACGTCCTCCGGTGACACCTGGGTGCCGGATGCCAACACCGAGCAGTGCTCTCCTGACTGGTACATCTCCCAGTACGACTACTATGACGATCTCACCAACACGCTAGCCCCCATGTGTGATTGGGGCAGCTTCAACAAATCTCTGTCCTCGACCTACCTGCCCGCCAACTCTCGCTACAGTGACTTCTCTGTGAGCTATGCTGACAACAACTACGCGAGCGGCATGAACATGACCGACAAGCTCGAGTTCGCCGGCCTGACCTTCGAGGATTACCCGATGGGTCTCGCGTCGGCTGCCACTCGATGGATCGGAGTCTTAGGTCTGGGCCGCAATGCGTCGTCGTCCTACTCATATACCACTTCCTCAGGGGAATACGCCAACATCATGGACCGGATGGTGACGTCCGGCAAAATCCCGACCGCCGCCTATAGCCTCTGGGTTGACGACGCTCAAGGCAGCTCCGGTAGCGTTCTCTTCGGGGCCGTCGACAAGTCGAGATACACGGGCGATCTGGTGCGCATTGCCAACCCGTATTACTACTCGTCATCGTCCTCGCAATCGCCGTATGGTTTCAGTACCACCCTCAATAGCCTCAACGGCACGGATGCCGACGGAAACCCCCTCCCGACCATCCGTACCAACGACTTCCCACTCGATGTCTATCTCGGCTCATCTGAGATCTTCTCGTATCTGCCGCAGACGATGACTGACCCGCTGGCCAAGTTAGCAGGCGCCACCTACAACAAGAATATCGCCCTGTACACCATTCCCTGCGACGCCGGGAAGACCACCGACAAGTCGAAGCTCGTATTCGAGCTAGCTGGCGCCGGCGGCCCAAAATTGAACGTGGAGATCGCCGACCTCGTCGTCCCACGTTCCGTTATCGAGAGCTCCGGGGGCTACAGCGGTGGGGCCTACAGCCGCTTCCTCTCGTCGTCGGATCAGTGTGCATTTGGGATTCAAAGGTACGACGACAACTCGGGAAGCTCCAGCTCTTACGACCAACATATCCTAGGCGGCTCATTGCTGCGCCGCAGCTACCTGGTTTTTGACCTTGTCAACTCGGAAATCGCCGTGGCCCCAGTCAAGTTTGCCTCGAGCGGGAATGCTCCGCAGCCCAACATCGTGGAGTTCGACAGCTACGGTTCGTACGCCCCGGGTACCACCACATTTTGTTCCAGCAGCCAGTATTCCTGCTCCTCGAACAACGGTGGTTCCGGTTCTGGGGGCGGTTCTGGTTCAGGATCTGGCTCGGGCTCAAACGGGGCCTCCGACGAATATGGCGACTCCCCGCTTCAACAATGGCAAAAGGTTGCGATTGGCGTCGGTGTTTCACTTGGCGTGCTCTTCCTTGCCGGTGCCATCCTCGGCATCATCCTCTGCGTCCGTTCGAATCGCGCGACGGGAGTTGCTAAGGAGATCGACGAGGAGACCCCGCCGACCTCTTCCGGTGTACCCCCGGTTGTTACCCAGCAGCAACACCCCATGAGCGGCTCCCTCGCTCCGCCCGTTGTAGTCCCGCCCCCGGGTACCCTTCCCCCGGTTCAGGAGACTTCAGAGACGACTCCTCCGGCACAAGGGCCCCCGTCACCGCAACTGCCTGTCCCCGAAACGTCGGTTGCGCGCGCTATCACGCCTCCAGTGCCGACTGCGTCTGCCAACTCGCAACGGCCATCTGATGCGGTGTCTGCGCTCTCCAACGAGGAGGAAACACGACCGCAAGGGACGGAGGCCGCTGCGCCTGCATCGCCAAAGGGAAAAGGGAAGGAGGTGGACCGTACCGAAGGGTAATTGATCTAAAGCGTCGGATATACTAGTGTCAATGTTAATGAAGATACCCGTTTTGGAAATCCGAGTCCTTGTCTTTACGTGACCGAATTGCACCAACACTGCTTATATTGGCCAATACGTGTATAATAGCACATACATGGTCCAAAAATGCAGGATGTAATACACACGGGGTGTTTTGTCCCATATGCACCATTCCGTCTGTGGTTCGCGTGCTGCCCGGTCTTCTTGGTGGCTCCTGAACCGTTGACGTCATACAACACCCGCGTCAACCATCCCAACTTACACCTTGCTAACGCGGGGCATTCCCACCTCTCTCTTCCCTCGCTCTTTCTTCTCCCGTAAACACCAACTTCATTCACGACGAAATCCCTTATCCCGCCCTTTCACCCTTTCGGTAATCACCAAACCTTGTCTCAAGCCGATCAAAACCCCAAACCCAACATCAACACAACACCACAAGCAACCAAGAACCAAGACCCAAGGCTCAACAGCGACAAACCTCGAAAAAAATGGCCATCACCAGCGCCGTCTCGGACCTTCTTAGCTCCATCCGTGAGCTCCTCGCTTCCGTCTTTGGCACCGCCTACGCCATCATCCACTCCTTCGTCGCCAGCATTCTAGGCCTCTTCACCGGCTTCTTTGCCTTCCTTGGTGATCTTGGCAAGGGCGTGTTTGACGTTGCCGGGGGTGTGGGCAAGTTTGTCGCTGGTATGTCCGTCCCTAACTGTCTCCCCCTCTCCTTTTTCTCAACCCTGGAACCGACTTTTTTTACCAATCCGTTTTCTGGGTGGGAATATGGAAGGAAAAGTTGGTCTTGGACTAACACGTTCTGTCTCTTGCACAGGAAATGCCGCGATCATCGCCGTTCTTGGTGCCGCGTACCTTGCCTATGGGCGCTTCGTCAAGCAGCCACAGCAGGGCCGTAAGCCGGCTGTTGTAAACGGCGCCGGGGCCGGGAAGAAGACCAATTAATTAATACGCATCAAACCGCGGAGAGGGAGCGATAATTATATTGGGCGCTTAAGTGGAGGAACTAATTTTTGGTTTAAGGATGATTCAGTGGGTAGACTGCAGACGGAGACTGGGAGTTTGTCTATTAGATCAGGGGTTACCTCGGTTTAGTGACACTACTTTTATGTAATACCTATGTACCATGTACCTTGGTCTATTTAGGGCCACGTTAACAGCCGCCGAGGAAAGTCACTTGGTACCAATACCAAGGATGCAGATAACAGGTGGTCAGACGCGAAATCGATCAATTTGAACAGATGTAGTATTATTGAGCAGGAGTGAAGCAGAGATTCGTGTGCGTCTAAAATAATCGAGCGGCATGTGCTTCGTATACAGACCTCCCAAAACAAGAGGCCGGGGCTGAGCGGGATCCAAAGAGGAAAGAGATAGAAACCCACTGGTCTTACCCGACCAAAACTCCGACCAAAAAAAACGCTCGCCAACTCCTCTATGTATATATGTCTCGCGCATTCTAGATGCATTAGTTGTAGGGTATCCGAATGCTGGTTCATCGTTCATCAAAAGGAGAAGGAATAAAGCAGATAGAAGAAACATGGGAATCCATATTTCCCCCATTTCCAAAATAATGACCCTCCTAATCCAGCATCGTCTCGACAGCAGTCTCATACTCGTCCTCACCCTTGCCCTTTTGGACAATCACAGGGTAGGACGCCCGCCCGTCATCGGTCTTGTATTTGTCGTCGTCGTCGTCGTTGCCGCCCGTCTTGTCGTTACGGCTTTCCTTTTTGTTCTTGTCGGTCTCCGCTTCGCTCTTGTCCCCTCCAGTCTTCGACGCCTTACTCTCCCGTCTCTTTTTCTTCTCCTTCTTCGTCTTATCGACCTCACTGTCCCCCTCATACGCCTCAGCATCCTCATCCTTCTTCTCCGCCTTGCTACCGCTGCTGATGCTCGTCCTCGCCCCGCCCGCATTCGCCTGCGCATTATCCAAATCCACCCCTCCCTTCTCCCCCATCCCGTCCTCTTCCAGCTCCCCGCCCTCAATCACGACCCGGAGCTCAAGGTCCTCGTCCTTGGAATACACCCGCAGGCCGACGACGGCAATCGCGTTCCACGGGTCCGGCCCGTCCTCGTCCTCCGTCTCGTCGTAGTACTTACCGACCACGCCCGTGTTGGGCGGGGCCGGGGCGGCCATCCGCGGCTTGCGCGACATGTCGTCGCTGCTGTAGAGCTCTTCCCAGTCGGAGATGGGCGACGCGCTGGACTCGCCCTCAGATGTGACGTACATGTTGGCGGGTTTCTTGTCGGGCTCTGCGGATGCCGGTGTCGCGGGCTTCGGCTTGGGCGAGGACTTGGCGGAAGGTGTGGGCGAGGGTGGCGGTGGTGGTCCGCCGGGTACCTTGGAAGGGTCGTTGTCGTTGACAGGCGGAACCGGCACTTTCTCCTTGTCTTTGCCCTCGGTGCTGGGCGTCGAGGAGGTGTCCGATTTAGGCGTCGGGGAGCCGCTGCTGGAGCTATCGGAGCTAACTGAGGACGCGGGCTTTTCGGCCTCGGTAGCGTCAGGCTTCTCCTGGGATTTCTCATTTGACTTCTCGTCAGACTTGCTCTCAACAGCCTTGGGCCCCTCAGCAGAAACGTCCTTAGATGACTCCTCCTTCTTGTCCTCCGAAGCAGCTTCTGCAGGAGTAGACTTCTCTGACATCTGTGCTGCGGTCTTCTCGACAACGGGAGTCACTACAGGAGTGGCAATCGGCGTTCCATCGGGTGAGTCTTCAACCGCAGTTCCTGCCGCTGCCGGCTCCTCCTCCTTCTTAGACTCAGCATCAGTCTTCGCCTTGTCCGTCTCAGCTTTGTCGCTCTGTTTGTCTTCAGACTTCTCATCCGCCTCCTTGAGCTTCTCGTCGGTCTTTCCAGATGACTTGTCAGCAGCCTCGGATGGAACCTTCGTGGTGTCGTCTTTAGCTTCCTTCTTATCCTCACTCTTGGCATCGTCCTTGGCCTCGGCAGCCTTCTCCTTCTCCTCCTTCTCCCTCTCTTTCGGGTCGTCCGTCTGCACGCCCCGGTCCTTGGGCTTCGACTCTTCCGCCTTGCGCTTCTTTTCCTCGCGGGCGGCCTGCTTGGCCTCGAGCTTCTGGTTGTTCTTACGGCCCTGCTTCTTAGTAATTTGACGGTTGAGGTGCCGCTTGTCCCAGAGACGGTGGCGCTCGCTCTGGCGCGCATCGCTGGCTTTCTTCTGGTCGGCCCTCTTGCGCGCCCGCTTGACGGCCTCGAGATGCGCCGACGCCTTGCTGTGCGCCAGGTCATAGGCGTACCCGACCTGCGCCAGCTTCTCGTTCTCGATCCGCTTCTTACACTCGCGCTTGACGACGTCTTCGATGCTAGGCACATCGGTGTTCCGCTCACCGGCCACGCTGATGAAGACGCTGTACGTACCCGGCAACATCGAGGGCAGCTCGATCGACACGGACCGGCTCATCAGGTAGTTGCCGTGGCTGCGGACAATGTAATCCTCTGGGTCCGGGCGGTCTTGCTCGTGGATGCGGAAGTGTAGCCGGAAGTAATACTGGCCGTGGAGACCCTTGAAATACCGGTTATCCAGCTGGCTGAGCACGATGACCAACGGCCCCTCGCGCGTCAGCTTGATGTGGAACTTTTCATGGTACTGCGGCTTCCACTCGACGTCAACACCAATCCATCGCTGGCAGCAGCGCCAGTCAGGGTCGCGGAACAAGCGCGTGCGGTCAAAGTGCTGGTACTTCCGCAACATGTCGTCGTATGAAATCCAGAAGACGCTGTCGCTCCCAAACTGGTGGCCAAGTTCTTCCTGCACCTCGGTCGTCCACTCCTTCGAACCGTCCGACCAGGCACCTTCCCAAATGCCCTTCTTGGTCGTGCCCCAGGGGTTCCTGAGTTTAACCAGCCGGGTGCCGTCCTTGAGCGTCCGCGCTTCCATCACAACGTATGCATGGCCTTCCTCGATTCCATCTCGCTGGCCGTACCCGCCATCCAAGAGACCGGTGCTGCAGCCAAAGAGGAACTCCTCGTTGACCTTGCTGAGCTCATTGTCCCAGAACCCATCAATATCGAGGATGTCGGAAGCAAGGAGCTCCGTCGTGACGCCACCAGAGAGATCTTCCAGTCCTTCACCGATCCAGCCACCCCCAAGTGATGCATAGTCACCGTGGGCTTTAGCGTAAGCCTTCTCGAAGAGAGGTACCCAAGTCTCGTTTTGGTCCTTGCACTGCCCGAAGAACAGCGCCTTGGAGCCCGTTTGGTATGTCTTGCGATACACCCGCTCGACATCTTCCCGGTCGATCTGTTGCAAGAGGTCGCGCTGTAAGCTCGGCGAATCCCAGCAGGGGGACTTGAGAAACAGCTTATCGTCCACAATAGAGTAAATCCATTCTCCGTCTGTATCGCTGTCAGCTCTACTTGTCCAGTACAGTCTCATACTCCCGATATAAAGCTTGGATTCCCTCTTGCTCTTGACACTCACCTCGGTAAAAGACAAATCCATAAATTCCGATCCGAGTATCGTGCTCGACGCAGATGCGATGAATGCCATCCTTAACATTCGCGAGGCCGGAGAGACTAGACATCAACCAGCAGTCCCCGATGTTGCCCTGCTTGACGTCGGACCCACTGATGTTCCCCAAGAATTTCGGCTTCTCGTAGATCTCGTGTACTCGCTTGACCGCCTTGGGCACAATGGAGCCCGGGTTCAGCATGCTCGACATGCTGAGGTCGAATTTGGTTCGTCCAAGTATGTTGAGCGTATGACCTTTTTCCATCTTAAGGTCCCAGTCCTACCGACACCAAACCGCCGTTAGCGTCAGGGTTCCCAAGATCGCAGAACACTCGACTAGGTAGGAGGGGAAACAAATAGCCAAGGACTTACCAAGTCCCAACCGGGGTCCCGGTACCGCGTGTTCACCCTCCGGCATTCTTGAATAATCTTCCGGACCTTGCGCCGACATTCCTCTGCGGCGCGCTCATACCCGGCACTCAGCAACTCGTTTGAACGGTCCGAGATGGTGGGTGGCAGAACCGGATCGAAGGGCAGTACCGACAGCGCCTTGTTAAACCGCTTATTGCTAAAACGCTTCCAGATCCGGTTGATACTGTACTGCGGCGGCGCCTTGCGCTTCTTCTTTTTCTTGTTGGCATCGTTGGGGTTGGCTGGCGCGGGGGCGGCGCCTTTGTGCTTGCGGTAGTTGTAGTAATCGTCCGATTCGGACGACGATGAGTAGCCATACATGCTCGGCGACGAGATGGACTTGTCCTCTCTTTACCTAAAAGACCAAGAACAAGATGGGTGCCCGGGAACAAAGGGCGGTGAAGAGCGCCCAGCAGTCGTTTGGAGGACTCGTGGGTGGACAGAGGGCGGCCGTGGCTCAGTCAGAATATCGTGGGGGAGGGTGTTGTTAGAGGAAGGAAGCTCGGGAGGACGTCCGGGAAGTGGGAAGGGAATAAAGAGCCGAGATGTATTTATATGATCTGGGCGGCAACGTGAGCAAAACCGTCCGTCCCCAGGTGACCCCCAACAATGGGAGAACGAAACGGCGAGACAGCAGGGTCGTGGAGGCGGGTGCGAGGCCGGCGGCAGCCAACGGCTGGGATGCCGGGCTCGGCGTGGGCGGTGGCGGAAAGACAACGTTCGAGAAACGATCGCCTGCCCCTGTTCCTGATGGAGCCTCGGACAGGGTTGGGGGGGTTCGGAACGAAACGCAGGGACTCAACTGGTGGCACTCACAGTACAATAACCTCAAAGCAAGCACAGTTCGAAAAGCTTCAAAACTGGACCGTGTCGACAGAGGAGACAACGAGCCACAGAACGAAGAGAGAAGAGAAGACAAAAGACGTTGCCCGCGCCTCACCGAACTGCTGTGCCCAACGTCCTTGTATATACTGTATATACGGGCAGTCAACCGAGCTCGTGGATGACCCGACCGCCCACCGGCTCTATCAGGCAGCGAAGTGCGCCGAGCGGTGGCCGTAAAGGTGCAACACTCCCTCGCCCGAGTCGTTCCGCCCAAACCAAGCCGGCCACGCCAAGCCGGAGACACTGCATGCTGTGGACGACCACTTCAACCTGCAGCAAAAAAACCCAAAAACGCGCGACGCCAAGCACACGACCCGCTTCTCCCAGAGCCGCCATTGTTGCCGCGATGCTTATCTCGGGGAAACAACTGCGGAATCCGCGAATCCCTCGATGTCCCAAAGCTGTGGCGACAGTGTTTGCGGGATGATCCACGAGCGGGGACGGAGGGGGAACGGGCGCGTTTCGAAACTCAGCGGCGCATTGAGAGTTGCACTGTCCAACCCCAAGACCCTTTGTTCGACAGGGCTGACGTCGGGTAACGTGCGCGTGCCTTCGGTCAGCTGGGACTCGGCCCGGTGGGCTTGTTTGTGGCGTGCGCAAATAGCAGACAATGATCGGGGAAAACAGGAAAGAAAACGCAAAAGGAAGATCGCTCGGATGAAGATTGAGGAAAGCAGCGTCCGGAGACGAAATCTTGTCGGGGATCCCAACAAAACGCATATGCCCATTACACCAGCGAGGCGAGCCACCGCCGAGAAAGCTGGAAAGCGAAAATGGAAGGGTCGAACGGTCGTTGACCCACCCCCACAGTGGGGAATCGCTCCAGTCAGCCCCATCGCGCCCCACCACCACCCACCTTGACGGGTGGTGGAGCATTTCGCGATTCTCAGCCTCCAGGGAGGTTCCATTTGTCAGACCGCTCGCTATCACCGCGACGGCAAGCCTCGATCTGCTTTCGTGCGACATGTTGCCCTCGACCGTGCCTCCCTCAACAACCACGAATTGCCTAGGGAGGAAAAGATCAGGTTCGATTGCAGTTTCCCCGGTCCCTGAAGAACCTCACATTTCATTTCTTCTAGTTCCGGCTATTTCGCAAAACCATCAATTGACTTGTATCCTGAGGTGCAACCCCCTTTTCCATTGTATCCGTGGAGCGGAATAGCGGACCAGAGTCAAACTCGGCAAAGAAGAGCACACTCCGGCGATCGCGGAGGCAAGCAGGCTCCCGCCCGACAATCCCTTTTTTTTGACTCGACCAATTCCCACAAATACCTTCAAGTGGCGCGACCGCCAGCCGTGCTTACCGTGCCACGTTCCTCCAACGGGCACAGTTGTCTTGCTGACTGGGACGCTCGGAATAGCACCGAACGGCCACTGGACACACGACCGACCTAACGAGACTACCAGCAAGACCTCTGCCAGCGAGATGCATCGATCCCGACTTTTTATCGCAATCATCATCCATTGTTCCTCCAAACAGGATAACAGCAACCAAGTTCCATCCCTCTGAGTCACAAACAACTGCCAAACCCCGTTCCGTGAGGCCGTCCGATTAAGAAGCTCCGTCCGTCCTCACCACCCGCGGGCAGCTAGTTTTCAGGGTCCCCGTCTTGTGACTTTTGCCCAGGCGGCCAACTTCCATTGGCCATAGCAATCCGCCCACTTTCATTCCTGAAATGGAGGGTGGGAACCGGCAAACTCCCGAGCCCGCGGTGCCCCACCACATCAACCCGCAAGGTCCTCAACTCCGTGAATTGACCGCTTCGGCCTCCGGTGAACGTTCTGCCAACTTCTTGAAACCCCGTTCAACTTGCCGATTTTTGCTAAACAGCGGACGAGTATTTCTCGGAGAGCCGAGACTGGGCAATGGGCAAGCATGGTGCAGTAACCCAATTCAGGAAACTGCTGATCATTTTCCACACTTTTCGTCCGACGAATACTCCGTTGAGACAATATTTCTCACGATGCAGCGCCGGACCCGCCCGCTCCGGTGCTCTGGCGCTGGCGGCTGGCGGTTTTCCGCGCTCTTGCCTGTTGTGAAACCCCTTAAGATACCATGGCCCAGCGACACAGTGTCACGTTGAAGTGCAACAGGACACCCGCAACTTTAACGCCACGGGGCGAAACACAAGATCGCAAAGCAAGGGGCCTTATGTGGTGCAACCCGACCGCTGCTGCAACCTCCCAAAATCGGATTTCAACTCGTCGTACATGTACTTGTGTAAATCATGACTCAGGGTGAGAAGCTGACACGTCGAGACCAACGGCAAGCTCCCAGTTGTATCGTATCCATGGCCTATACATCGAGGAACCGACGAGAAGACCGGTCTTATCGAAACCAATCAGCCGCTGTGGTCAAACCAGTCTAGCTTGACCACTGCAACGCCGGTGCCGCTACCGGCTCACTCTCGGCGCACAGTCGCGCCGAGCTCCGCCCCGTTTTAGTTTTGATAATACGCCTCTTACACTCTTTGCGTACCAGTCTTACTCCCCAAATCACGGCAAGAGCTTGAACTCCTGATAATATCCCAAATTTTCCAAGAGAATGCCGTCATAAATACACGATCACCGAAGTACCAGCCCAGTGAACCAACCCTGATGCAAGAGGTTCGAATCTCGCAGTACGAAGCAACCAGGGCGACTGAGACAGAAGCCCGGTTTGAAACCTTTGACGACTTCCATGACCCTCTATGCGTGACCTGTATACCCATTTGCTGAGGAAACCGCCGAACGTGAGGAACAATGTTGCCACGCAAGTGGCACGAAATTCATGTTGACTCAACACTCAACAAGTGGGTGATCCATGAGGGTATGAGCATCACTGAACCCGGGGGCTACAACGTCCATATCTTTTGACCATCCATATAAGTTTGGAGGGAGGTGTTCGATTTTGGACTAGACCGCATGGGTTGTGTGCATTCTCAACTCTTCCCCCTTCCCCCCCGGCCCCCTTCAATTACATCACCCATTATTCTCGTTTCATATCTGAATCTTGACATTATGTTTGTAAACAAGGACCGTGCCACTCACGTCCGTTGAGGTATGGCTATCTCGCAGTCTATTCCAGGGGCCGCCCTGTGATGTTTCACACTAAATTTAAACATGCCATATGAACTCAGGTTCACACATCTGGGGGTGCTACTGATCACTACCATGAGTCTGTTTTCGACCTTCCTAGGAATCAGCTAATTACCATAGGGGAGCCGTATACTAACTACGATCCGAGGTCTTGCTAACACCGCGACATCGAGAATGCAGGCCAAGACAAGGGGAACTGGAACGAGTGTAGGGTTTTCTTTATTTTCTCACAGCCTCGAGGGTTTAATTAGATAGGTCGATCTTCTTAGCTTGACACAGATGTGAGGATACTTGGTAGATTTGAAGAGTTGCTGTGAGTCGGTGATCCCACAAGTCTAACTAGATGATGAGTCTTGTAGTTAGAAGCTAGGGGGAAGGTAATTTGTTCCTTCGTCATGAATTACAGTTGACAAAGGCGTCGCAGCATCTCATCCGTAAACAAGAATGTGGGCTAGGCTGCATGACATCTCAGGCGAGGAATGGTCAATGGCCTGAGGCACAGGTACCCAACACTTACCCTTTGTGCCGAGAGCTAATTTTATATCTTCTACAGAACAAATTGCTGCATGAACGGGGTTGCTGAGTTTGAGCCCCCCGGCTATTCTGACCCCCGACGTTGCCTTGGGGCGCTGGTCCTTCTGTTATAACCACTCCTACTCCCACTGTATTTCAGATTATTCTACACAATGTTTCATATTTGGGTGTAGGTAGATATGAGCAGGGCTAATGTTCGGACTGATGTATCTGGTTACAAAATTGGTGGTAGACTCTCTTTGGGCAGGGGCGTAAATGAAATGTACATCTCGTAACCGAAGCACACAAGCATATGTGAACTGGACTACGAACTTTTAGGGACGATCTATATGTTGCCGTCGATGATAATAACGGAAGATACATCCAACGTTTCCAATCTATCCACTATGCTACTAAGATGTAACAGCCGGTACTCCCACAAACATATCCTGACAGCTCTAGCATAGAATTGTTGTACCCACCCATGTCCATGATACCTAAGTAGCCAACCGAATACGACCCGCAGGAGAAGCTTTTTGAAATTCTCCATCATCCCATGCAAATATCTGCTTGACTATGTGGCTTGTGTCCTGACTCCGAGGAGAGCACGAAGGCCGGAAATAATTTGGGGTTGTCCCGGGGTAATCCAGCTAGCTACGGACGGGAGTCAGGCACAATCAGGGCAGGGCGCCGAAGTGAGAAAGTGCTCGACCACAAAGAGACAGGTCTGAAGGTGGGTAGATTGAGACGTTGAATATTGTGAAGCGAGTAATCACTATGAGGTCTCGAGGTTGAGAACTAGCAGTCGGGAACGCATGGTTGACCAACCCACAGCTCTAGTGTAGTTCTAAGCAAAGTATTTCCATACACAATGACATATCCTAAGCTAGATTGGCTTGACATACTCAGCTAGCGCTTACATTTGTACTGGAACAACATACAGCGTATCCACTTTCACTTTGGGGAAGTGTGTTGATTTTCCTGCTCTTAGTGTATCTTGTCTGCTTTACTGTAGTGCTTTCGGCAAGGAGACTCGGGGCAACGGACCACCTCTTAACCAGGTGTCATCTCCAGTGCCCTGCTCGATTTTCTGGGTATTGCTTCCGGCCATGGGCTTGTTTCAAGGGGAAGCCCACACAGCCTATTTAAATGCTCCCTCTCAAACCGAAACCTACAAGAAAACCACGTACCGCCCCATCCCAAGCCACACCACCTGATATAACCTCGTCTTTTCCTTCTACGGCCACCGGCTCCCCCCGATAGAGTTTGAACCACCAGGTCTAGCTTCGGCATTGCGAGGAGGGCGTCGCCAAATTCCGTCGTACATGGAAATGGCCTAGGTTTGATTCCTCGTCCAGCGAAATAGAAGCGCCGAAAGGGGGCTTTTCGTAACTACTGACTATTATCCTTCCAGACAGGCATAGTGCTCAGTAGTAGGCTGTTTGTGATTCAGCATTTAATAATTTTCTTCTTCATTTTCTCCTACTTTTCTTACAGTCACATACGTTTTTCTTTGATGCAGAAAACTAATTGGCAACATAACTGCAATGTGATCGACTGTTGCCTATTGGTATCAGAACCCTGACTGGCTCGCAATCAGCCGCTGACTGACTGTAACCCTA